>NC_134867.1:64361572-64661572 GCF_049852395.1 Peromyscus maniculatus bairdii
TTCCCAAGTTCTAAATAAGAAAATGGGCAAAACTTAGCAGCTTGTGTCTTCAGGGGCAGTGAACAGACCATGTATAGTCCAAGGAATTTGTTGGTGCCTGGAGCATGCCCAGGACCAGGCCGTTGCTTGGCGGGCTGGTCATGGATAGAGTGAGGTATGAAAACAGTGTCATGGCATGCTCCATATGATGAGGCATCTGCCAGTCAGTGTATTGATCATTAGATATCCCTGGGTGTTAAAGTTATAGGAACTAAGTCAAGCTTAGTAGTGATTTGTCAGAGTCTGTAAATGAACAGTAATGGTTTCTCTCAGATGGGAACCAAACATCCCAGAGTGTCAGTGGGTCTGGGTGTCTCACCATCCATGTTTCCTTCTCTAGTGGGCATTTCCTGAGCAAACAAAAAACAAAAAAACACAAGCACATGCCCACACTTGGGCTCTCAGCAAAGGTAGCAGAGGTATGGCCAGGCCTGGGCCGTATGATCTCTAGGAGGAAGGGTAGCGATGGAGAAGGCCATGCACATCTGGATTAGATGGAATTAATGTCCCACGGAAAGAAAGACCCCATTGGCCACAGAGGGAGAAACAGCTGGATTGACTCTAAAGTTGTCCTCTGTGCATGCCAGTACCATGGAAACTGGTACAAGAGCTGCGGGTCCAGTAAGGAAGTGAGCCTTAGAGACTGTGTCCATACGGTTCAACCACCACTGTCTAGCTGGGGACATACCAGGCAGTGACTCTCACACACACTCACCTGAAAGATAGCTGGGGTCTGTCCCCAGAGGGTCCTATTATCTGGGCTGGGAGGTGGTTGCAAGGTTCCCAGTATGAGACTCCCAGCCTCCTGCTGGTCCTGTTGAAAGACATGCTGAGCTAAGGGTCAGGTGCGGGGCTCTCTCCACACCCAAAGTTTGCATCATGGTAACTATGACAACCCAGGGCCGTCAGGGCAGCAGTGGCACAGCAAAGCCCCTTGACCTTGTTGGGGTAGTTGCCAGTTCTGGCTCTCCACGGCGGCTGGACCACAGCTGTTACTGAGAAGCAAAAAAACAGTCTTGAATTTTGGCTTCTCCTCATCTCTTACTTGTTAGTGAATGTGAGCCAAGGACAAGAGGGTAGAGGATAGAGGACAGCATGGAGGGGAAACCCAAGATGAGCGTTCTCTCTCTCTCTCTCTCTCTCTCTCTCTCTCTCTCTCTCTCTCTCTCTCTCTCTCTCTCTCTCTCCTAAGATTTATTTATTATGTATACAGGGTTTCTGCCTGCATGTATGTCTGCAGGCCAGAAGAGGGCATCAGATCTCATTGTAAATGGTTTTGAGCCACCATGTGGTTGCTGGGAATTGAACTCAGGACTTCTGGAAGAACATCCAGTGTTCTTAACGTCTGAGCCATCTCTCCAGCCCGAGTGTTCTCTTTTTAAAGCAATATTTATTTGTGTGTGTGCGTGTGTGTGAGTGTGTGTGTGTGTGTGTGTGTGCGCGCGCGCATACATTTGTGTGTCATGGTACATGTGTAGAGGTGTTGGATGGAGAAAAAGGAAATGGGAAATGATATAACTATATTTTAAACAAATAAAAATTCTTATTGGAAAAAGCAACTAGAAATTATAGAGTTGGAAGTTACTTCAAATAGAATATTGGAACAGACATGGGAACATTAAAAACCACAGTTTGGCACCCAGAATATCCACCACAATGGGACTTGATTGACAAAGCCAATGCTAAAAATAACAGGAAGGATACCCCTAGAGTTACACTCCTTTGTCGACTCTTAAATAAGCAACTAAGACAGAAGTGTAAATAGTTGAGAATATTGTGTGTGTGTGTGTGTGTGTGTGTGTGTGTGTGTGTGTGTGTGTGTGAACACGCACACGCCATGGTGCATGTGTGGGGGATCAGAGGACAACTCAAGGAATGAGGAAATCGATTCTCTCCACCTACCACGTGGGTCCCCAGGATTGAACTCAGGCTTTGTGGCAAGTGCCTTTACATTTTGAGCCATCCCACAGGCCTGAAAAATGTGTTCCTCAGACATGTAGAGATGGGAACGGACGCGGCCTCTGTCCTCAAGCCCCTAAGGGCACATTGTCAAGCAAATCTCCAAACTTTAAATCATTGCGGCCAAAATGATGGGTTTGGAAGGTCGGACTCCTGGCTGAACAGAGCCTCGGGTTCAAGCATCCGTGGTTAAGTGTGACTGGGATTTTAACTACGTGTGTGCTACACATTACAGTTAGACTTGTGGGTTCCAGTTGCTGCAGGACAGCCCGACCTACAGCTGAAGGTGGTGACTGTTTTCGGTTGGGTTCTGAGGCCCAGGATGGGAACATCATCACTTCCTCTGGCAGAGTTTGAAAAGTTGCACACAGGCTGCCAGTTCCCCTCTGTGGGTCTTCTCTCACAGCTCCTGGCCACCAACAGAAGCTCCTCAAGGCACCTGAGGCCATGTGGAGGTTCATGTTCAGAAGCAAGAGGCGGGCAGTCTTGGTGGGTACCCACGGGTAGGTGAGGGCTGCAGAGAGCATGTGCTGTGGACAGACAGACTTACCCATATTCCTTCCCCGACTCTGCTTCCTCAGGTCAAAGGTGACACGACCCCCTCAGCTGAGACACAGCCGGCCTCGTCCTCGTCCACGGAGGTAAGATCTCACGTAGTCACTTCCCTTTGCTGATGTGGTAGGCTCTTGGGAAAATGACCAACGTGAAGGCTTTCTCGATTTCCTTGCTTGTTTTACTCTGCTGGCGTCTAATGAAGCACACTGTGATGTGCTTTTTGGAAGGCGAAAGTATAAAATGAGAACTGCTGACATTCCAGTGGAAATGCAAGCGCAGTGGGTTGTGCAATAAAGTCTCTGAACAGCAGGGGTCTGCCTTGTGTGCCAAATCGGAACAGCACCCAGCTAATGGGCCTGCTTGTAGGGTCATCAGGAAAAATGTTACTTCATGTGAGATACCCCTTTAAGACAGCTAGGCGCTGTTGGTGCCTGCCGGCTCTTGACTCTGTCCTTGGGTAAGTCAGGGTCCTAGTAGCAGCTCTTTGAGAGCGAGGCCTAAGAGGACCATCTTTAGATGGAGATGGCTTTCTCGTTTTTTCAAATGGCTGTTTGCTTTTAATAACATTGCAAATAAGAAAGTTTCTAAAATGTCTTTATGTTAGTTCTCGATGTCTGGCTCCCATGATACAGTAGAGCTTCTCCTGTGGGAGGAGGGGCTAGAGTCCAGCCAGGTGGTGTTTGGCTGGGTGACGTTAACTTACATTAATGGCGTCGATGTTGAACAAAAACTCTCCCAATCTTTCTGGAGGGCTTGGCAGCTTTCTTTTTTTTTTCTTTCTTTCTTTCTTTTTTTTTTTTTTTTTTTTTTGGTTTTTCGAGACAGGGTTTCTCTATGTAGCTTTGTGCCTTTCCTGGGACTCACTTGGTAGCCCAGGCTGGCCTTGAACTCACGGAGATCCTCCTGCCTCTGCCTCCCGAGTGCTGGGATTAAAGGCATGCGCCACCACCGCCCGGCGCTTGGCAGCTTTCTTAAAGCAAAAAATAAATAATAATGATAATAATAATAATAACAATCACCATCAAAGAATGGAAAAGAGTAAGAAGTTTGGAAAGGAAAAGAAAAATACTGCAGTACGACGTGAGCTGGAGAGATGGCTCAGAGGTTAAGAGCACTGGCTGCTCTTCCAGAGGTCCTGAGTTCAATTCCCAGCAACCACAATGTGGCTCACAACCATCTGCAATGAAATCTGGTGCCCTCTTCTGGTGTGCAGACATGCAGGCAGGCAGAACACTGTATACATGATAAATAAATAATAAGTAAATAAATAATACTACAGTGCTCAAGGGTCGGGGTGCAGGTGGCCCATACACTAGGATTTCCCTCTGGATTTCCCTCTGGATTTCCCTCTGTTCACAGAATTTCCCTCTAGATTTCCCTCTGTTCACAGAAAGTGATGGGGGTGAGCAAGGGCAGAGGCGGTCCCTGAGGATAGAGGAGGGTCCCTGGTGCCCACTTACTGCATGTCGAGCAACACAAGGCACAGGCTTGCTCGTCTCCTCCCCCGTCTCGTGTTCCCAGACTGTGGTGCTCTTCACTAGCCTTCCTGATAGCCCGACAATGAGAATGGGTCTGATAAGAGAGTCTCATCCTTGACCTGGTTCTCTCACTGAGTTGGGCTTCCGTGTTCTTCCGCGTAAGACTCATGTTGGTGGCGTCGCCTGCCGTGGGACACCTGGTGCCGGCCTTGTCGTGTCTCGGTGCCTCGGCTGTTTTTGCCTAAGGTAAGAGGGATGTCAGAATGCTGCTCTGAAGGGCATCCTAGTTTAAACTCAGGAGACAATGTGTTTTGTAGAGGTGGACGAAGGAGTTCTGCATCAGGCCGGGGAATCTCTCTCTTCCACCCCTTCGGAGGAGGCAGCTAGGCTGCAACTGGGAGTTCTAGAAAACTTTACTTTACTTTCTCCTGTCTGCACATGGGTGCAAGCAGCTGTTCCTTGCTTTTACTATTATTGTGTCTATTCTCACAATCCACTCTTAGCCTCGTCGTGAGAAGAGGTTTCAATGTTGAGTGGTTCCTTTGTTCTTGGCTGTAGAAATGAGTGTAGGGCTCCAGTTATAGTAACACACGCCACACTCGTAACCTTAGAGCATAGAGAAGAGAGAGTAAGACTTCTGTATATTTGAGGCTGTCCTGGTCTGCATAACAAATATCAGGCCTGCCAGGGCTATCTCAAGGAGAGGGGAGATGGGGGGAAACAGGTCAAGAGACTAAAATAGGTGTGTTTATTAGGGGGTAAGAGTAGATTTAGGAGCCATGGCGTGGCGGGGTGAGGGGTTACTGTTGGTGAGTCATTTCTGCAGAAACCAATGGTTTCTTATGAGGTGTCATCCATAAGACAGTGGCTAGAATTGGAGACTGTCCAGGAACTCTGCGGTTTCCATCAAGACAATGCCTCCAGATAACATCCCAGGTCAAGGAACAGGAGAGCCTGAAGCTTGGCAAGTCCCCTCTGCTCCCATTAACCCTCAAATGGGCCTAGCCATACTTCCAGAAATATTCTGATTATAGCCACCAGGCACCCCTGATGTTCAGGGTAAAATCAGATCCAGCTCAGGGTGGAGTTCGGAGACAGAGAGCCTGACAGGCACTCGGCGGCTTTGGGGTGAGTGGGGACCCCCTGGCAGTCAGTCCTTACTCAGAGCATCCTGGACAGAAGGTGGCTGATGGAATGATAGTTGTTACATTAAGTTGTTTGTGTATTTTCTAAGACCTGCAAATGGCTTGATTTAATTTCTCCACCATTGTGACTTTACTATTTATTTCTTTGGCTATAATAAAAAGGAACTTGAGAAGGCCGGGCGGTGGTGGTACATGCCTTTAATCCTAGCACTCAGGAGGCAGAGCCATGCAGATCTCTGTGAGTTCGAGGCCAGCCTGGGCTACCAAGTGAGTCCCAGGAAAAGGCTCCAAGCTACACAGAGAAACCCTGTCTTGAAAAACCAAAAAAAAAAAAAAAAAAAAAAAAAAAAAAAAAAAAAGGAACTTGAGAAAAGAAACAAAGGAGATAAAGATGCCTGGGAGGGGTGTTGTGTCTGTGCAGGGAGCAGAGGGGGGTCCTGCCGCCTGCTGAGGGCCACGCTGCTTCCTTCCTTCCCGTCTTTCTATCCCACGGCACTGCTCCACAGAGAGGACTCTTCCTTCATCTACCAAGTCTGTCGATCCCGACAGGGGAAATGTAGTATTCTCCTGTTAGACAGGAAATGAGGTCACAGGAGCGTGGCCGACCACTCTTGGTCACTGTCACCCAACAACAGAGGCCAAAGATGCAGTTTTGCAGAGATTGTTGGGTAAAGAATAAAAATAACGAAGTTGGCTCCCAGAGAAGGAACACGAGGTTCTTGATGACCCTGGGCACAGGCTTGTCAGCGGCCTGCCTAGCATCCGGACACGTACGTGTGCTGGTTTTGATTCTTAGTCATTTGTGTAATGATCTAGTGTCCGCCAACTGCTTTGATACATGAAATAATTAGATGTCTCAAATGCAGAGAGCTGCAACGTGCTGACAGCTTTGAACACGGGCACACGCCATAAACACCAGGCAGATGTTCACCCTGCCCGCCTTCGGGGCTTGCTGGCTGGTGGCAGCCCCATCTGAGTGACAGAATTAGTTTCCAGATTAGAATTCAGGACCCGTGCTGCTCTGCCTCTCCCCTAACAGGTCTTTAGTCTTCTACCCAACATCCACCTGACCCTGTGTGAGAGACACACTGTTTTTTCTTTTCCTTGTATCATTCCTGCCCTCAGCCTTGAAGTACAGGAATCAGTATCACAACTGTGTTTTGCTTCTCACGAAGCTGGCTGTGTGAAGTGACATCTGAAAATGGCTTAAGTGTAAGGAATAAATGTCTGTGTTTTAGTGTGGTTTTTTGAGACCAAAGATCCTACCACAGAACTGGCTGTTCCCGCAAAGCCCCTGGCCAGGGCAACCCCAAGTAAGGAGCCTTTTGTCCGATTCCACAGTGACTATATGTTAGCGCTTTGGGGGGAGCGGGGGGGGGGGGGGGGCACGGGGCAGGCGCTGGCACTTGAGAGATAGTGGGGAACTAAGGGAGGTTCTGGGAAGGAGGTAAGGCAGGGAGCTTCGCGGCAGGGGACCTGCAATCAGCAGGAACACGGAAACAATGTGGCGCTTGTGTGTTTTGTTTAATGTATCTAATCATAAGACGGTCTTAGTGCCGTCCTTCAGCAGCGACTGCTCAGAGGTGACTGCTCAGAGGTGTATCTAGAGTCGTGGAAATCCTGAGCAAGTTAGCAGGTTTCAATTTCCTTTGGGCTAGGCATTGATTAAACCAAGCATTAACTTCAAGAAAAATGACTGACCCCAAATTTATCATAATACCTCTACCCCACTTCCCAACTCCCAACAGACAACATTCAGATTTTGAAAGAAATGCCTGGAGAAATATACACCCCCAGAGAGAGAGAGTGGGGGAGAGAGAGAGAGAGAGAGAGAGAGAGAGAGAGAGAGAGAGAGAGAGAGAGAGAGAGAGAGAGAGAGCCTCAAATAGGCCCAAAGTTCTCCACTAAGTTTTAACATCGCAGGAAAATTTTTTTTTCATACTTTCTATAATTTCCAAAGAAGTCTGTACCACAGGCATAGTAATTTTGTATATATTTTTGAATTAGCTAAGGCTGAGCTACCCTAAATTTTGAAGAGAACAGGACACCCCTGGAGTGATAGTGTAGTCCGCATTTCCCTTTCTGGTTGTGTCTGGATTTGGTAGCAGTTGAGTCACCCTGGCAGCTCAGGTAATGTCGCCATTTGGAGGTGGCCTCTGCTCAGACACCAGAGGAAGCGTTTGATCTGTTAAGAGGACAAATGTCCACCATGCATTACAGATGCGATGGTCCCCCCACCTCAGCCACCCCAGGGAAGGGTATGCTGGGACCCATAATTTACCTTGGAATGAATTTCTGCACCACAAGTACAGCCCTGGTGACCCTGGACAGGGTCAAAGGTGGGGTGCAGTGATGGTCTCCAGATGGAAGGAGACTGGCTTTCTGGGAGTGCCTGGTGTTTCCCTTCCTTCATGACAACTACTAAGAGCTTCCAGGGCTCCGAGTCCTGCGCCCAAGTGCCAGGCCAGCCTCACGCCTAAGAAAGTGGGAGGCTCTTTGGATTCTCACTTCTAAATGCCAGCCTGGCATCTCACAGCCTCCGCTCTGCTTACACCAGGACTTCCTAACAGCTTCAAGAGACGAAGGTCAGAGGGATTAGGATTATCTTTTAGAAGTCTCTCAAAGTTGGAGGGGCTGCCCTGTCGTGACTTCAGGCCGGCCTGAGCCCCACGTGCTATGTGCCTTGTCCTGTCTGTGAGCTCTGCGGGCGGCAGTGGGGACCTCGGTTTCACACGGCACCCAGTGGAAGGAGCGGCCGGCCGGGGAGCAAGCTGCCTGAGGCTTTTCCATGCCCCTGTGCAAGCGGTCGCTTACCTTTCCCTCCGGAAGGAATCATCACACCTTCCCACACCAGCCAACTCAAAGCCCTCCAGGTGGGGGCAGCCATGTTCCCTGTGTACGAAGGGCATTGAGGGCCTGGCAGACCTCACCTTTCTGTGCTCACAAACGTTTCCTGTCATCTCTTCCCACGCAGTGAGAACCCAAGCAGAAGGACTCTGTAGCCGCCTTCCAAAGCGTTGGGACCGGGCAGTATTGTGCTCCTCACCCACAGGCCCAACCAGTCTGGGATCAAAAAATTTCTGTGTGCAATATACACAGGCCCTGGTCTAGCCTCTGCTAACCAGTGTGCCAGTTGTGTACCCAACTCACGTATCATGTGTCATCTAGAGAAGGCTTAAGGTCCAGGGAACCACTGAACAGGTGGTGTGCATGCTGTCACTTCATGTTCGTGAACTTTGGAAGGTGGCAAGGGCTCCAGGGTTTGATTCCCAGCACCCATGTGGAGCTCACAACGGTTTGTAACTCTAGTCGCAGGGGATCTGATGTCCTCTGTGGGCACCAGGCATGTACATGGTGTATAGACTTACGTACACATGAAACAATAAACAAACACATGTTTTTAAACGTCCGCATAGGGTTCCTTGGAACATTGTCGGGATGAGAGGGCATCTGCTCCTATTGTAGTTAGTGTCACCACAGGCTTGACCTGGTTTATCCTGGACTCGCCAAGGCGGTGGCTAAGTCTTCTGTGGATACCTCATGGTATGAGTAAAGTTAAGGGCCTTTCCTCAATGCCCTTGGTACACAGGGAGCAGGCAGGGTGCTGGCCAAACTGGACGCTCGAGCTCTGTCAGTCCTACGACCCCCTGAAAGATTCTCTTCTCTCGAGCCTGGCTGTTTTCATCTACAGATTGCTTTGCTAGATTTGTTAAATTTTATTATTCTCTCTCTCTCTCTCTCTCTCTCTCTCTCTCTCTCTCTCTCTCTCTCTCTCTCTCTCTCTGTGTGTGTGTGTGTGTGTGTGCCTGTGTGTACGTGTGTCTGTGTCTGTGTGTGTGTGTGTGTGTGTGTGTGTGTGCCTGTGTGCCTGTGTGCGGTATGTGTGTGGAGGTCAGAAGGCAACCTTGTTTGAAGTAGGGTTTCCACATTGTTCATTGCTGTAAATACAAGACGAGCTTGCCGGCAGGCTTCCGGGGATTCTCCTGTCTCTGCCTTGCCTGTCATGTGGGAGCTGGAACTGCAGACAGATGCCTGGCTTTATGTGGGTGTGGGGAATTTGAATGCATATCCTTACACTTTCATAGCGAGCATTTTGCACACTAATACATTTCCATAGTCTTGAATTGCTCCATTTCTAAACCTTAGGAGTATGAACTTGTTACTCAGTCATTGCCACATACAGTAGTCATGGATGCCAGTGTCCCCAGAGCCAGGGTGTGGGTTGGAATTTGAACCACATGGTCTGGGCTCAGTGTCTTCACTCTGAACATGATACTGTCATGTAGATATTCACTGGAATCCAAGATAAACTCCTTCAATCCATTTTGGGAAAATAAATAGCATTTAACTTTTCTCCATGTATCTGTTCGAGAACTGAGAAGGAATTTAACATTGCTCTTGGCCTTGCACGCTCAACACTGAGCAAATGCCACCAACAAGACTTTACTAAACCCAGAACAGAAACTGTGAGGCAAGAAGTGTGAATCTTCCCACCACCCTGATTTGCTTCTGGAACTCTGAAGGAGTGGGTCCCCAACATTTAAGGTCCCTGCTTGAAGTAATAGTAACAGCAAATCAAGACCCATGTCCCACGAGTTTTATCTTTGGTATTCAAGCACTGAGAAGAGCTATGTGAACCCAATACCTCTGTGCCATGGCTCCACCATCCAGCATACCCGAAACAGCAGGTTATAAAGAGGGAAGGGTTATTTGTCTTACACTTGCAGAGTTTCCCATTCCTCACTGGGCAGATTTGCTGCTTCTGGGTCTCGGGGAAGGGCTCCTTGTGACATTCTGAAGGCATGGTGTGGCAAATTGCTTACCTCATGGCGGGGAAGCAAAATAAAAGAGGATAAGAGACCAGTATCCCACATCCTTCCAACGATGCTACAAATGATCCCAAGACTTCCTTCTAGGCCATACCTCTTAAGGGCTCCAATAGTGCTTCAGGGTGGGTACCAACTCCTCAACACATGCACCTCTGAAGGACATTTAAGATCCAAACTGTAGTCCTTCTAAATAATTTATGTGTGCATGTGGGTAGGTGGGGGTTAAGTATGTGCTCCTGTGGGTGTGTATGTGTGTTATATGCGTGTGGAAACCAGAGGTAGATGGTGAGTGTCTTCCTCTATTGCTCTCCAACTTCCTTTTTGAGGAAAGGGCTTTCACTGATGAACCCAGAGTTCATCAATTCATCTGAACTGACTGGTCAGTGAACTCTGGGGAGCCACCTGACCCTCCACTTCCACCTCTACCCTGTGCCGAGATTATATATGCATGCAGCTGTGGCCAGATTTTATGATTGGGAGCACATCTGCACTTAGATCCCCATGCGCAGCAAGCATTTCCTGACGGAGCCATCTCCAGACCCCCTTCTGAACAGCTTTATGCATGATGTCATACTTGTATATAGTCCATAGGCATGAGGGGTAGCCTCTTTCCAGCTGTGGAAAGTGGCCGTGGCCTCTCTCCAGCTGTGGAAAGTGGCCGTGGCCACTGAGTCTACCCAGATGTTGTAATAGCCACTCCATTCCACATGTCCTGCTGGCCCAGGTTCCTGTTGTAACTGTTTCTCCATCTGCAGCCAAGGTGGACAGAGGTGAAGGCATTTCCAAGAGAGCCAGACTGGGGAGTTCTGCCCTTCCTCCACAGAACTGCCGACTCTCCTGTCAGTAGAGCTGGGTGGGCTTTTCCTGGAGACCCAGAGCATCCTCAGAGGCTGGAATGACGGGGCTATCGTGGGAACTCACCTGCAGGCCTTCTGGAGATGGCCTCCAGTGATTCTAGACTAGTTCTTCTGTGAAGGTAGAGGCCACTCCAAGCCACACTTGCGCTCTTTTGACAACACAGCTCTGCCTGCCTCGTGTGTAGGGACCACACAAAGTATTAGGATTGGGATCACTGTATGTTCTCCTCCCTCTCCCACAGGGGTGGGCATGCACTTATGGACATGGATATAGGGCAGGGGGGCATGCACTTATGGACATGGATATAGGGCAGGGGTGGGCATGCACTTATGGACATGGATATAGGGCAGGGGTGGGCATGCACTTATGGACACAGATATAGGGCAGGGGTGGGCATGCACTTATGAACACGGATATAGGGCAGGGGTGGGCATGCACTTATGGACATGGATATAGGGCAGGGGTGGGCATGCACTTATGGACACAGATATAGGGCAGGGGTGGGCATGCACTTATGAACACGGATATAGGGCAGGGGGGCATGCACTTATGGACACAGATATAGGGCAGGGGTGGGCATGCACTTATGGACATGGATATAGGGCAGGGGGGCATGCACTTATGGACACAGATATACACATATTTGGAGCCGCTGGAGGGTGCTGAGGATTAGACAAACCATTAAGGTGCCAAAGAACAGTGGCTATAAAAATGCACTCGAGGTTAGATACAGTGGAATACGGGGATGGGTGGGGCCGGAGAAAGAAAAGAGTGGGGAAAAGAACTCCGCTTCCACTGTGCAGGTGACTTCTCTGACCCTCAGTTTCTGTTCTGTGCTACCAGTTAAAGGCTCCTGTCAGGGGCCTTAGTCCAGATGAGGTAAGGACTGCTGTTAGAAGGCACCAGGTCTTAGCATATCAGACAGGCTTCCTGTCCCCCTGTCAGCAGGTTCCCAGACAGGCCACTGCCCAGGGCTCTCCTCAGCAGCTCCCCAGAGAGAGCTGTCCACCCGGGAACCCTCCCACCCCAAGCTCCCGTATCTTCGTCCTGACACTGGGTACAGCTACGCGCCGCACAGAGGTGACACACTTCACTTCCGTCCCTGTTCAAGACGGGGAGGGCCTGGCGCACGGCGTCCTTGACATCAGGTCCTCATTGTCTTGTTCTGAGTGGGTCCAAGATAAGGAAGCACAGTGCTGCCTGTCATGGAGGGAAATGTGGTGCTCGAGGCACAGCTCGTGACGGTTGGAAGGGACCAGGAAGCGGTGCTGTCACAGCCCGGGATGTGGCTTCTTGGGATGTGACTGTGTGACCTCTGGGTTCTGTTGCTGGAGTGGCGCCCACGTGGCAATGGCAGCATTTCCTCAAAGCGTGACCAGCAAAGAGAGAACTGCTTCTCAAAATCATTTCTTTAACCATGCAGTTGGAGATGAATAAGCCAAGGTTGTTATGACGATCTCCCATGGCATTCAATAAAGGCAGTTTTTGTCATGGTCACCATGACAACATCCTGTCTACAACTTACATGCATCTGCAATTACATTCCATTAAAAATGAAAGGTTTCTGTTGCTGCACTCCAACCTGACATGACCACCATTTCCCCAGAGATCAAAGCCCTGGTCTGCTGGCTAATGTACTTTCAAAGGCACCAAGTCCTGGGTAATTGCCTTTTAATTCTTGTGGAAGTTTGAATGGAATTACATTTAGGATGGCTCAAACTACAATTATAAAATGTAATGATTTTAGGTCAGGGTTATTCGGACCAGCTGTCCAGCCCTCCATCACGTCCTCTTCTTTTATACCAACTCCACGCTCAGCTCTGTGGCTATCCAGAGGCAAGCGGGACAGAACCTCCAGTGAGGGGCTGAGTTCTAGTCTCCCAGGCCAACAGGCTGCAGCGTGTCAGGCTGAATGATTTGTGAGCTTTGCTGAGTTGGCTCCCTGCACTGCCCTCACAGTCCTGAGGACAGTGGACTGGAGCTCAGTCTGTTTGCAGAGGGCCAGCCGAGCCTGGATGAATTTGTCTTCCATATTGTTAGGCATGTCTTTTCCCTTGCAGGATCCCTTCTTTGGGGCAATAGACCATGCACCCTTGCAAGTAGGTACCTAAACAACTCAGAGGCCTAATTCTTTGCTGTGCACAAGATAAGCTGAGAAAAATGCTTGCTCCCCAATAATTACCTTTGTCTCCAAGCAGCCATTCCTGAATGACATTGACATGGGTAAAGCTGGGACCGTTTCCCTGCACATTATGTTTCCTAAGTGCTTGAACAGGGGAGGATGGTCAGTGAAAATAAACTCTGCATTTTTATTTGCACATACTTAAAACAATTCCAGAGGTTCCCTGCTCTTCCTCACCTCGGTCAAAATCCAATCAAGTTTGGTCATTGTGGATTAAAATAATTAAACTTGTTCACAAAGGCCACAGAGTCCAAGTGTCCAGGGACACATTTTATTTTGCCCTCTGCAACTGTGGGGATACCCACAGGACAGTGCAGAAACTTTACCATTCCCTTCACATGTCCCCATAGCTGGCACAGTGGTCATGTGCCCACAGAACAGTGCAGAACTTTACCATTCCCTTCACATGTCCCCATAGCTGGCACAGTGGTCATGTGCCCACAGAACAGTGCAGAACTTTACCATTCCCTTCACATGTCACCATAGCTGGCACAGTGGCCATGTACAGAGACAGGCAGGGCTGGGCTGCAGGCCGCATCCTTCCTGCTTCAGACAGTGCACAGGACTTACCCAGGGCTTCTGGGGAGGGATGCAGATCCATTCCAGAAGCAAGGGATGGCGAGGACTTCCTCTTGATTGTCTGGTGGTTTCATAGAGGGAGAAGTCAAGATTGAGCTGTGTCCGGATTGTCTAGAGCAGAGTAAGACAGCAGAGAAGAGAAGAATGAGGAAAGGCCTGTGGGTGGTGGCCCAGGTCTAGCATCCATCTTCCTGGGAGGCAAGGCCAGCCTGGACCACTTACCAAGAGCTTGTTTCCAAAGTGAAAAGAGAATTGATTTGTAGCTCAGTGGTAGGTACTTGCCTAGCCAAGGCCCTAGCTTCAATCTCTTAATATTGATGAAAAGGAGGAGGAGAGTGAGAAGGAGGAAGAAGAGGAGGAAAGAAAAAGGGAGAGAGAGAGAGAGAGAGAGAGAGAGAGAGAGAGAGAGAGAGAGAGAGAGACAGAGACAGAGAGAGAGAGAGAGAGAGAGAGGATTGAGAGAGAATGGCCAAGTGTGATTGATGGACATCTGTGATCCAGGTACTCGGGGCTGAGGCAGAAGAATGGTGAGTTCCGGGCCAGCTTGGGCTACAGTAAGACCTTGTTACACACAGAGAAGATCAATGTATAATCAGAGACAAAGACAGTTGTGAGGAAAATGAGAACATTAGCTTCAATTCATTTCTTCCATGTCTCGCATCCCTTTCAGCTGCTGGGAGTAGTGTAGAAGTTTCTAGAAACAGGCATTTCCCTCTACTTCCCAAACCTGTCCCGGAACAAGGAGGCTGCAGATGTCTTTGTGTGTCACCGTGGCTCATGTGCCACATGAGGGAACAGCACAGTGACGCAGCCTTGTGCACAGGAGGACCCACCTAGGAACATAAGCTACCGTTGTCATTTACTGTCCTTCGGCTAGAGCTGACACCTGTGTAGAGGACACCGAAGAGCGGAAATGGGGGGCCTCTTTACATGCTGCCAAGGGAGGCTGTCAGCTTGGGGAGGGTCACAGGGCTGCCACTCCAGGTCTCTGACAGTTTTAGACATTGCAGTAAGCCTTCAGGGCTTTGGCTTTGATGGATTCTGCCAGTTGTTAGTAACCCTGTGCGGATTCTGAGTGGCGTGGGGAGCCTGCACTTAGCACACAGGAGGAGAGAGGTGCCTTGGGGCTGAGGGCTGTCTCCCATCCTCCTGGAGTCGACAGAGCTGGGTTTTGTCTGCAGCTGATGCCCAGGAGGTGGACTCCTCCTCTGATGGCCTTGGAGGCTGCTGAGGAGGGCTGAGGGGAGGAGGAGGGAAGGAGATGGCCTGGGCTGCTGCTAATGCCGGGTGACGCGCTGGCTGGCACAGCGCTGAGGGAGGTGATAAAGGCGGAGGCGGCTGCTTGGCGGGCAGAATGGCTCGAGCGGCCGTGGAACCGAAGCAGCCCTGGGCAGTGAGAGATGATCAGGCTGCCACACAGGAGACTGCAGAAACTCTCTCTCAGAAAGGTAAGGGGGCACGTGACGACGAAAATGGAGAGGGTGGAACTGGAAGTGGACCTCACCTTTGGGAATCACCGGGGAAGCAGAGCTTGCCAGTGAGGGCCACGGGAAAGGAAAAGTGACTTTCCGTGGCAGAAGGAAACTCCACCTTTCGTTAGGGAGAGAGCTGTCCTGGTGGGAATGTCCTGGTGGGTAATGCCCAGGAGGGGGGTTGTAGTTGGATGTGAAGCTCCAGGTAGCACATGCTGACAGCTGTATCCATTTCTAATTCTTTTTGCTCTTGAGTTGGAGTTCAAGCAGATCAGATGTCCCTACGTGCAGTTTCACAGTTGAGAGCAAGGGGCCGTTCTCAGCCCCTGTAGAGGGAGGAGGAGGAGGAGATGACAGGTGGCCGGCCCTTATTCAGACTTAATAAATGTAGAGTTTCAAGGGGAGATAATCGTCTAAGCAGGTTTTAACTGTTTATCATGTGGACTTGTATTTTTCTTTTAAAAAGAAAAATTGCTGTTCATATGGTAAAACATGCCTAACATAAAATGCTCCCTTGACCTCTTTCTCTGTCCTGCTTGGCACCATCGGGGGGCTTTATGTGACTGCACAGCCACCATTGCTGTTCACCCACAGAACTTGATGACCCAGCACGAAGACACTACCCACTCAGGGAACTTCTCACGCCACACCCATCCATCTGTCCACTTTCAAGTTAAAAAACCAAACGCATGTATGTCCTTTCCACATCAGATCAGAGCCAGCCCGGGGCTGGTTGATGACTGCTCCCGTCTTTTTGCGGGACTTGTTAGAGAAATTACTTTTTATTGATTGATTTTTGTGAGACGGGGGCTCATATAACCCAGGCTGTCCTCAAACTTCTCTGTGCAGCCGAGGATTCCCTTAGGCTGCTGATCCTCTGCCTCTATGTCCCAAGTGCTAGGGACACAGGTGTGTGTCTGCTTCATTCAGTACTAGGAATTTAACCAAAGGCTTCAGCCATGAGAGTCAAGCATGGCACTGGCTGGGCTACATCCCCAACCTGAGCAATTACTTCTAACTCTGTCTTCCACATCCCTTTAAAAAAAGAAAAGTCTTGCTACATGTGGGGAGATGAAGGCAGGGGGATCGGAATTAAAAGTTATCCTTGGCTACATAGTGAGTTTGAAGCTGAGACCCTGCCTCAAAAAAATTCAATTAAGAAAAAAAGTAGAAAGTCTCAAAAAGAGACTTTAAAATCACAGCCACAGCCACAGCCACAGGATATCAGTTTTGAGGCATAGTCTGTCTTGAAGAAAAGTTGTCTTCCCAATAGTGTGTCTAGCATTTCTCCGTGGGGTGAGAAGGGTTCCAGTTTTATGGATTGGTACGCAGCACATAAAATTGGTACACAATTTTATGGATGGGCACAAGCTTGACTCTATGCAGGCCTGTGGGTGATATCCTTACATCTATAGATCTTTTCACATGAAAATCAAATGAAAAATAAATGCATGTCTTGTTTTAAAGACACTCCTAAAATAATACTGTTCATGTATGAAGTAAATGAAAGTTGTCTTCATCTACTTCTGGGACTAAGAAAACTGAAGTATAGTATGGTAGATACGTGTTTGCCCATTGGACAGGACAGGCCCATGAATGATGGCTCCTCACCTACCTCAGCCTTCAGGTTGCTGCACCCTCAAGGGTGGCAGACCATTGTCTTATTGGGTGGAATGTGCTTTGATTTAGAGGAGCATCATGATTCTGTCACTATTTTCTTATTGAATACCTCATCTTCTGGCCAGAGATTTAGAAAAGCTTAAACGCACTCAATACAGAGCTGAAAGAATAAGCATGTACCTGCTGAGATGAGGTGAGAAGATGCTCCTGGCGCTTGGCCTGCACTGGTGTTCACCGTGGGTGTTTAAAGGCATAGAGGGGTGCAGATGATCACACAGGGGTACAGATCACAGAGGGTGCAGATGATCACAGAGGGTGCAGATGATCACAGAGGGGTGCAGATGATTGCAGAGGGGTACAGATCACTCATAGAAGGGTACAGATTGCTTGCAGAGGTGTGCAGATCACTCACAGAAGGGTGTAGATTGATCACAGAGGGGTGCAGATCGCTTGCAGAGGGGTGCAGATTGATCACAGAGAGGTGCAGATTGGGTCTGGTGCTTGTAGCTCCCTCAGGAGTTCAATCTGGACAGAGTTGACACAAAGAACAGAAGAACAAGCCAAGAAGCCCCAAGAGAGAAGGCAAACATCTATTTCCATGCAGGAGCCCTGAGGGAGCATCCCCAGAGGCCTCAGAAAGGGAACATTGTAAAAAGCTGCAAACTGTGTGCTCTGCAAGGGCCTGTCACTCAGTACAGTGCAGCCGAATAATGTTTGTGCCATGACCTGAATCGCAGGCAAGGGAAGGAACCAAAACAGCAGTGGGAAAAGCCTCCTTCAGGGGACCAGCCCTGGGGGTTCCAAGTCAGCCGCTCCAGAGTCTGGAAACCACTAGAAAGACACGGCAGATCAGATCAGACACCACAGCCTCGAGGATGAGACAGACAATCATTAATCCGGAGGCTCTGACCTTGGGACCCTTGACGTGTAGGAATGTCTTATGCTGCGGGTGGCAGGAGGTGCTTATGACATGTAGGGACGGAAGGGATTCCAGGAATCACAGGCTTTCCTCTTTCCTCTGGGATCTAGAGTAATCTAGAGTCTAGATAAAGAGACAAGGTCTCTGAGATGCTACAGTCCCTTGTTTGTTCAAGGTCCTGTAGCCGAGATGACAGTGAGGCTGGACCTCAGGTCTGGACACTGATTCAGTCAGTGCTCATCCAAGGCTCTAAGCATGTTGTCTAGCAGAGCTCAGCTAGCAGCCTGAGACTAGGAATGAACGCTGAACTTACAGCCATTCTAGTTTCTAATGCTAATGCTCTGAGATTAGAGTTTGGGAGCTGTCCTCTGGGCTAGCCAGTCCCTAGAGAATGGCTTTCTTAGACGCTTACCTTCCTACACAAACTGACAAGAGAGAACCCACACCTAGATCCCTTCTTCATGGACTGTCCCTGTAACAGACTGTCTCCTCAGTGGTGATTGATATAGAAATGTATTATACAGAAATGATAGGATAAAAGGGTAGATTATTGAAACTATCTTTTATCCTATCATTTGTATATCTAAATGGTCTTTTAATAAAAAATCCAGGTGCCAGATATTGGGGTAAATGCTGAAAGATCAGAGAGACAAAGGAACAAGCCACAGCCACCACCTCTTACCTCACCAACTCCTCAGCCTAAAGAGGCCTCAGCCGATAGGCCTCTAGCCGAATGAGCTTCCTGAGCTGAAAAAGCCTCTGGCTGAAAGGAACACTTTTGCTGAAAAGCCTTTAGTTCCTGTCTCCTCATGGCTTATATACCTTTTTCCACCCAGCCATCACTTCCTGGGATTAAAAGCATGTGTGCTTCCCAGTACTGGGATTAAAGGTGTGTGCCACCACTGCCTGGCTGTTTTCTCTCCTAGACTGAGTCAATCTCATGTAGTCCAGGGTGGGTTTGAACTCACAGAGATCCAGACAGATCTCTGCCTCCTGAGTGGTGTGTGCCACCACTGCTTGGCTCTATGTTTAATCTAATGGCTTGTTCTGTCCTCTGATCTTCAGGCAAATTTTATTAGGGTACACAATACATCACCACAGGTGATCATATCTTCTCTGTTTGCCTGCCTTTCTTGAGTAATCATAAAGCCAAAAAATTTACATGCAGTTTAAAAAATTGATGGTTTTGTTTATTCAAGATTCTTCTAAAACATATAATGTGGAAAATGCACATATAGATAAGATCAAGTCCTGTACACAAGAATAGCTCCTGGTATTTCATTGACATGGGGGTAGATATTACCCACAGCCTCGGGCACCGTGTGAACTCCGAGCCAGGAGTTCTGGCATGCTGGGGCTCTGCAGGGAGCTGATGAGTGCACGTGTCAGCAAGGGAGGAGATCATGGACAGAGTCCCAGCCAAGGCAGAGGGTTGAGGGTTCTGGCTTTTCATTGTTCTTGGGCTGAGTCGGCAGTCGTCTGGCCTGGATCTCTCCTGTCACTCTCATTGCTGACCCTTGAGAGTGTATGGGACCTGTTCTCATCACTGGACTCCACACCACCATCCATTTGCTCAGTTTTAGAGACTCGGCAGCTACTGAGCTGCACAGTTAGTATGTTAGGTTTATATTATCATGACACCCCCATTCACATACACGTTAGGACAGAACACATATGTTCCGTGAAGACAGGCTGCATGTTACCCCTCTCTGGGTGGTTCTGCCCTGAGCTCATCTGAGCGTGTTCTTGTTTTCACAGCATTGTGTTCTTAGTAGACTATGATGGGAGACAGTGCAGAGCTAGGCCAACAAAGAGATGGTTTTTTTTTTCCCTTCTGAAGACATTTGTGTTTAGCATGTGGTACAACAATAAGCCTCTAAAACTGTGCATGTCTTAGAGGCATATTGTTGGGTCTTTATGGATATTAATTTTCTGAAGTTACAACTAAAAATTTATTTTTAAGAAGTTTAGTTCAGAATGGACAGCCGACCGTGATTCTGTCACCAGAGTCCATCCCAGGGACACTTGTCCACTTGGTGGGTGTTAGTGGAGTCCAGGAGTGCAGCTGTGAGCAAGAAGGATGGGGCCCACCCTGGAGAGTTCATCTCACACACAGGACATCTGGCCCCACACCCTGGGTAAGTTAGGGTACTGCCTAGAAACATGGTAGGAAAAGAGGAGCTTGTCTTTGGTAGAGCAGGCAGGGAGGCAGGACCCTGCTCTTGCTTTCTCAACAACTGAGCTGCAGAACAAATCTTGGCATCTCAAGGGGCTGCAACGTTCACAGCAAACAGAGCAGGGCACAGAGTTAGGCACACGAATGCCCCTCTGCTCACATCACGTTCATCATGGGGCAGTATGCACAAGTCTCACGCACAGGGAAGAGGATATGCCATGGCTACCCAGAGTGGACATCTCGCATATGCATGGTGGCATACACTTGCAGCCATACATACTCCCTTGAGGCTGGGGCAGGAGGACTGTTGAATTCACAGTCAGACTGGGCTGTAGAATAAGATCCTGTGTCAAAAGAAAGGAAAATCATAGAAAAATGAGTGTGTATCTCTCTAGCTCAAGTTTTTTTTTTCCCTAAGAAATTAGCAATGAACATGACACTATCAGGAATGGGGGTAATTGTATAAGATACTGGTGTACATGAAGGGGGCCGCAACTGGGTGTGAACCCCATTCCACCCTTGAGGGAAATCTGTTAACGCTGCTGGGCTAAGTCTTCCTATCTCTAAAAAAGGATTTGAGTAAGTGATGTTTGCTGGCAAGAATTGCCCTCATGTGTGACCTTAGTCGTCACCATAAGGTTGAATTCATTAACTATTGAGGAGCTCCTTAACAGCCCTTCAGCTAGTACACCCTCTGAAGTTATCATCTCTCTACACTTCCGCTATGTAATGACAGGAGTTTTCTTTCTTCCTCTCTCCTCTCTCTCCCTCTTCAAAGACTGAGGTCTCCCTTTCAGTGTGTTCTAAACTACTTCTTCAGACATATACGTGTCTCTAGCTCTTCTGTCTGCTGCCAAGGTCTTAAAGTGTCTGTATGTCTGTCCAGCACTCCCAAGGTGCTCTACTGACTTCTGTTGAGCATGAACTTTCTAGCACAGTGGCAGATGGCCCTGGGCTGTGGCTGTGCCTGTCAATCACCAGACTGGCCCCTATCTGAAGATCATAGACACAAAGTCATATTTAACATCATTAACATGGACTTGACGTAATTTCTAGTCAGGCACATGAGGCATTGATGGGATCCTCAGAAGAAGGTTTTTAGATATAAATGTCAGGTATGGGTGATATGCCCTTTAAGACTGGACAGGAAGAAAGTCATATCTAATCTTTGTCTTTTAGACTTTGCACTGTTTATCTCATTCATCTTGCCCTCTGTTCTACTGGGCTGTCTTTCCCAGGAGAAGCCAAACTGTTTTTAACAAGTGTCCATCAACCCTAATGGAGCTGTGTTCCCCTTGCTCTGCAGATGTCAAATCTGAGTGCCTGTTTTTTATGGCTTTCCGTGAGCTCTTTTAGCAGTTGCTGTCCCTGGCCTGGCCAGCTACCTACATGTTTTAAAGGCACAGATATTCACTCATTGAGTGGCACCTCAGTTGGAGGCAAATAGGTAGAGGCAGAAGGTAATGGATGTGTGTGGACAGATATGACAGGATGCAGGGTGGAGACCAAGGATAAGATTTGGCTCAGGGCACGGGATGGGAGGCTGTGTGGTTCCTGGGAGTCGCTCTGCACCTTGCCCTGTCTTTACCCTGCAGAGTCAGTGGTACAATTCACTGTGGAACTGGTTGGCTCTTCTGCATGTGCCCCCTCTTTCTCTGACATCAGTTGTAAGGAGGAGGGTCACAATTTCCAAAGCTGGCGAATCACTTTACACTGTGACACCCTGAGCTTGCAAGCTTGTGAGTGCCCTTCCGGTGTGAAAAGCCTGAGCCAGGGAGAGCCAGAGCTAGCTCTGGGTAGCCTATTCCCTTTTGTTCTCCAAGTGAATACTGTATGGAGCGCCTCACTGGGGCTTCTGCCATTGCAGAAAGCTGACCTGGGCCTCGAATTGGTATTGCGGTCCTAACTCTAGGGCCTCAGAACCTGATTGCTTTGGGAGATTAAGAAAAGCAGTCATTGGTGTGTTGCCCTGATTTTCTCTAGCTGGTGTTCTTCTCCGCATGGGCTTAGGATGCAGACACACAGAGGGACAGCCCTTTGAAGACCCAGGGAAGAGATATGGCTTCAAAGTCGATGAGGGAGGGCCAGGAGGAGCAAGAGCTGCTGACCTTGGTCTTGCATTTCTGCTGCCAGTGTGTAGGGAATAAGCATTGGCTACGCAGGAGCCCAGCTCACAGCAGTGGTTAAGGCAGGTTGATCCACATGTTCCTCTGGGGAAAAGGGCCGAGTGGGCCCACTGTGTGCTGGGCAACTGGCCCTGATGCTTTCGGAAGGTGGCAGAATACTGATGCTGTTTTCCAGTGTCTTCACCGGGAACAGGGTAGTTTCTGCCACTGACAAAGAGGGCCTGTTTGCTCTGCAGTTTCCTCCTGCAGAGCTGAGCTGAGGCAGGAGCTTTGTCTATACGTACCTGAGTGCACATGTGTATACTGTATGCCGGTGGCGTGCACGTCTGCTTGCAGCCACACAGAGCCGTGGCCGTTGCCTCCAGAGTCCAGCCGCGGTCTCTGCCAGGCGTGACTGATCCTCTGGCAGGAAGCCCCAGATCAGCTTCTCCTGCAAGTCCCCAGACACAGAGCCCCAACACAGCTCTCCTTTAGCTTGTCACCATAGCGCTGCGTGTTTTCAAAGGAGCGGCATACTCCTGGGACCCCAGTGACTGCCCCAGGGGCTCAGCTCCTACCCTGTGGGTGCTGGCTCCTCGGCATGCCAGTGGCATCGTGCTGGCAGCTATTGCCGAGTTCCCGTGTGTCCAGAGTGTGGCCAGCATGGCCCAGGAGCGACCTGCAGCTCAGCGAGCCAGAGCTCGTCTGTGCTCAGAGGCAGATGCGTTGGCCGAGCGTGATGCCTTCACTTCCCCAACCCAAGGCCAGAGACCCTGCTGGCCCCAGGAGACCTCTGCATCGGCAGGGCTGACTGTCCTCAGAGACTTTTTAAAAAGGAAAGGCCAGGTCAGTGGATAGAATCTAATGAACGCCCAGGGCTGCATGGTGGGGGATAGACGGTTAGTCTGTGTGTTCGTGGATGCTGGGGTGGGAAACTCATAGTGGAAATCCCTGTGCCCAGTGATGAACTTGAAAGGGTGGTGACTGCCTGTGATGTCTCAGGACCTGGGTGTTCCAGGGAGACTCCTGCTGGCGGATGGGGAAAACATCTCTAGGCAAAGTGCCAGAAGCTGCTTTGGAAAGGAAAATATTCAAACCACCCATTTCCTACTCTGGATGTCTGCTACGGAGGGAAGTGGGCTGTGCTCTGACAGGCAACAAGTGCCTGCCTGGTGTAGGCCTGGTTTGCTGTTTAAGTCAATGAGTGAACCGGGGAGGAGAAGCAGGGGATCCCCTCGCAGACTTCACAGTGCTCAGTATGGCAGATGGGTCAGGCAGACAGATCTGTCTGCTGGGGGCCTCGGCAGAGGCCAGGTCACTGCTGTGGCTGCTCAGCAGAGGTAAAACTGCCCAGGATGGTGGTAGCTCCCCAAGGCTCTGTGACTAAGCAGTACTGTTGTTATAGCAACATGGGGCCAAGGCATTGCCTAATGTTCAGACACGTGCTGTCCTGAGTACCTGACAGTTACAATTTCTGTCACACACTTGTTAGAAGCTGTGATGCAGCTGGCGTTGGAATGGGCTGGGATTCAGGCTTATTCTTCAGTCAGTGGCCGGATGTTTGGGGCTGACTGAGGCAGTGTCCACCAAGTCTTCCCTGGCTAGAGGCTGGCAGT
Organism: Peromyscus maniculatus bairdii; assembly: GCF_049852395.1. Lineage (NCBI taxonomy): Eukaryota > Metazoa > Chordata > Mammalia > Rodentia > Cricetidae > Peromyscus > Peromyscus maniculatus. The sequence continues at coordinate 64,385,105 of NC_134867.1, forward strand.
GGGAGGGCCAGGACCACACAGCACTCTACAGTATGGGGCGCCTAAGTCAGCTTTCCTAGCCCATGACTCTTGTGGGGCTTCTTCCTCAAGGAGTACACACTGTCATCATATTCTGGATTGACATTCTTAAGTCTAGGGCTGGGGCACTTGGCCTGCCTGCTGTCTGTGGGCTTCAGCTCACTGCTGGGATGTGCAAAGCTCAGGTTCAGAGCGTCAGTGTGGGTAGTGGCTGTGGCAACTCCTCCTGTCTTCTTTTGTTGCTAGAACAACATCTGGAGAAACGTATTGCCTTGGGGTTCCGATTCTTCAGCTCTATGATATGTCTTGGAGAGAACAGTGGCTCCAACTGGATGGATGATCGTGGCCTATTCCAGAGCCCGTGGTCAGAGTGACATGTGTTTCACTCCAGGGCCCCCCTCACGAGGCTGGGGGACTGCATGGTGTCCCTCAGGCACAGATAGGAATGTAGGTGTCCCTCTCTAATGTGAAATAATAACTATGACTGCCCACAGTGAGCTTGCAGCCCTCACCTCATTAACTGAGTGGATGTTGTAAGTAATAAAGACTATAGAGGATGAGCATTGATAAAGAAGAACAGAAAAAGCATAGAAAAGAATGGACAGCTAGGAAGCAGGCCAAGGACCAACTGGCATGGACCTTGGCATGGCGTGATGTCTTCTCTCCCATGTCCCATCATTGAAAATTCTGCTCTTGGGGTTGAGGCACAGAGCTCATCATTTGGGGTCATCTTTGACTCAACTTTGTGTTTGTCAGAAGGGCCTATCTCTGTACTGCACACTGTGCTGTGGAGCCCACCCTGGAAAGAATGTACCTTAAGGGTTCCCTTGAAAAGCAAGGCTTTCAGACAAGGTCAGCCAACACCACTTTTCTTCCTGAAGACATTTCCTGTGAGTGCTGCTCATGAAGGCAGACATTCCCGCACCGCGGAGGTGTGAGAGCAGGGTTTTAACGATGTCCCTATCTGCTCTGACGTTTATGGTGCTCAGTCCAGGACTCAGGTCTGTTGTGAGGCTGGCACCATGCCAAGGGGCCTGCCTTGGTCAAGAATCCCAGGAGAGCTGGTTTCTGGCCCTTTCTGCAAAGCCCGCCCCTGGTGGAAAAGGGAGGCTGCCCACTGAGTGTGACTGACCCTCGCTTGTCATTTAGAGTACAGTACACAGCTGTTGACTGGTCAGCACAGTATCCAATGACAGGGGCTTGTAAGTGTTCTGATGCAATTAGCTGGTGTGTGTGTGTGTGTGTGTGTGTTGGTATTTTGTCTGTGCTCTAACAAAGCTTGCCTGAAGATCAGAGTGCAGATCTAAGCCACTAGTTAACCACAGAGGCCAGGCAGTGGTGGCACACACCTTTAATCCCAGCACTTGGGAGGAGGAAGCAGGGAGATCAGAAGTTCAAGGCCACCCTGGGCTACACAAGATTGATCCAGTCTAAAAGAGAAACAGAACCAGGCAGTGGAGGCACATGCCTTTAATCCCAGCACTAGAGAGGTGCAGACAAGAAGCGATATGGCTGGGTGGAGAGAGGAATATAAGGCGGGAGGAGACAGAGCTCCCCCGTTTCAGGCTGAGGAGTTGGCGAGGTGAGAGGTGGCTGTGGCTTGCTCCTTTCTTGCTCCTTTGTCTCTCTGATCTTTCATCATTTACGCCAATATCTCGCCCTGGGTTTTTATTATTAAGATCAATTAGAATTTGTTCTCTCTCTCTCTCTCTCTCTCTCTCTCTCTCTCTCTCTCTCTCTCTCTCTCTCTCTCTCTCTCGTGTGTGTGTGTGTGTGTGTGTGTGTGTGTGTGTGTGTGTGTGTGTGTGTGAAACATGGTTTGGTATTCAGCATCACAATCAGTTGTGACAGTCCAGTTCCTGCCCAACCGGAATTCAGCACATTTGTTTCAGATGGGTCGCAAAGCAAAGCTGAGACCCCCTTGTGACCCCTTACTCTCACCCATCACCCATCTTCCCCTCGGCCCCAGAGGCAGCTACTAGTTTGAATTGAGCGCGTTTTCGTTTCACAGCATGGATACAGGTTTAAGCACCATGACCGTGAGATGGTTTGTAGCTGGCGTCAAGTGAAACCTGCATGCACCTCTCCTTCCCCTCTGCCCTGAACCTCCCTACTCCACCCTAGAGTTCACAACCTACACTTTTTGGCTCCTGGGTCCTGACAGAAGTTCAGGCAGAAGAGTTCCTGCAGCCGTGTGGGTGGGAGGGGTATTGTAGCATGGTGTATGCTTTTGCAACTGCTAGGTATTGTCAAATACTAGCAATTTAGATTTCTAACACCATGGAAACACTGGATGTTTTCAGACACTTTAAACATTTGGCCAACCTAGAATGTGAAGTATCTCAACGTCTATTCCCTGGTTACAGATACTGTTGGGCATTTAGTTACAATGTTTTTCTGACCCTTTGGTTTCTTAGCATCTGAACTGCTTGTTCACATTCTCATTTCTGTCCTTGGGTGACTTCTCAGTCTGGAAGTCAGGGCTTGTTGGAAACACTGCGTATTTCTTCCAGCTGTTTCTGCCTCAGTTTATGAACAGTACCTTTGGTAATAAAGGAAAATTTAAATATTCAAATCAATCAAGTTTTGTACTTGTTTTGTATTTTGTTTGAGAAGCTTTTCCTACTTATGAATGTAAAGCTTGGTTAGTTTTTCTTACAACATCAAGTGTACTAGTGGGATTTGGTATGCAGTGTGTAGAGGAGATTAGCTTTATTCTTTCCATAGAGTGAGGAGTGTTCTATGTGGAGCCCTTGAATATTCTATGACTTCTTTCTATTGCTTCCAGTATGTACTTTTACTGGTTTTCAATGTGTGTTGTGGGTCCTTTGAGCCTATCACTTTCCAGGGAACAGATCAGCAGACTGACAATTGTTTTAGTAGTAACACTAGCCAGCATGGTTATCTTGACTTATAATTATTAGCAATGTAGGGCTTAACATTAGTGACTTCTTGGGTACAGGGAGAAGGACATATTATCTGGAGCACACACAGGTCTCTTTGCCATTAGATGCCTGTGTTCTATGGGGACCTGGAACTTTTAAGAACATGTTCCTAGAAGTTGAGGGACCCTGTGCCAACCCTCTGAACGTGAGGCCTTGGACATGAGTGCTTATACTTAGAGCAGGGACCTGACATACGGGATAAATGCATTTTTCTTAAAGCATACTCTATGGGAGGCAGTGTAGGAGCCATATGGTAGCTGCAGGAGGAAGACAGAAGAAATGCAGCGGGTTTTGAGATCCTTGGCTGCTTTACATGAGAAGGCTGCACCGTCCACATTGTCCTCTGACACACAGGTCCCGTAGGTAGGAGCTGTGAAGGCCCAGGTCCCTGAACACTTAGCTTCCTTCAAATTCAGAACCCTGCCAAGATGCCTGTGGGAAGTTGCCTGTCCATCTTGTATGTATCTGAATAGGGCCTCCTCTATGTAGACAGGTAGCAATGTGACTGGCCTTGATGCCCATAGAGGCTTCTTGACCGGAGGTCCCTGCCTTGGTCCCTCCAGTCCTTACCACACACAGTGCACATCACTGGGGTGCCTGACTCAGACATGGGACATGTTAGCAATTGTAGTACGTCATCTGCCACCCAGGTCTCTGCGTTCACAGTCTGGACTCCAGGGCCCTGGTCACATCCAGGAAGCTTCTACAGAAGTAAAAGCAGTTGCAGGGCCATTCAGGGGATCATTAGACCTAGGTGGCTTCCTTGGGTTCATATCCCTGAATTCCTGCTCTGTTTTTGCTTTACAGCTGCAGACTTAGAACTGTTTAAATATAGAACGGTACCACGAAAAATGTCATGGAAAAGAGGAAACATTGCCACCACCATAGACGTGTGTTTAGACAAGTCAAGGCTAAATGATGACTCAGCTCAGATCCCTAGCTTGTCAAGAGGTTTATAAATCCCTGTTAACTCTCATAAACTTCCGATCTGCTGTTAGGTATGCTCCCAGCCTCACTTGCTTAAAAATAACTTTTGTTACTAAGCTTCTGTAAGTCAAAATTGCTAGCAGCAGGTTGAGACTATTGGCATTTCAAAACCAAGGTATTTTCACAGCACTTGACTTGCAAACATGGAGGGAGGACCATCCCCAGATGGGAACTGCATACTTGCTGTGAGGCTTAGGGGCATGCACTGAGGACCACAGCAGAAAAGCAGGTATGGCCTCTTTGGTGTTGACCTGATGCTGGGGTCTGTACTTTTCCTACCTGCCCTGTTTTCTTGAAGTGTCCTGGACTAGCAATCTCATCTCTGGCTCTGGGTAAACACTGGCTATCTCTGATGTAGGTCACTGGGTCCCATTAAGTTTGCATGTTTTAACCCAAGGGAGATGTGAGCCTTTTCATACATAATATGGGGACCATATTGGTGAATGCTTTGGGGTCAGGCAAGTGAGTTTACCTTGTAAGGCAGTGTGGCTCAGAGGGATCAATCACCAAATGTCCACTGCTGCCACTATGTTCCATTGGTACCCACTGTGGTCTTCATGGGCGTACCTCTAGATTTAAGATCTGCCTTGGTGCTTGTAGCACATCTACAGCTCTGCTTGAGATTCCTCCACCCAGGCTCTCATCTCCCTCTCTCCAGAGCCCCCTCCCACCACCAGGTGGCAGACTCAGAGAATTTGCTGTTGGCTTCCAAGCTCTTGAAGGACTTTCTGCAAAGCAGGGCTTCCCGGACTGCTTCTGTGAGCAATAGGGATGATGTTCCCGAGACAACCCAAAGGGTGGGCCACAAGGCAATGGCCTGGCAAGCACTGCATTTTAATTAAAATAGCAATTATTGCAACACCTATTCTGGAAAGATCCAGGATGGTGATTCTCACTGGGTGCCTACATTGGAAAACTATTTTTGATTTACTTTGTATTTTTCTGTATTTCCCATTTCTTCCTCAGTTAGAAACAGAGCTTTTTCATAATCAGGAAAGCAAGGTGACTTTTTCTTCCAGGAATATAAGTAATAGAATATAACAAAGAAGGATTTGAGATGAGGGTCCAACCCAGCAGGCAATATGCTAGAGCTTTGGCCCAGTTCGTGGCTGTCGACAGACTCCTTTATATACAGAAATTAGGTCAGGGACCCCAGGTACAGGGGAGAATTGCTTCACACTCACACGGACGGCTGGGAGGAGCCCTTCACGTGCTCGCTTTCACAGATCAAAAGAAGTCTCCTTCTTGCCTCTGGAGGACGCGGCTTGTCTCCAGCTGTACCTCCGATTCTGGTTATAACTAACACAAGGAAGGCGTGTGTCGCTCCTCAGGGTGTCTGGATGCCCATGCCTAAGACACAGGAGGGGTAATTAGGCACTTTTGGAATACAGGGGCAGATTGGTTACCCCTCAGTCACACCTCCACTGCTGCAGCTGGAAGAGCGATGGGCAAGCGTGAGGTGTGTGTGAGTGAGCAGCTGTGAGGGCTATTTGCTGTTACGAGGCTGGCACACCTGCACCAAGAAGGCAATGGGTGTTTTACACCACCGCACACCTGCCTCCCTTTCTTCATAGCTCAAGTACACAATAATCACTAGTTGTCGACTGGCATAAAACGACCTTGAAATTACGTGTAAAGTCTCTGCTGCAACAAGTGTGACAGGCCGTGTCTGTCTTTTGGACTTCGTTAAACACGTGGGCCAGGCTTGCTGCCTCAGCCTCCCCTTCCTCTCTTCTTCCTGCTCCCCATTTGAATAGCTCTGGTGCTCCAGGGACAGGTGCCTGGGGCCTCTCAAGGCTATCACTTCTGCTCTGCATTCTCTTTCATGTCTTCCTGCCATTGTGCATTTGACTGGACTGCTCCGTAGATGTAAATGGAGGAAAAGGTTTCCCATGCCGCCAGCGGTTCCCAGCATAAGCTAGCCACTGGCCATGCTTCCTCACAGAGCCACCTCCTAATAATCCGGGGACCCTGCTGCAGGTGCAGCTTGGGCCACTTTCAACAAGCAGGGCTGTGGTTGGGACAGATGGACCACTCAGGGTTTCCCCCACTCAGGTGTGGATGTCTGATCTGAAGGTTTCCCACCTTGTGCCAGCCATCATGATACTTTGTGCACGTGAGTGAGAATAACTCTGCTGGAGAAATGAGAAGGCACAATGGGAACACATTACCACATCTTGTCTAACACCATGAAGATGGCCAACAGCGAGGATGACAGGAATAACAAGTAATGTGAGACTTACCTGAGGGCAGCGTTCATGCACAGCACAGCTATGCTGGGCTCCTTGTATGACTACATGAGGCCGTGGGAGACATTCAAGGGACAGAGCCGAATGAGATGACCCCACTCACCAAATGTGTTTTATCACCATAACTTCAGCTCCATCTTATAAGGTGTAAATAACAAAGAACTTCAGCTCAACTTATAAGGTGTGAATAACAGATAACTTCAGCTCCATCTTGTAAGATGTAAATAACAAATAACTTCAGCTCTGTGAGCCACAATAATATTCTGGTGATAAACATAATACCACACGAGGTGATTTTATTTCCTGATTCTGTGTGTGCTTTTTACCTCTGTGTTAAGCCATGGGCAGGCCTACAGCTCTGCATTGGTGGATGGGTCTGGCCAGATCTTTGTCATTGGGGAACCATTAGAACACATTTTAAACTAAACAATTACAGCACTATTCCACAGGGCCACTTTGTACCAGAAGTCACATGCTGCCCTCTCTCTTTACTGGACTCCCAGAACCATCTGCTCAGTGTCCCCTCCGTGGGCAGACAGTCCAGCCTGAGGGTGCTTGTCTCCAGCTCTCTTTCTGTACAGTCAGGTGACCCTCTTTTCTTGTTTGTTCTGTGTTGTTGTAAATGCTTGCTGTGAGCACTCTTCCTATTCTGGTTGGGTTTCTCCTGGCCTCTGTCTCCAGTGGCTGGGTGGGGATAGAATGATGGTGGCTCCCCGTTTTTCTTGTGAACTACATGACTTTCCAACGTGACAGACAGGCTTGGTGACCTCTCAAGGTTCTTTACATCTGATGGAATTTTAATCTACAGCTGTCTTGCTGTGAGTCAGTGTGTCTGAAGTAAGCAGTGAGGTCCAAGCATACAAATCAGGTTCTGAAGTTTTCAAAGTGAGACTCTTCTTGGTCTGAATTATGTTTTTCTGATCTCTGTAACAATGGGATCCCAGAACCTGAAGTATTTCATCTTTTATTCTATGTAAAAAGACTGTCAAGAGAAAGGTGAGCTGGTTTAATATTTCATTAGATAAACTCACAAAAACTTAAATGGACTTGAAGGAGAGACTGCCTTAGAATAACACATGACTTTGCTGATCTCGGTCTAGCCTCTCTGGCTCAGACCTGTCTAGCCCAGCCACACACTCGTTTTCACTGAATGGAGGACAGACTGTGGGCTACCCCCACAGTGCTGCCAGGCTGATTGTGCCTGTGTGGGAAGTCATGAGCTCCTGCCCATGTCAAGAGAAAGCCAGTCCCATGCCGATTGCCTAGTCTGAACACCAGGCATCCCTGTATCTTCCATTTGACTACGTAGCTATGAGGAGTGGCCTTGAACTTGTGGCCCCTCACTCTACGGAAGCAAACAAGTGGGATGGATGTTGGGGTGCTGAGGTCTGTTGCATGTGGTCACCCCCTCAGAATCCCACCACGGCGATGGCTCCAATTCCCAAGCTCCTTCCAGGCACCCCTGGCTACCGGCTGCTCAAGATCATCCCTAGATCTCAAACTTCAGCACCCACCCCCAACTTTTGAACAGATGGTCCTGGTCTCCTGTTGGGGAAGAAACTGAAGCCACCCATCACATCAGCTCACTCCGACTTTCTTAGAAACATGCCTTTACCTGGGCCTACTTTTGCTTACATTCAACTTCAGGGGAGGGGTTGCTTCTCCCAGGAAGGCCCCACACTGCCATGCTGTTTCTGTGGGGAACACTTCATGGGCCAACCTCCTCGGTGAGATTTGCAGCCAGCAAGGCCCTATTTTTGCACCACAGTTCCAGGTGCCCAGGTAGGCGCATCCCTGCCTGACCTGTTCATGTGGCTGGGACCAGCCTAGAGGTGTGGCCGAGGGGCTGCTGACCCATTGAGACCAGCTTTTGTGCAGGGCTGGGGCCAGACACACTCAGAAGGTGTGTGTGTGTCCCCTCCTAGAGGCACTGCTGACTGCAGACTCTTGCCTTTGTTGTAATCTCACACTGACGGTTAGTCCCTGAACACTGTTCTGAGTCTCTGAGACAGATTTTCAAAATGACTGGTAATTTTTCTTAGTCTTTGAAATTTTCTTAAATAGTGTCTTGCTATATAGTTAGGACTTGGTTCAAATTCATGATCCCCCTGCTTCAGCCTCCTGGGTCCTGGGGTTACACTGTGCACCCCAGGCCTGGCTCCATCCTGCTTCAGCCTCCTGGGTCCTGGGGTTACACTGTGTACCCCAGGCCTGGCTCCAATTGTTTCACCTTTTTTTTTTTTTAATCCTGCTGTAACAATGCCACAGAATGATGGGCTTCAAGACTTAGCATCTTGCAGTTCTGGAGGCTGAAGTCCAAGCTGAGGCTGTGAGCCACCCAGGCTGTGAGCCACCCAGGTGTGAGCCACCACAAGCTGCCCTGTGCTCCTCCCAGGAGTTTGTACGTCGATGGGCATCCCTTGGCTTACACATGCCTCACCCCAGTCCTGGCATCTGTTCACTTGGCATTGTCTTGGGGTCACAGTCACCTTGAATCAGTGTTCCCCTACCAACAACCTCTTTTTAACTCGATCTGCAATGACTTCATTAAGAGTTGTCCAACTTACACTTAATCAGCTTTACAATGGTTTGAGCATGATATGCATTTAGTAGAAGTCATACTTTGAATTCTGAGCTTTAAGCCCTCTCCTGGTAAGTAGTACATAATCCATCATGCCTTGCTGAGTGGTGGTAGCAAGCCAAATTGCTCAGTTAGCCTCACTTTTTAAGGGAAATCATTGATGCTACGTGTGCTATGTGGTTGGTCTAGGTTGGCCAACATATAGTCAGCTAGGTATGGGCAGTGCATTTTCTGTTTAGGTTAGTTTTGATTTAGGAAGAGTTTATTGGAATGTGACCATATTATTGATCCAAATAAGGACACTTTATATAAGAAAGGCCAAGGCGGCAATCTTTTTTTTGTTTTTGTTTTTTTTTTTTGTTTTGTTTTTCGAGACAAGGTTTCTCTGTGTCGCTTTGTGCCTTTCCTGGAACTCACCTGGTAGCCCAGGCTGGCCTTGAACTCACAGAGATCCACCTGGCTCTGCCTCCTGAGTGCTGGGATTAAAGGCGTGCGCCACCTCCGCCCGGCCTCCTTTTATTCTTGTTGTAACATATACATGTACAAATACATCAATACAATCTGCAGAGTCCCTTTTATGTCTGTGTTGTTTGTGTGTATACGGTTTTAGGGCTGACTACTTGGTGTTGAATAACCAATCCATCAATTCTTTGGGAAGACACAATTCAGCAGCTTCTCTTCCCCAGCAGCTGTCCTATAGGCCGATGGATGGCTGAGACATGAGGCCTGACTTTCCTGCCCTGTATAAGTACAGCAAGTTTAGGAATCTGCTTCCCTAGATGCAGTCAGTGGCTCTGAGTAGCTTTTTGTTTTTGTTTGTTTGTTTTTGCCTCATCAGAGCTGAAAGAATTAGAAACTTTTAGACAAGTGTCCAGGGCAGTTTCCTAAGGCTGCTCACTCATCGGGAAGCCTGGCCTCACCCCCGTGGCCCCCAAGTCTGTGTGGTATAGACATCAACCGGGAATCTGGGTGCGGGGATTCCCTATGACCTGTTGGTCCCCATCGTACCTCAGATATAAAATACTCACTACATTTGCTTTCAAAACATTGATATAATAGGAATTCAAATAAGTTTCTTGTGATCACCATGCATCTGAGGTAAAGAAAGCCATTTCCAAGGGATTTTTCACATGCATCAGCAAAAAAGGATGAGTTCCTAGGTAGTAATTTACTGGGTTCTGATGCTACCTCCATGTAACATCCTGTAGGATCACCTTGAGAAATGCCACAGGCTTTCTATGGGAAAAAAGCATGTTTGACCTGGAAGGTGATGACATGTCTGTAACCATGTCGCAAGGCTTGTGTGTATGAGAGGATCTTTCTCAACCGGTTGTGTGTTTTGGACATGCAGCAACCTCCAAAGGTCGATCTGACACAGTGGCCCTGGGTTTGTTGTCTTGTGCTGACAATTAAAGATGACACTATACAAAGCAGAAGCAGGCTTGAGAAGGGCTACAGAAAAATGAGAAATTGAGGGAAAGTGAGAGAAACTCTGAGTGTGAGAGAAGTTTCCCAGAGAGGAAAAGCTGTTGGACTTCCTCGGCTGGGTCTTTCTTAGGACCATGGGGGAAACTGGACAAAGGCTGAGGTGATAATGACTATGAGACTGGTTACTCTCTGGGCCATCGTGGGCCAAGGCAGTGGAGGGCCCACATGTCCCATGCATTTCCCCTGGACCATCAGAGCCATGATCATGAGGTATTCCTGCATGTACTGCCCACCTTGTTGGGTGGTTGAAGTTCTGCCCACCCCTGCCTTGTGCCTCGTTAGCTGCTGACCTCAGATGTCTACTGTTAGTCACTTGGTCAGTGTGACGACCCTCTGAGCTTGCAAGTGTCTCAAGTGCTGCTCATTACACTAAGTTCTGGTCATTCTCACAGCGGCATGAGCAGCCTGGAGCTTTACCACGGCCGAGCGTTAACTGGAACACAGCCACCAAGATGTGGCTGCAATCTTTGTGGTTACCCCGTGCTTGGTTTCTTGTCTGTGGGGTGGTCTGGGTGGGCTCCTGAAACAGAGCATTCTTGTTAGGAACCCTCCTTACTTAGAGCTCGTCTGTTACACTTGATTGTGTTAGAGATAAGAATGTGTGGAAAGACCTTAGATGCTCCTCAAAGGCTTTGGGGTGTCCGCTGTCCTGCCACGCTGGCCTGGAGCCCCTCCCTTCTCGTCTGTTTAGCTTAATCATGACGCAGGCAGCTACAGACCCTCTTGCTCACCTTAGTGTTCCACACCTTGCCATGTCAGCCCCTCGTCATTCTCTACCCCTGGGGTCTGTCCTTACCGAAACTCGAGTGAGCAGTCTGCACACGCACCATGGCCCCTTCTCTTCCCGTCTACGGGGAGCAGCTCCTGACTCACGAACGTTCCCCTGGTGTTTGACTTGACTCTTGATCTTCCTCAGTTGTCACCTCTGCTGATGGACAGAGGTGGGTGTTTGGGAGGCAACTGGGAAGTCGGCTAAGTCCAGCGCTGACCGGGCACTTATGTCTGAGAGAGGAGTGGCCGGCTCTTCCTCCCCATGGGGTCCATTTTCCTCCTCACGTTAGCGCTGCTCTTTCTTCATCTTCTAAAGCTGCTTGAGAGGGCTGATTGCTCTCCCAGGTGCAATGCTTCTCAGTTATTTTTTGACATTGAGAAATGCCAGCATCCAGTACTTTGTTTAAAAACAGTAAGCTTAATAAGCTAATTATGCAAATTAAGATTTAAATTTTAAAAGCGTGTCTTCTATGTGGTAACCATTTGGCTGATTTTAGGTTCTGGGGTGGGGGCGGGCAAAAGGGGGCTTGGACTAAGCAGGTGACACTGGCTAGGTTAGGTTACCGTGCTGGCGTGTGGGGCAGAGGGACAGGGGATCTGGATGTCCCTCGGTAGCCGCATTGCTGCTGCTGTCCCCTGGGTTTCTATGGGTTTGTCTGTGATGGCACCCTCCCTCCTCAGGGTTAGGACTCCCAGCAGACTGCGTCTGCCCTCTTACTCTCCTGTGTCAGCTTCTCGCACGTCCTGGGTTAGGTAGCAGGTGCTTACCAAGATTGTTGTGTTGCTGGTGGTGGAACTGAGGCCCTTGGCGCAAACTAGGAATAACTGTGCCAGTGAGCCGCATCCCAGGCCCTTGGGCCAACCAGGACTGTGCCAGTGAGCTGCATCCCAGGCCCTTGGGAAAACCAGGACTGTGCCAGTGAGCCGCATCCCAGGCCCTTGGGCCAACCAGGACTGTGCCAGTGAGCCGCATCCCAGGCTCTTGGGCAAGCCATGAGGACTGTGCCAGTGAGCCGCATCTTACTGGGCTCCTCATCATGGGAACTGGGGCATCACAGAGAATGGGAGAAGGGGAATGAAGCCTGGAAGACTGAAGTCAAGAATCCATGGTGAATGAGGGAAGATTGGCTATTGGAGATAGAACTCAGAGAATGGTGCCTGTCCATTCCATGGTATTCTGGGTACTCATGGTGCCTGTCCATTCCATGGTGGAGACCAAGGAACATTTGCTGTAGACAAGTAGAAGACCTCAGAGATTTCTGCCATCTTCCTGAGGAAGGGTTAAGGGTAAAGGCTTTCAGGGTGTTGCTGTATGACTTTTCTTGGGGAAACATGGACCTGTTCACCCCAGGTAGGGCACCAATGGCAAGCCAAAGAAGCGATTCCACCAAAGCCCTGTGTGTGGAACCAGTGAGTTTATGGGGTTACTTCCAGGATCATGGGTGACCCCGAGGCAGCTGTGTTACTAGGAAGCTCTCTAGCGTGGGTGAAGAGCCACGAAAACCGCACCCCTGAAGCTGTCTGCACAACTTGCTGCAGCTTCATTAGAGAGCATCTTCTCCCCCCCACTTCTCGCTGGTTAGACCTTAGAGTGGGGCCCTGTATGTCCTCCGACTTCTGAACTTCCCGGGCTTTGGAAGGTTTCTTTAGCTCCGGGGGCTTCTGGCCTTCTCTCCTCCCTCTAGGAGGGAGTGGTTCAACTCAGAGGAGGTACTATTGAGCATTCGTCTAAGACCTTGATGTTTTTCTTGTTCCTGGACAGACAGTTGTTTCACCTCACACTGAACCTTCTTCCTTCAAGTAAATATCTGCCGGAAAGATGGCATTGAGCTGGGCACATTCTCAAAGGCTCTCACAGTGGGGAGTTCCTTCTCTAGGGAGGTCAGGGCTCTGCACAATGGGCGTGTCCCCACAATATTCTAGAGATGTGAGTGAGGATGAAGCGCCATGTTGAAGGTCCATGAGATAGATGGTCTGCGGGAATTCCCTACTTACTACAGGGCTCAGGAGACAGGGTGTTTTCAAGAAAGGAATCCAAAACTTTCCAAACTAAGTTCATAGGAAAGAGATGATTACTTTTTAAAAAGGGATTCTAGACATTGCTAAGCCTCCTTAATGAGAATAGGGGCAGGCATGTTGGTGTTGAATTGAGACTCAGTGGACTTACCATATTATACACGGCCATGGCAGGCCTGGGTTTCAGAGCAAGTTCCCAGGCTCACAACCAGCCCCATAAAATGGCCCATATGGCCTGGAAGACAACACATGCCTGTTGTCATGTTTTCTGGATGGCTGGTAGTTGATGATCCTGAGGTGAGCTGGGAGAGCAGGTTTTGTATTTATGAGCATCTAGATGACCTCTGAGTCTCTTCCCATCTTGAGGGTCCATGGTATTGTACTGAGCAGTCATACCAGTTTTAAACCTCATTAAAAATAATGAACGATTCCTTTTAAATGTTCTAGAAGTCCAGGGAGTTATCTAAGGAGTTACTGTGGGAATGGCCTCCTTTGAAAACTGTCTTTCAGCACAGTTTCATCGTGCTCCAGGTTGGCTTCTCCCCGGCACCTCTCCTCAGTATAGTGTAACTGGAGGGGTTGTCTGGAGCACTTAATTTTTTATGCCAGATGATTTTATTTGAAGGGCTAATCTTGTCTGTGGTTTCTTTCTTTACATAAAAAACATAAAAGTTTCCACCTTTCTAATTTTCATTTCTGTTGCTGTGATGAAATATCTTGACAAAAGCAATGTAAGGGAGAAATTTTAGCTCAGGATTGAGGTTATAGTACATCCCTGGGGGGAAATCAAGGCAGCAGCAACGTGAAAGAGCTGGTTGCACACCCAGTCAGGAACAGAAGGTGAGTGCAGGCATGCTGGTCCCTGGTTCACTCTCTCCTTTTTAGCCCAGGATCCAAACCCAGAGAATGATTCTCCCCACTTCTAGCCTAGTCTTCCCACATCAAATAACAGAATCAAGACAACCCCTCTAAATGTCCACAGCCAGCCTAACTTGTACAGTCCCTCACTGAGACCCCGTGACCAGAGAGTCTACATTGTCTCACTGGGAGTTAAGGATGAACCACTGTAGCAGGAATCTTAAAAGTTCTTATTAATAAAATCAAACCCGAGGTGAGTTATTGGGGTCCATGCTGGTAGATCAGAGAGACAGAACAAGCCACAGCTATCTCACCTCGCCGGATCCTCAGATGGTCTTGTCTCCTCAGACTGGAGGCCTCTGAGTCCTCATCCGGAATGGGTCTCAGCTGAATTACTGCTCAAAAGCCTGAATGCTTAACCAGCCAAAATCTTCTAGTTTCTGGTCCTCACGCCTTATATATCTTTTTGCTTTCTACCACCACTCCCTGGGATTAAAGGCTGGCTTTCTGGGATTAAAGGCGTGTGTCACCATGCTTGGCTATTTCCAATGTGGCCTTGAACTCACAGAGATCCAGAGGGATTTCTATCTCTGGAATGCTAGGATTAAAGGTGTGAGTGCCACCATTTTCTAGCCTTTGTATCTAGTGGCTGTTCTGTTCTCTGACCCCAGATAAATTTATTAGAGTGTACAATATTTTGGGGAACACAATACCACCACAAACCACCATGAACAACTGTTCAGTCCACAGTGCTCACGTGGCCCCAATGCTCCACAGCTGACCCCCAGAACTCTTTCCAAATGCACTTGTCGGACAGCAGCGTAGGCCCCAGGAGACTCTTCTGTCCTGTGAGCATGGCCACCCCGGGACTCCAGAGTCGTGCAGTGCTTTTCTTCTTCTGACTGGTTTATTCCTCGCAGCACGTCTTCCAGGTACACGTACACTGTATAATGTGTCTACTTCCACTCTACCTTAAGGCTAAACAATATCACGGATCTCACATTTTTGTTGAGCCAGGATCCGTCCGTGGATCCCAGGCTGCTTTCACATTGGGTTGTGACCATCTGTGCCGTGTGACTGCAGGTGGTGGCTATCTGTTCACGGCCCTGATGTTTCCAGCTCTTCGGTATATTCCCCGAAGTGTGATCACATGGCAATATGTGCTTACGCTCTTGAGGGGTGGGCAGACTATTTTCTACGGCAGGGCAACGGTGTCACATTTTTCTCAATGGGTCTCCAAATTCCCCCACATCCTCTCTAGTGCTTGTCATTCTCCATTTTGTTGTTGATGTTGTTTTGGGGATAGCTATCCTGATGTGTGTGATGCAGTGAGCTCTCGTTTGTGTCAGAGAGTGTGAGCAAGGTTGTGCTTGGGTTCTATTATACACACTCCAGGATTTAGAAAGGACGGCAGCCTCTGTCTTGCTCCAAGTCTACTGTTCATGGGACAAAGTGCCCTGTGTGGTTAGAGTCAGCCTAACCCATTTCCTGACTGTGTTTAAAAGGCACGTGTCTTTTTAAAGTGAAGACCTTTTTCTTTCTAGTAATACAGTTTCTCTGTTTATAAATGTGCAAGAAGAGAGAGAACCATTTCTCTCTGCTGTGAGTCAGTCTGAGTACTAACTCACTGTGACCTTGCAACCTGGAGGAGAACCTCCCAGACAGCTTGTGGGCAGGGCCTGGGCTCACCTGAAGCAGGCTGGCAGTTACTTCGGCTGACCTGTGGCATCATCAGCAAAGAGCAGTGACGGAGAAGAGTCAGGCTGAACAGGTGGGCTCAGCGTCCTGCTGAGTGTGATCATTCATTCTGCTCACCTGGCAACACTCTCTGGCTGCTCTGAGCTCCGCTTCCGGCCCATGGAGGAAGACCCAGATGTTGGTGCCTGGGAGGAACCAAGCGGGAACAGGAAGTGGAAAGGGAGGAGTGTATGAGGAATTTTGCAGCCAGGATTATTAAGGAGTTGCCAGTAACTAAGCAATGGGGAAAAGAGAAAAAGTTGATAGAATTCCCCTTGAGTCAGGCTGTGCGAATGGAAACTTGATATTATTTAAGATGGGAAATCTATTTTTGGAGAAACTCTGGGTAATTTACTTGGACACTTCGCTTTGGATGGCTCTAAGGCTTGCTGTAGGAGTTTTCAGGTGACATTTAGAAACAGACTTTAAAATGTTAAACCTAGTTTAGGGCCTGAGAGCAAACACACTTTTAACTTGTCAGCGGCAGTCAGAGCCTTGCCAGTGAGTGGATGCCACCAGGGAAAGAGGTGCCCGTGAGCCACAGGAGGACAGACCACGAAGAGCTGCAGCAGCCATGCCTGCAAGACTGAGGAGCACATGACAGAGCGGCCAGAACAACGGGACAGAGAGGAAGCCGATGGCAGGGCCCCCTGGGGACCACCATGGGGACCGCTGGGAAAGAGGGATTTGGAGCCAAATTGTATTTAGTTCAAGAAAGGCAAGCAGTAAAAGTAGGAGAGAAAACTGGTCCCCAAAAGCCAAGAGTGAAGCTAAAACTCCAGAGAATTGCTGAGGCGGAGCGGAGTCAAGGACAGACCTGGCTTGGGGAGTAGGTGTCGGTGGGGCTGCACACGGTGAGCCCGGATCAGATGGGTGCGGTGGGTCAGGCCGTGCCGCGAAGCCTCTGTCTTCTCTGCGGAGAGAGAATGTTATTTGAAAGAGAAAATGTCACCTGGCATGCCTGTGAACTTGATACTGAGCCAAGACTGTCTTCAAGAGAAAGAAAATGAGACATTGTAAAGGCGTGAGAAATCAGATCACGCACCAGCAACAGGCCTTTCTGTAAAATAATTCTTAACAGAATCAGATAAATGAGAGGATAAATGGAAAAGTCCTCACAGAGAGAGAAACTGGAGTCTTTTAAAATATGGAATGAAAGCCCGAGAGTCGTGGGCTTATTGTCACAGAATGGAGTGTGGTGTCTTCAGCTGAGAACTCAAGTGACATTAAACCAGAGCACAAGAGGGCGGTGCCGAGAGCTTGTTTCTATTTCCTGGATTCTCAGAGCAGAGGAAGCCGAGGGTTTCAGGCAGGAAGCCAGATAGAAAGGTCCTGAGCTGGCAGAAAAACCAAGGTCATCATTTAAAAAACTGAAAACAAAAGGCGCCAAGCGAAGGAGTGAGCTAAGGCCGTTCTGTTTCCTACGAGGTCACCCCAGGAGGGAGGACGAAGTTGACGACCCAAGAGACAGATGCTTGCGTTTCTCAGGAAACGTTTCCCTTAAAATGAGCAACAGCTCGAGGTAGCAGAACAGGTACTCACAGGCGGCGGAGAAGACAGAAATGGGCCGCGTTCCCATCAGTGAGGATGAGAGGGAGCTCGAGAACCCGGACACGGTGAGCCTGGCCGACAGGGCGAGCCCGGGAGAGTTAGTATTTGAAAAAAAAAAAATAGTGCAATAATATACTTAAAAATTCTCAGATTGAGTTAAAAAAAAAACAAGTCACCATTTGACTTATGGAAGAATGTATCCCAAATGTGTTTGTGAAAATCGACAAGCCTGGATTAAAAGGGTCAACTAGAAAGGGAAATCTGTGGTAGGAGTAATAAGCAAGACTGACTTCAAGGGAGGACACAGGTTATGAAGGCAGGTGTGAGCCGCTGTACACTGTCACGAGCCAACGTCAACAGCAGCATGGGAATTCATGAGGCCACAAGGGCAGACAACCCAGGGGGAGGAGCCGTGACAGAGTCAGGAGACCTTAGCTCCTCCAATAACATCTAACAAGTCATAGCAACCAGGACAGCCACTTAACTTATACCCATGTGCAAATAGAATCAGTGTGGTGTATTGGATACACGCACACAACCGTACATATTGTGTGTACGCTGTGTATGTGGACAGAGATAAGCCCGTGACTGAAAGGGAACTTTACCTACCTTTTAAGTATCCATAAAACACAATGAATATGTGATTTAAATTATGTCTTAAAGCAGACTCCTGTTTTCTCACACGAGGAGATGGGTCTCACCTGATTTTCTTTTGAGTCGTCATGCAGACGATTGAGAAAATGTCTTAGTTCTGCCTTCATTTTCTTATTGGTACTTGGAAGTAGCCTTGAAGTACCCACACAGCCTCCTGCTGCTGCTGGGGTTCCTGGGTGTCATTGAAGAAAATCTCTGTTCATATGCTAGACATTCCTGGGGTGGGGAAAGCTGTCCTCATGTGCTGGTGTATGCCTGTCGTTTCTGACACTCTGGGAGGCAGAGCTACGTGCTCCAACATGGCCCGTAGATGTCAGCTCCTTACCTTTCAGGGGAGAGCTTGAATAAGAAGGCAGCCTGGATCTTGGGACTAGTACGTTTGGAAGCAGGATCAACCCCAGGGCTGTAGCCTTGGGCTGGCCTTCCTCCAGCCTCTTCCAGATTCTGGGTCAGCCCCAGCTTTGGGCATTGGTGTCTAGACAATACTCTAGGTGTCCAGCGTCTGCACACCATTTCCCCTTGTCCTTACTGGTAACAAGACCTCAGTCCTGCAGTCAGGTTTTGGTCCTCCCGAGAGTCAGGCCCAGATGTGGATGGTGTCACCAAGGGAGTGGTATTCCAGGGCTGTAGGACTCAGGTGGATGGAAAGGAAGCAGATCACTGAGACCCCTCCAGAAGTGCAGAGGCACAGCCTTGACAGCAGGGAATAGAGTGGTTTCCATGACAGAGGCCAGAGATTGCTGGGAGATCTGTGGGGCGTTTACCCACCACCCCCACAGCTTCCCAGAGTTTTCTTGAGTGCGAGCAGCAGGAAATATTAGATAGAAGGATTTATAGCGGAGAATCTTGTGGAGATAAACAGATAGAAAATAAAGGATAGCCTCGAGAGGGCCTGGAACCTATTCCAACGGGCCCGGACTGTCTCTGGTCCAGGGTTTTTATAGAGACGCCAAGGGGTGGAGCAAAAGACCTCCTCCCCCAGCACAGCCAAGTGCAGACCATTTCAGACACCTGCACTCAGGCCCGTGGTCCTGATCATCCTCTATTTGGACCTGCTGGGTAAAGCCACGAGGAACCCCAGAACGGGCTCCCACAGGTCCCCCCTTCTTAATATATAAAAAAATAACTATTAATGGCTTACAGCAATCTCCATAGCTGTTACACCTCCCAGTATGGGAGTAGAGGATGATATAGATGGCATTTCTCTTTTGAATTAGGTCCAAGGTGACCACAGCAGTCTTAGCTGCCTCAAGCCCTTTCTAAACCAAAACTCTTAAGGCAACTACAAACTTAAAGAATCCCTTAGCTTCATCATTACCATTAACAGGTTAACATAAATATTGCTATATATAGTCACAATTCTCTCAATCTTACAACTCAAAGCAAACTCTTAACAGAACTATTAGAATTAGCATATATGGTGCTATATATAGTTAACAATTTTCTCCGTCTTACAACTTTAACTCAGTCATTTGAAATTTCTTGTTAACAGAACATAGGAAAAACTTCGATGTATTCACATCAAACTTAAACATTTCCTCAATTCCACAAAGCCAGGGTGCATTAATATCAATAGGTTTCTGCGAACATAATTCAATCTCATAGCTCCTCCTTTTCTTTATAATTTTTAAGCAAAATCTCAAGCCTAGTTAGAAAACCCAAACTTTTCTGTTTAAACAGTTCCATTTGTAACACAAAACCAGTTCCATAATTCCATTTTTACATAAACAGTTCCACAAAACAATTCATAAATCTCCAGTTAATAAAGCATATATGCATACACAAAATTGCATCTTGATTCTAAGTAGAAATACATTTCTTCATTTAAACAGTTCCATTTTTAACCCAATTCCAGAAAACTGTTCCTAGGTCATTACTATAAGTAAGCTCAAAATTGTCCCATTGCAATGAAATCTCTATTGTTCATTTCATTTAAGTACCAAAATTCAAATGATAAATATTGGTACTAGCCTTCCAAATTTGAAGAAATCCATAACCAAAGTGTTTTTGTAATTTTATCTCATTTTAAGTTCAAAAAGTTCAAACAAGAAATAAATTCTGGTATCAGGCTTTCACTTCCAAATATGAAGAGACGTTTTTCAACCAAAACTTTTTGCAGTTAATAATTTTTGTTCAAACAAGCGTCTCTGCAACTTTTGTTCTCAAAGACAGACCTTTTTAGTATAGTAATATTTTAAACCGCACCATTTTTGCTGTTAGCTCAGGTTTTTCTGTGCTGCGTTGATATTCCATGGATCTCAGCCACGGATGCCTTGTGCTGGTTCTGGCCTCCGCCATTCTTAGCTTCTTAGCGGCTTCTGGAGCTTTTGAAACCATTCAGACTGCCTACTTTGCAGTCTATTAGGACACTATCTCCTATGTCTCAGGTGTTTTCACCATTTACATTAATAGACTCACACTTAACATTTACATACACTTTTTCGCAAACTCACATATAACATTTTTTTGCCTTGCAAAGCATTTAGACTCATATTCAACATTTACACGTTTTTACAAACTCACATACAACATATTAACATCTACTTATTTATACTTTATAGAACTACTTTAGCAAATATATTTCTTATTAATTCTTATATACTTATCTTCATTCCATCTTATTTCTTATTTAAACTTACATTTACAACTAGCATCTTACAAGTTTATTACTACATGTCTTAAGACTACCTTAGATACTTCTTACAAGCTTATATTCTTAAAGGAACTCTATAGATCTATTTTACAAACTTATATAGGCTATCATTAGCATATATCTAACTTAGCAAACACCTAAAGATTTCTTAACACAGATATAACAAGACAGAATTTCTACAAACTCACATATCTTATTTTCATTTTTCTACTTCTTACTCTTAATTATTATCACTATCTCTATTATAAAGATTCTCTTAACTAGACAGGAAGTACGCACATCATTTCTAAAGTTTAGAGTTCATAGTCAGTTTTGTTATAAAGCACTGGGATTTAGTGAGTGTTGTCATTATAGAGTTGTGATACTTGTTGCTAGGGGATTGTAACATTCTCAGGACAAAGCCACACCCCAAAGTTTCGAGTTCTCTCAGCCATTCCGGACCGGCAGAGATGCACTGTCAGCGGTAAACGGTTTTTAACTAGAGGCTGTCCCTTCACCCAAATTCATAATGGCTCCCCTAAGTACTTCAATTCAGACAAACGTTTCCACCATCTCTATTTCCTCACTGTTTGCATTAACCAGTGACAAAACCTCAGAAATACTAATCGAGCCACTTTTATTCTGGTTTCTTTATAGGAAATGTCATTGGAGCTGACTTTTCTTAGTTCCACGCTCCTTACCAGAAGCTCCGGTAACCACCGAGCTTCATTCTCTTGTGAAAAAACACAAACATGTCCTCAAACCCATATTAAAACAGGATCGGGACCCTTCCATAATCTCAAGCAGGGATCTTTCCATTTCACTTGAGTTTCAGGATTTAGTATTTTCACTTCATTAGCTTTAACTCCTGATGTTATCAGCAGCGGTGATATTTAGCATTGATTTCTTATAAGGAACTTTCAGGTAAAGCAACTCTTTTGTAAGACAGCTAGATTTTCTGAAGTTTGTTTCCCATTAGAAAGTAGTCATTTCTTTTTGAATTCCTGTTTCCTTGTTTCCTTATTACATATGCAAAGGAATTACTCATTGCAGGCTGTTCGTTCAAGGCAAAGAACTTTTTTAATTTCAACATAAGTTTCTTCATATCTAAGACAAAGTTCAGTCTATAAACTGTTTTCCCTTGTTTTAAGGATTTTTAAATGGCTTGTTTGCTCTTAAAGGTAGCTTTTGTCATCCAACTACCGTAAACATTTGCACAGCTATTAGGGTAAATAAGGCATTTTACCAACGGAGCCCAAAACCACGAAGCACCTAGTTCCGTATCCTTTCAATCTTTCATTGGAACTGATACTTAAACTTAGACGACTTTCCTACTCATTCTTTTAAAAGCTGTATTTTAAGTTTACCATGAACGTATTTTCGAGCTGACAAAAGTGTTTCAGGGCAATGTCACCATCTTTAGCGGAAAAACTACCTTTCCCAGAATGCATTTCCCTTATATCAGTCCATAATATCAGTCCCATATATCAGTCCCTTATATCATTTCCCATATTTCTTGTCATGTTTGAGAGTCAACTGGTTCTCTTTTACCAGACTTGCTTACAAATTCTTGCCCGGGAGGTTTGAACAAAGTTTTTTGGCTTTTGCAATGGGAGATTTGAACAAGCATTTTACATTTTCAGCTATGGGACATTGGGAGATTTCTATTCTCCTCAGCTGGCTTCAACAGGTGTCTCTCCTTTATTTGACACTGGCCCCAATCAGAACCACACCTGCCTCGTTAGCCGGCATTGAGGCTGGCATTTCTGATAGCCACTTTCCTTGGGGCTTGTGTTGGTTTTAGCCAGTCAGTGAAAAACAAGATCATTTACAACAGCTTTTCCATAGCTCTTTCAGAGAGATTTTCTCCCACTGATCTTATTCTCATTTTGCTTGTTCCTTCCCCCCCAGATGCAGAGCTTCAGCTATCTGTCTGCAGCTCTGTACCTCTGCTAGCTGCCTTTGGAGGTAGGGGCTTTCTTTCTCCCTCTGAATCTGCCTCAAATTCTAGCAGCTTTTTCAGGTCATATTTTCTGGGGAGGATTATGTCCCTTCTCTGTTTCTTCAGAGTCTTTCTCCCAGACAGTTCCCCGTTTGGTCTCCATTTATCCCCTCTACCCCAGAAACGGTTTCCGACACTAGAGCAGCGGCTTTCCCTGCTACTGAAGGTAGGGGTTTTTTGTCCGTTTCTGTTTTCGGGTCTGAGGTTTGTGTTTATAAATCAAGCTTAGCAAGGGAGGGTTTTGTTTTGTTTTTTGCCATATCTAAGCTTGCATTAGGACAGGTGTTTTTCCCTCAGGCCTTTCACCTGGCCTAGTCCCCCAGTGGGTTGCATTTGCTTGTCTGGGTGCTCAAGGACAGAGCTTATGCCAGAGGCAATCACCCCTCAGGGCTACACTCCCTCATTTCATCGGAGTCAGTTGAAACAAAGCTTTTCTCAAAGAGATGCTTGCTGTCTCTGACAGAAAAGCAAGCTTTACTCCTGGATAGTTCTGTTCTGCCCTGGCTGGGCTCTTTCCCCAGACAGCGTTCTGACTCAGCAGCACAACTGCTTCAGACACAGTTCAGCTTTACTGTTTTCCCAGAAAGGTCCTTTCTCGGATAGGAAAGCTTTTTCTCAGGTTTCTTTTTGTAGTTGTGGACCTTTCAACCCGGGACTTGTAGGAAAGTGGACAACTGTGCCGTTCCCACCGGCTTTTTAGCTTTGTTTGTTCATTAGCAATCTTCCCCTGGGTCCTGCACCTTCCTGCCTCAGCTCTGTGCTCCAGGAAGTTTACAACGCAGGAACCCTAGTATCCCCGAAATGCACTCCAACTCAGAGACGCTGGCCAGTCGCCTCTGGGTTTTTGCTCAAAAGCGAGGATACAATGCTAACAGTTTCAGGGAATCTTTGCATAGGACGATTAGGAGCACCTTTTCATTCTGAAATGCTCACTCAAAACCTTTGCTGCCTCAGCTCAGCTGTAACTGTGAAGCTTGACTATTTTGCTTTTCTCAGATAAAGTTTCCTGCCCTTTTTGGGCTCTCTGTGGCTCTTCACCCACACTCTCCCCAAGCGTTTCCCTCAGGATACTCTGACCCACTGTCTTACTAGGTTGAAGAGACAGAGCTTAGAAGAGGTTTTTAGAAACTTGTCCTTGCCTCCTGCATTGCAGGGATGATTTTTAAAGCTTGAAAGAACTTAGAGGTTTTGCTGTCTTAAGAGGTTTGTTGTTTTCCCTTAGAGCTAATCACAGGTGGTCCCCATACTAATATCTTCAGGTGATTCTAATTTTTGTCCTTCTGAGGGAGAAAGTTCTGAAAGGCTTTAGTTTCTAAGTTTCTTAAGAGAGATAGATTAAGGCTTTTTAAGAGAGTTTTTTCCCCCAAATTTTCCAAGAAAAGCTTTAGCATTTAAGAGAAAGATTTTTTCCCCCAGGAGAAAGACCAACTTTTCCCAAAACTTCCCAACTTTAAACTTTGACTTCTTACACCCCCATTTTTGCCTCAGGGAGAAATTACTTTCTCCTGCCGCTTGGACTTGGCATTTCAGCTGTCCCCAGGTCAAAAGCTTCCATAGGAAACTTTTCCTTCCCCATAAGCTCCAAGAAGAGCTTTTTTACTACCCGAAAAGCCCAAAGAAAGATTTTTTCCCCAGTTTGCTTTCAAAGCCCCCAAAGTTAGAAAATTGAGTTTTTCTGTCTAGTTGCCTTACTTATTTTTTCCTACACAATCTTATACTTTTAAGTTTTTCCTAACTATATTACTACCCTATATCTTATACTTATCACAGATAGAAATTGAGAAAGGGATAGAAGATAGAAAATTTTGACAGAAGAGAATTTCGCTGCAGCATCGGACATCCTTCCAGTCCGCTTTCCTTTTCTCTCGAGGATAAAACCCCCGCCTCACCAAAAATATATATATATAAAAATATATATATTCCATAACACCGGCATGCCTTTCCACTGGCAGGGCTAACTCAGCACTTTCACCAAAAACTCTGTAATAAAACTATTATTTTCCTTTATCTTTAGTCCCTATTACTTTGTCTTAAGTCCCTGTTCATTTGTCTTTAGTCCCCCCTTTTTTTGTCCCTTTTTTCTTTAGTCCCTTTTTTCCCCTTTCTTTAGTCCCTTTTTTCCCCTTTCTTTAGTCCCTTTTTTTCTTTAGTCCCTTTTTTTCTTTAGTCCCTTTTTTTCTTTAGCCCCTTTTTTTCTTTAGTCCCTTTTTTTCTTTAGTCCCTGTTCGGGCGCCATTCTGTGGGGCGTTTACCCACCACCCCCACAGCTTCCCAGAGTTTTCTTGAGTGCGAGCAGCAGGAAATATTAGATAGAAGGATTTATAGCGGAGAATCTTGTGGAGATAAACAGATAGAAAATAAAGGATAGCCTCGAGAGGGCCTGGAACCTATTCCAACGGGCCCGGACTGTCTCTGGTCCAGGGTTTTTATAGAGACGCCAAGGGGTGGAGCAAAAGACCTCCTCCCCCAGCACAGCCAAGTGCAGACCATTTCAGACACCTGCACTCAGGCCCGTGGTCCTGATCATCCTCTATTTGGACCTGCTGGGTAAAGCCACGAGGAACCCCAGAACGGGCTCCCACAGAGATCCCAATGGGGGGAGGCAGGCCATACAGGGGGCACAGAGCGGGGTGTGGGGTCCTGTCTGCCAGAGCTTGCGTGGCCCAATCTAAAGAGTGTCACAGCTCTGTTGGGGGCCTGGCCCTGTTGAACATCGTTCTGCTTTGATTCTGTTTCCCACTGTCCCTAGGCTTTGTGGACCCTGATCTTCTAGCATGTCACCCCTAGTGAGAAGAGTCAGTGTGGCTCTAGCCCTGGGACACAGGGCTAGGATTGTGAGTGTCTGTAGACCTGGGACACACACAGGGCTAGGATTGTGAGTGTCTGTAGACCTGGGACACAGGGCTAGGATTGTGAGTGTCTGTAGACCTGAGACACAGGGCTAGGATTGTGAGTGTCTGTAGACCTGGGACACAGGGCTAGGATTCTGAGTGTCTGTAGACCTGGGACACAGGGCTAGGATTCTGAGTGTCTGTAGACCTGGGACACACACAGGGCTAGGATTGTGAGTGTCTGTAGACCTGGGACACAGGGCTAGGACTCTGAGTGTCTGTAGACCTGGGACACAGGGCTAGGATTGTGAGTCTGTAGACCTGGGACACAGGGCTAGGATTGTGAGTGTCTGTAGACCTGAGACACAGGGCTAGGATTGTGAGTGTCTGTAGACCTGGGACACAGGGCTAGGATTCTGAGTGTCTGTAGACCTGGGACACACACAGGGCTAGGATTCTGAGTGTCTGTAGCCCTGGGACACAGGGCTAGGACTCTGAGTGTCTGTAGAGCTGGGACACACACAGGGCTAGGATTCTGAGTGTCTGTAGACCTGGGACACAGGGCTAGGATTCTGAGTGTCTGTAGACCTGGGACACAGGGCTGGGATTCTGAGTGTCTGTAGCATCTTCTGAGCCAGCCTCTCATCCCACATTGCTTCCGCCTGCTGGTTTATTCTGTGTTTTCGCCTTGTTGAGATCACCTTACCTTCTTTCTGATTGCCTGTTTGGTAACTGCCCATCAGTATTTGTAACCACATAACAAAACCCCCTATGCCATTTATCACTTGAGTATATTGTCCTAGTAAAAATATAAGCCTGACAGGTGAGGCAGCGGAGGCACCTGTCCCCTTCTCTTCCCTACTCAGAGGCTTGTCCTCTGAACATCAGTGATAGGTGATAAAGATTTTGAGCTGGGTGTGGTGCCACACTAGAGGCAGGACTGTGAGTTCAAGGCCTGTCTGGTCTACACAGCAAGTTCCAAGACAGCCTACATAGAGACCCTGTCTGAAAACATGAATTGCTAGGCTCCCTATAGTTCTTTTTTTTTTTTTTTAAACTTTATTTTATGTGCATTGGTGTTTTTTGCCATGGGTGTCAGGTCCCGTGGAACTGGAGTTACAGACAGTCGTGAGCTGTCATGCGGGTGCTGGGAATTGAACCCAGGTACTCTGGAAGAGCAGGCAGTGCTCTTAACCACTGAGCCATCTCTCCAGCCCCTAGGCTCCCTATAGTTCTAAGCTGTGATGTGTTCTTTCCACTTGACAGTGCACCTTGGAGATAGTTCTGCTTGTTACCTTCCCAGCTCCAGGAAGGGGCGCTGGTGTAGCACATCACCTCCCCACCCCCAGTGGGCAGGTGTCTGGGCCTGTAGCTAGAGTTTTCCTGCCTTGCCCACAGTCAGGACAAATCTCTGTCACCCGCCAGTCCCACAGCCACTCAGACCTAACCAAGTAAACACAGAGACTTATATTGCTTACAAACTGTATGGCCGTGGCAGGCTTCTTGCTAACTGTTCTTATATCTTAAATTAATCCATTTCCATAAATCTATACCTGCCACGTGGCTGGTGGCTTACCGGCGTCTTCACATGCTGCTGGTCATGGCGGCATCTGGCAGTGTCTCTCCGCCTCAGCCTTCCGCTTCCCAGCATTCTCCTCTCTCCTTGTCCCACCTACTTCCTGCCTGGCCACTGGCCAATCAGTGTTTTATTTATTGACCAATCAGAGCAATTTGACATATAGACCATCCCACAGTATGGGCCTTTGTCCTTTTCCTCACAGGGACACAGGGACAAGCTCAGGACCTCTGTGGGCCAGCTGCTAGTCCAGAGACAGCCCCTATCTGCCCAAACTTGCCTCTTCATGAGCACCAAGATTTTTAAAAATCAGACAGTAGAAGTGAATGCATAGAGCCGTCATCCCAGACATGTGTTGTTCACAGAACAGTGGGCAGGACTGAGAGCAGGGTCCTTGTCCTCCACAGCAGGATGGGCTTATCTGCAGATATCAAACCTTACAAGTATTCAGGCTTCGTCAGATTTGGAGAGGGTCACGTGAGGAAGTAGCATCTAAGGATTTAGAAAGAAAGTAAACCATGGGCCCGGGGACAAAACTGTCCAGCCTTAGAGCTGGACTGGGTAGGCTGAGTCCAGCTTCTCTGGCCCCACATTGTTGCAGAGGAAGAGTGAGGCCTTCATGTGTCCTGGGGTTTTGTCAGAGGGTGAGCCACACCTCGGTCTGTATTACGTCATTAAGATGGCTACCTCTCGTTGTTTAACAATGTGACGGAGATGGCTCATCACTATCACACTGCCACCACCTTTATTTGAATAGTCTCTGAGCCAAGAATGAATTGCATATTTTTTAAGTGATTGGAAAAAAATCTGAAGGATTTTTCATGACACATAAAAATCACAAGAAGCTCAAAAAGGTATAATTAGAACCCATTACACTCACTCACTTCTGTGGTGTCTGTGGCGTTTTCTAGTACAATCTACCATCTGGCCCTTTGTAGGAAAATTTTGCCAGATGAAGCTAAATTCATTGACTTTGTTGTCCAAGTTGAATTCTAGCCAAACCATTGAAGATTTCTGTCTTGTATGATCAGACAGCCACCCTCAAGGTCTTCGGATTCCTCAAGTCCTTTCAGATGTTAGTGTTTTTCAACTACATATAGGAGCGGGGATGGGTAGGAGAAGGAGGAAGCTAATGGGTAGGTTTGAACCTGGTGTTCTCACTTCTCATGAACTCCACACTGCTGTCGTGGTCTTCAGGCAGGTGCTCAGTGCCGGGTGAACGTGCAGAGATCTGGCAGCGTGTGGGATCTTCAGATAGCGTTGTGCTGAGGTTTTACCACATTATCAGAAACACATCTTTACCATTTCGTGCTTTGAGGTCAAGTTCTTTGGGTCATTTCAAAAGGAATGTGTGCACAAATGCTCCTGTCTTGTATGTTCAGATAGATTTATCTTGTTAAGGAGTCTATAAGCAATCCTTTGGATTTTTATGTGGTCTTAAGCATGAAGCATATTCCCAAAAACCTGGAAGACTCTGCCTTTTTAAAGGGGACATTATTTCTGCAGGATTTTGTTTTCCTTGATGAATCAACTTAGAATCTTCTTAGAAATTCTAAAATAGCTGGATGATAAAGGACTGGGTAGGTGTGAGCTTTGGTCCCAGGCCACCCTAACTGCGGTGTGCCCAGAGTGGTGGCCTGGGAGGGATGTGATTGTCACTAGTTCCCTGTGCCTGTAACTCAGGAAGCTTGTCAAGGGGAAGCAAAGGTATAGATGACTTGTAGAAAAATGACAAATCAGTACAACTATCATTAACAGCAACAAAAAAGTATGCAATGGCAATCCAGTCATGGAAAGCATTGCTAGCGACAGTTCTGGGCCATTCCGGAACACTGACTGTCTTGTTCCTTGGAACATTCTGGAACTTAAATATCTGAAATCTGAAATTTCTTACTCCCACCTTGGAGCCTGCATGGGGTGCCCAGCACCCTTCCCGCCACATCTCCTTAGCCCCGCCAGATCCTTTCTCCAGCAGTGAGTTCCTGAACGCTCGCCCACTAAACCTCATCTCCTTTGCACTCCGTTTCACCCATGGCTCCGGCCTGCAAACCCTGCTTCCTTCACAGCTCCAGAGCATGGGGAGAGCCTCCTCAGGGCGATCTGCTCAACATCAGAACTGTTCAAGTGTCCACACCTGATGTTTTCACTTAGTCCTGTTCTGATCCTTTCCGATTCCCACAGCTCTTAGTCCTGGAGTCTGGGAGAGGAGACACAAGCCAATGATTCCAGCTGTTCACTGTCCTCCACCAACCGTTTCCAATGCTACTGCTGCATCCTTGATGATATCCGTGCCTCTACTTCATTGCAAACCCTGAGCACAGACAAACAGAAACGCCTGTGTCACTGGCCAGTGACTGTGAACTGGAGAGTGCAGCACACATCCTTCCCTCCTGTCTATGGGGAGATGGAGGCCTTTCCACAGCTTCCCTCTCCCCCAGGCATGTCCCCTCTGGCTCTGTCCCCTTTCACATACATCCTCCTAGCTGCATGTAGACAGATCCACTGTTCCGTGTGAAGCACTGACATTTTTCATGTTGTAGACTGTTTTTGTTTTGTTTTCAGATGAGTTAACTTTTGACTGTAGTGTTTAGTCCCCTGGGAACTGTAAGTTTGTCACGTTTCCCGGTTGGGTGGCCGCAGCCATCAAGCACATTCCTGGATTCTAGTATTGGCATCTGGCTCCTCGCTGGTGCACTCACCTTTCTGACAGTTCAAGGTGTGTGCTAACTGGTAAGGACTTTTACTGTTTGTTTATTTTTCCCAGGATGGTCTTGATCTCAACTATCACTTATATCCTACACACCCAGGTGTAGACGGATGCAGTGTTGGGCTTTTCTGTTCCACTGACCTGCATTTCATTTCATCTCCACTGCATTTGAGATGTGCTAGCTCTTTCCCTGAGGACAGCTTTCAGGGTACCAGAAGATGCCATGCAAGGTTCCACAGGAGGGAAGCACTCAATAGTCCTACCCAGCTATGATGTCTGTGAACCACAGCAATGAACCGCATGACACAATAACCCGAAGGTGTGGTAGTAGCATGTGTACGATCACAGCCCGAGAGACCAGCTCCCAATCTGATCCAGGGTAGCAAAACAGAAGACCTTAGAGTGGCGAGGGTTTAGGAAAAATTCTTACCTGAGGGCTAGACTTTGTCTATCTGAGGGGAGAAATAAAGAAACGCAGATGCTTTCTGATGGTAGCTTTCTCTTTATTTCATCTTGAAAAATCTCTCTTCGCAGCTTCCTAATTAGCTCTTCATCTCTTCTTCTCTACTCAGCAGCTGCTCTAACTCACGTTCACTGCCTCCACATCTCTCTATACCTTTCCTCCTCCTTCTCCTCCTCCTCTTCCTCCTCCTCCTCCTCCTCCTCCTCCTTCTCTCTCTCTCTCTCTCTCTCTCTCTCTCTCTCTCTCTCTCTCTCTCTCTCTCTCTCTCTCTCTCCACCTCCTCAGCCCCTCTCTCAACATCGCTCCTGCTCTGTTCCACAGCCAAACTCTGGACAATTATAAGTTACATTTTCAGGGCCCCACCCATTCTCAAAACACAGGATAAGTCACGTACTTTCTCTTAGGCTAGTAATGTCACATTGACTCATGCATGTAGCTCTAAGTTGGTGAGGGGTCCCAGACATTAAACAATTGGCTGAACCTTGAGTGGTCAGGGTAGGCACCGGACGGGGCTACTGCAAGGACTATGTCTTGATGCAAACAGCCTGGCCTTGATTTAGCAATAAGCAACACCTGGGAAGTAGTCTTTGCGTGTCGTCTGTAGGGGCAGCTTAGTCTGTTTTGGACTAGGTCTAAGGTCTTTGCAAAGTGTGTAAAATGCTGTGTTTGAGACTGAGACTCCTATGTCAGTCTGAGTGATGTAAAATATTCCAGTATTATTTCTATACATCAAACTTATATAGCTTAAACAGAAATCATCTTCCTGAACATCCACAGCTGTGTGCCCCGAGATGTAGAACACACTACCTAAGGGCTGTGGAAAGCACCCCACAGCTGCTCTTATTAGGGAGACACTGCAGTGGCACCTGAGGAAGTTACAGACTGAAAACAACCGGTTTCCACAGCCAGTGACCCCACGGTTTTGCCAGGTGGGGCTCCCCATCGGGGAGTTACACACCTGGTGGGTCGACTTGTCAAATACTGGTTGTCACCTGCTGTATACTCCCACGGCCCTCGGTAGCATACTTTGGAGGTAATCAACAATTCTCTAATTGGACGTACAGCCCTACTCAGCAAGCAGGAAACCATGCCTGGTTATAAAACCTATCCAACTACCCGGGGCTAGGAAAGTCATGGATCTTGGAGGAGAACCCACAACTACCACTTTACTGACCCTCCATACTAATCCTTAACTCCAGTCTAAATATTTGTCCTTATACTCATGGATAAGTACACCGCTCACCCTCATCAACAGATGGAGACCCTTACAGAAAACCAACTGATTGACAATGCAGAGTAGTGGAACCCAGTCCCAGCCGGTACATCTGCAACCCGGCTCTCCCACCTAAGGCTCAGGGATCACTGCAGAAGCAGGCACAGAAAGATCGCAAGAGCCAGAGAAATAGGCAGTTTGCTGTGAGAGTGTGTCAGCTAGAAACGTCAGATGTCACAGCCTTGAAGTCTAACGTGGCCGCCTAAACATGGTCTTGACAAGGACAGTACCAGCAGGCATGGTAATGTGGAAGGGGTAAAACTCATGATGCCTCAAGTCTAGACAACACTACAGGCAGTTAAGAGAGACTGAGAGTGGGAGACAGTCCTCCAGGGAAGGCCATACCAACTGATTGTCCAATACCAAGTGGTCAGCCCCCAGCATACACAAGTAAGTCAGACTGTATGGACTAAGCAGGTTGTATTTATGTGTTTAGAAACACACCCACACACAACAACAACAACAACAACAATTAAAGAAAAAGGGGCCATGAGTTTGAAAGAAAGCAAGGGGAGAACTTGGACAGAGGAAAGGGAAGGGGGAATTATGTAATTATAGATTGAGAAAAGAAGATTTTCTAGGCTGAGATGCCTCCTCTTCCCCTCGTTCAGCATTTCCTGGTGGGTCCCACAGCAATCGTCTCTCTCCACGTCTCCTCCCAGGGTCTCCATGTGGGGGGCACCCAGGCTGCAGTGTTTCTAGAAGTGGGGTTCTCTAATGGTGTCAGCCCCCTGATATGGTGAAGCAGAGTCGAGGGGCTATTCTGACTCCTTCCTGCCCTTGCCTGTCAGGTACCCCCAGCCTCCCAGAGGCCCCCCTGTTGCTCCTGGGTCTCATGGCCTCCCCTCCTCACTGTGTGCCTCAGAGGGTGTGCTTTGTGAAGGCTGTGCTGGCCTCTGTGTGGTGGGGGACTGATGTTTGGATCTGTTGAGGGCAGAACACAGGCCAGGCAGGGAGCCTGCAGGCGGGGTGGGACAACCATAGCAGCCAGTGCTGAGGACAGCATGAGGCCTGCTTCCCCACCAACCTTCCAGACTACTGGGCTCAACACAGGGACAGGAGCCCAATTCTGCCTTTTGTGGAAGTGTGTGTGGGACGCACACCTACCCCCTAAGGCACTGCAGTATTGCTTCCCCTGGGTAGCTCGGGCCTGGAGCTTCAGTTCACTGGCAGGCCCGGAACCACAGCTTGAGCCCCACACATGGCTGCTTCTGAGGCCATGCAGAGGGACTGCTTTATGCTTTCTGGTAACCTGTCTGCTGCTGCTGGTGGCCATGGCATTCCCAATCATTGCCTGTCTTCACACACAACCTTCCCCAGGGTCTCCACCTCCACACTCTTCATGTGGCAGGACACCGGCCCTACTCACTGGCCCTACTCACCGGCCTACTCACCGGCCTACTCACCGGCCCTACTCACCGGCCTACTCACCGGCCTACTCACCGGCTCTACTCACCGGC
The DNA here is from genome assembly GCF_049852395.1 of Peromyscus maniculatus bairdii. Classification (NCBI taxonomy): domain Eukaryota; kingdom Metazoa; phylum Chordata; class Mammalia; order Rodentia; family Cricetidae; genus Peromyscus; species Peromyscus maniculatus. The sequence continues at coordinate 64,417,904 of NC_134867.1, forward strand.
CTACTCACGGGCCCTACTCACCGGCCTACTCACCGGCCTACTCACCGGCCCTACTCACTGACCTACTCACCGGCCCTACTCACCGGCCCTACTCACTGGCCCTACTGGCTACCTCACCCAAACGGCTTCGACTTAGCCAGAGGACATCTGCGAAGTTCCCTCTCGAATAAGGTCATATCTATAAGGTCTGTAGTTATAATAGCATACCTTTTGAGGGGCATCATTTAGATATTAACAGATCAATCCTTTCTCTCCTACTGTCTCTGTCTGGTGGTCAGCCCAAGGGCTAGAGCTCAGCCATGGGTCAATTCTGTGTGGTTTATCATGATTTGAAGTGTTGCTTCTGGTAGGAATGCTAGCTGTGGTTCAAACCAGCACCCCCCAGACCAACACCCTAGAATATGCCACCTTCTCCTAGCAGTGGGCTGTGGATGGCCCATCATGGTGCCAGGTAGCAGCCCTAGAGTACAATATCCAGGATGCCTTCTGGGCACTAAAATAAGAAGGCGGGGTAGGAGGGAGACATGGCAGCTGTTCCTGAGTCAAAAGGGGGGAGGAAGGGAGGGAGGGAGGGAGGGAGGGAGGGAGGGAGGGAGGGAGGGAGGGAGGAGGGAGGAGCTGGGAGGCTACTGCTGAGCCCAGGCAGAAGGTTTGGAACTGCCTGGATAATGCTGGCAGTGGTGAGAGGAGACTCATGGAGTGGTGGGGTCCAGTGACTGGCTGACCAGGTCTTACATGGTAACAAGCTGGTCCATGTCTTCTATTTCTGGAACATCGCCCGTGGCGCTGATCACCTCTGAAACAGCACTGTCAAATGGGCCAGGATGTGACATCCAGGAGTTGTTTGTTTTTGCCTCTGGTGCCACTCTGAGTATTTCAAAAAGCCCATCATTCTGTGTTCTTTGCTTTCTAAAAGAGATGAATGTGAATTAATGGCGCATCAGGCGAGGACTGGCTGCTGCTTTCAGGACTCATAAATTGCCGTCTGCTTCTTTGTGTGTTTGGCCACTCCTGGATGTTCATATGCTTTAGCTCCCTCTGTATCACGCATGAGTGTCTTTTGTATTTCTGCCCGGGGCTGTGACCTAGATATCCACTTTCTAGTCATTTGAAAGAATAGACACACTCAGCACTCGCTCCCCTCTTTCCCATAAGCCTGACTACACTGCCGTCTCACCAACTGGACATAAAGAGCTCCCCTCCCATGCTCCTCCAAACCTCCAAACCTTGGATGCTTTTCCCCTTCATTTTATTCAGTGAGACCTGATTGTGTTAAATACACACACAAACAAAGGACTTAAAATATCTTTACTGGTATGAACCCCAGGTAAAAATTTGGCTGCTTTTCTGATTTATAGGTAGCTGCTTGGCTGCCAAGGCAAGCTGTGGATCTGGACCTCCTAAACTTTCAAAGAGCAAAGGCATGACTGTCTTTTAGGTCTCAAGGGCAGTGAACCACACTCAGAGAGAAGTCAAGTATATGGCCTGCATCAGAGAGCCTGGTTGCTGAGCACAGAGCCTGGGGGCTACAGAAGGAGGTGGGGCCTATGATTAGTATGAACTTTGACCCCTACCCTAAGTCATCTACAAGTACCCTCTCATTGGCAATAGCCGCCCCCCCCAAAGAAAAACAATAATGATGGAAAGATTGTGAGCCAGCTTTCCATCACTGTGACAAAATCCCTGAGAAAACCAATGGTTTGAAAGATGCATCTGGCTCACAGTCCCCGAGATTACAGCCCGTGGTCACTTGCCTTCATCACTTGAGGCTTGTGATGAGACAGGCATGGGGACAGGGGGAGTATGTGGTAGAGGGAAGCTGCTCATCGTAGGGGTGGGGAGGCAGAGGGAGGTAGAGAGGTGGAGCCTAGAGTCTCGTCCTCCCCTTCCAGGGCGCGTCTCCACTGAACTCACGTCCTTCTTCTGATCACACTTCTTAAAGGTTCCGCCCCCCCCCATAGCTATCATTTGGGGAGCAAGCTTTCACCACCCTTGGGGACATTTGCCATCCCAGCCACAATGCTGCTGGTGTCTGTAGGATCTGTGGTGGTGTCCCATTCGTGCCGCATGTCGCCATGTTGGTGATGGCTCTCCTCTCCTCTTCCCTGTCTCTCTTTCCTCTCCTGTCCGTTTGGTTACAGGTTAATTTGATTAATCTTTGAAAACTCTAAGATTTAAATGGGTTGGGGGCTTCTCATTACATACCTCAAGCTAACCTGTAGCCTGTAGCCTGGGCAGCCTTGAACTCTCAATCCTCCTGCCACAGCCTCCTGAGGGCTGGTACTGTAGGCATGCACCACCGTATCAGGAAGGAAGTACTGTCTTTTGTCTCACGAATTTTCCCACTCATTTGTGGGTTTGTTGTCATTTGTTTCTGTTGGTTTGTGTTTGTGTTTGTGTTTGTGTTTGTGTTTGTGTCTGTGTCTCTACTGTGGCTTTCAGTTTTGTGCTGCTCTTCATTCCAAAGTGACAGTGGTCTGTGGTCTCGCCTGCCACCTCAGTGTTCTTCCTGTCCAGCTCTCCCTTCTCTGTCTTCCTGTTTCTTTGCTGAGGCCCCATTCTTTCCTTGTTTGCAAAACAAACTATTTACTGCTGACAGAAGTGTTCTTATCCTGTTTCTTTGTGATCACTACCGTCTTGGTTTGGGTTTTTCTGTTTTTCTTTCTGAGGTCTTCCTGCTTCTTGATGTGATGGCCAGTTTCCCTTGTAACCTGGGTGTCTGGGATATTGTGTTGATACCGAGTCTTTGATAGTCATCGATTTTAACAGAACTGCTCTGACTCCCCAGCAGAGGAGTGGGGGTACCACCTCCATGCTGCAACAAGTAATGGGAGGCGTGTTACTGGTTGAGTGTGCAAGTCCCAAACATGGCTTCATTGATCCCAAGGAGAGGAATGCCCTCATGGCCACTCTATGATGGCTGAAATCCTTTCTGTCCACCAGGCAGTGGATATCACTACAGGGGTAGCCCACAACAGGGTCTTCTGATAGCCTACAAAGATAGCCCTTCTGCTGCCACGGCAGACCTGTAGGGACTGTCTTCTCTGTGGTGGGTGGCTGGAGCAGGAGGGCCTGTCAGTGCTCTCTGACCCTTCCTGCTCTTTGGCTCAAGGGCAGGAGTTTGGGCATCTATGGGAACTTCCCTGAGAAGAAGATGCATGCCATTGGTGTTTCGGAGTTGCTGGCTTCTTTAGCTCCAGTCTAGCGTATGTGAGGCAGGAATAAAACCTAGAACTCACTACTGTGTGGTTCCTTAGGTTCTGGGGTCCTCACTGTTTTCCTCTCTGCTTTCAGAGTCCTCCTTCATGAATACCAAGGGATGTTAACTGTCCTCAGTGCCTGTCCCCAGTCTTGAAAGCAGAAGAAGGTTAATGTAGTGTGGTTTGAATATTAAATGTCCCCCACTGGCTCATGCTTTAAAGTATCTGATGCCAGCTGGTGGTAGTGTTTTGGGGTGGACACTTCAGCTGCAGGAATGAAGTCACTAGTCACATTTCTTTGAAGACTGTAACTGGTCCTCCATCTGTCCTCCATCTTCACTCTTTGAAGGCTGTAACTGGTCCTCCATCTATTCTTCACTCTTTGTTCCCTGTCCTTTATGGTGTGAGTCTCCTCTCAGCTTCCCGTTTGTCGTGAGGTGAACAGCCTCTTCTTCCACTCTCCTGCCACCGAGATATTCTGCCAAAGCTCATAGGGCCAGGCTGTCTTAGACCAAACCTTCTAGAACCATGTGCCCAAAGAAGTTGTCACAGCTGTATAAAAACAACTAATTCAATACATAAAATGTATGTCCCTTTCAGGATGAAACAAAAAGAGAAAACATGTGGCCATAGACCCGAGCGCACACAAGTGTATGCATATGCACACTTGTTGCCAGAAAGCAGAATGCTGTAGAGTCCTGACTCTAAGAACAACATCTGAGGGGCTCTGTCATTGATGTAAGGCCAGGGCAGTCACTGTGGCTACAGCGGTGGAGTTGCTTTGAGTAATGGATCTGAGACAAGGTTTAACATAAAAGATGAATCAGAACCTTTGAGGAACAGGGAGACTCAGTTGTGCGTTAAGTGCCATGAATGTGTTTTCCCAGCAGTGAAAGCCAGCAGACAGGTGGGAAAGGAGAGAAAGACGTTGTGGGACGGCTGAAGGAATGTGTGTGCTCCAACAAGTCCTCCTGGTTTAACTACTGTCCCGTTAGGATTTGGGATGTTACTTTATATGGAAGTATCTAGCTCAATAAGAAGTTGCAGTGTCTTCTGAAATTCTTAAAGACACCCCTCCTTCTAGAAAGCCATAGTTTTTCTGTGCGCACTATGGACCTTTCAACACCCAATTTATTCTCTTCCATGATGAATCAGAAGACAGACAGAAGTGTCATCTGAGAGAGACTTCCTGACGACTGTTCCAGCTGCTCTGGAACAGAGCTCACCCATGCACCTGTAACCGAGGAGCTGGCTGACTGAAGAATGTGCCAGATTTGATTCATCCTTCTTAGCTGTTTGCCATTTACTAATCCTCCTAACCCACCTTCACAGGAGCTTCTTATCCAGTTCCCTTTGCTAGTCTTGATTTTGTGAGCAAAGGGATGAGGTAGACAACGATGCTGGCAGGCCAGGTGTGATCACCTGAAGCCCTGTCCTGTCTCCTGCCCTGTACTCATCTCTAAATATGTGCTCTGTCTTTCCTTTTGACTTCTGAGGCTCCTGTTCCTCATGAATGAAAGTAGCAATGTGTTCCATAGGAACATAGCTTAAAGAGCCCAGCCTGGGAAGTACATGGAAAGCAGAGGAAGCACACTGTTCTTTTCCAGGTAAGAGGAGGAGCGCATGCTTGGTGTGTCAGAAAGACATACAAGCTGTCATCAGCTCATGACCTGTAGCGTATGCATGACCCCCACTCTTCTGATTCTGCTGGGAATAGCGGCAGAGGAGCGGTGGAGCATCCCTGGACTTTCTCCCAGCTGTCCACCTCTCCAGCTCAACTGGACTTATTTCAGTTTTTCCACCCAGTTTCAGGTTGCTGTCCATCATGTGGCACAAGAAAACTGGTGTTGGGAACATCAAGTCAGAAGTCACCTATCCTCGGAACGGGACCACACTTGCAAGGAGACAGGTTCCGTGGCTTACGGATGTGAGTTACTGGGGTACACGCCCTGGAGTAGCTGAAAGTGTTAGTTGGCAGCAGGGCTCTGTCTGTCTGTTGCCCGATGATACATGCTTTTTTTTCCTTGTAAAATACGTCGCTGGCCACCCTCCGCCATGTTAACTTTATGCTGGCACCCAAGGCAGGAAGAGTGCAAGTTACAAAAAGGAAGGTCTTTGCCCCTGAATTATTAATGTTTTTTTCTGCATTGCTAGAGGCTAAACCCACAGCCTTATATATGCCAGGGAAATGCTCAGAGTCATATCCCCAGGCACCCCAGAATAACTTTTCAGAACCCTAACTCTAGTCAGTGTTCCAGTAAAGGAGACCATTTGCCATGGGGCCGCCTCTGAGTGTTGAGGGTTTCCTGAGTAGATTCCAGGTAACCTCACTGGCGATTTGTTCTGAGACTAGACGTGAAGTGCCCTAGACTTCACACGTCCTTCAGAATTAGAACACAAGCTAAGTTCAATTAGGCCTTTTCCGGATCCCAGAGGAACACAAGCATGGCAGTGAACTAGCTATAAACTTAAACACGAATGTGTAGGTTTCATTATACGAGAGAATGTTTGCATAAGACCAAGAAGCATTTTCCTTCACTCTAGCGGTCACAGTCATGGCTCTGAAGGTAACTTTTCAGTCGTCTTCTCTTTCTGACTCCCTCCCACCATCCGGCATTGCCTCCTGTAACTACTCCTGAGCCTCATCTTGTACCTTCTCCTCTGCTCTCTGCTGTGACCTCAGATGTGCCCGGACACTTGCTGCCGTTTGAGTCGCGATACTTTAATTTTCACTGCTACTTCCCACTACCCTCTCTGCCTGTAGTCTGACTTTGTCCTTTGCAACTTCGGGGAAATTGCTTCTAGAAGGTTCTTATTTACCTTCTTAATGAGCCAGCAATTTGTTCTCATGTTGAAAACTGAGAAAACCAACTACGCCACATGTTGAAAACTGTCCTAGTTGGTTTTATGTCCGCTCGACAGAGGCTGAAGTCATCTGGAAAGAAGTAGCCTCAGATGAGAAAATACCCCCAACCAGACTGGCCGATGGGCAAGGCAAGCCTGTGGGGCATTTTCTGGATCAATAATTGATGTGGGAGGGCCCAGCCCTCTGTGGGCGGTGCCACCCCTGGACAGGCGGTCCTGAGTCATACAGGAAAGCCACGAGGAACAAGCCAGCGAGATGCACTCCTCCATGGCCTCTGCTCCACTTCCTGCCTCCAGCTTCCTTCCTTGAGTTCCCGCTTTAACGCCCCTCGGTGATGGACTGTGACCTACAGTCGTGGGCTGAAGAAAACTTTCTGTTCTTCAAGGTTTTCTTGGTCATGGTGTTCCATCACCTCAGTAGAAACCTTAACTGAGGCAGAAACTAAGACTAAGCCATACTTAATTTTCTTTGTGTGCATGGAGGGCATGTATGCGTACACACACAGTCGTGTGTACAAAAGTGGAAGGCAGAGGTCTTCCTCACTCAGTCTCCACCTTATCTTTTGAGATAGTGTCACTCGCTGACCCGGAGCTCATGGATTCAGCAAGCTTCTCTGGCAGTTAGCTTCAGGGAGCTCTGTCTCTGCCTCCCCAGTGCTGGCTGGAGTTACAGCACCTGTCACCACACCGTCTTTTGACGTGGGATCTGAACTTGCACATCAAGTATTTTATTGAATGAGCGGCATCCCTGGCCCCTGCTTACTCTCGAAAATTGCTCTCCTATCACCTCATGAATGCCTTCACTGTCAGGGACATGGCCACACTCCAACCCTGGCTCTGTCCTGGTTAGCGCTGTGGCTGCTACCCCTCATCTGTGAGAAGAGCTAACAAGTGACCCACAGAGAGTGTCACCATGGAGGACACACAGTCAGTTTCTGTCCTTCTCCTTCTATGAACTCTCCTACATCCTCTATGGGCAACTTTTCTGGCCGTTTCTTCTTCTATAACAATAAGCACACATGTCTTGGATCTTATTCCCTTTGAGATGACACTCAGTCCTAATCAGAACTAACCCTCTGAGCAGTCAGCTGCACTCCACTGTATCTAAATCTTGCCCTTTAGTCTTTCAGCTGCTTTGAAAAGTCACATCTGGAGTTGCATTGCTACCTCCAAGGTACACTGTTTACAGAAAGGTCCCTCAGCTTTACTGCGGCCTCATGTTTCCCGACTACCCTTTTCACTGCAGGGGTGCACTTCACTTTGTGGTCCCAGCCCTTTCCAAAAACTCAGTAACAGATCATGGGTGTGACGTGTCAATTAACATACCACCATTAGGGCTTTGTTCCTCAAGACTGCATGAGTGAGTGTCCTTGAACCCAGGAGCCAGGACTGAGCAGCTTGTCTCTGGGTGATGCATCTGGCAAGGGTGCTGTCCCACGAGTGGGCACCCTCTCATCCTCACAGCCCCAGGGTTGGGAGCACCCACTCACACTCCCCCGGGATGCTTTCTAATTCATAGAATCGTGATGGTCGACATAACCTCTCCTGGTCAGTGAAATTCCCTTGTTCTGAACTGTTGCCTATTTTTCTGTTTCTACGCCATTACTTTTTTGTTAACGGGGCAGAAGGCTTAACAGAAATGATTTCAGCAGAAAAGATTATTTTGGTTCATAGTTCCAGAAGATTTAGCCCGTGGCTGTTTAACCTATATGCTTGGGCAGAAGGCTGTTGTGGTAGGAGCACATAGCAATAGTGTTTCTTCCCTTCTTGGCTAACGGGAGACGGAGAGGAAGCCTGCCAGCACTGCCTGGGCTTTCTCCCTTATCCACGCTTTTTTTTTTTTTTTTTTTTTTTTTTACATCTGGTGATGTCACATTCAAGATGGGTCTTCCCTGTACATTAATCCTCATAGACACACCCACAGTTGTGCCTTGTCAGTCTCCTAAGTACTTCTGAAGCAAATTAAGTTGATACTCAAAACCAGCCATCACAGTTGCCTGGGTTTTTCTTGTTGCTGACCTGTTATCCATATGGTTCTCTCTGTGAGCATTGACAAAGCACACTGGTTTAATAAAAATGTAACTGCTTACCATCAGTGTGACCATCCATTGAGGCTGTAAATAAATCATCACAGAGGGGGTAGCAGACAGACTTCACGTGTGTCCCACTGTTCCAGAGGCTACAAGCCTAAGATCAGGGTGACAGAAATTTGGTGTTTGGTGAGGGCCATTCCATGCCCACAGTTGGCATGTTGTTATTGTGGTCTCCCATGGTGGACAGCTCAGGGGAGTTCTGTGGATTCTCTTTTAGAAGGGTGCCTGCTATGGAATAACCCTTCTGTACACTGTGAAGATTTGTCACTGTGATTGGTTTAATAAAGAAGCTGACTGGCCAATAGATGAACAGGATAAAGTTAGGCGAGAGAGCAAAACTGAGAATGTTGGGAAGGAGAAGGATGGAGTGAGGAGTCACCAGCCAGGTGCAGAGGGAGCAGGGTATGGATGTGCCATGCTAATAAAGGTACCACCATGTGACAGAGAGTAAATAAGGAATATAGGTTAACTTAAAATGTAAGAGCTAGTTAGTAACAAGCCTGAGCTATTGGACAAGCATTTATAATTCATAGTCAGCCTCTGAGTTGGTTATTTGGGACCAGGTGATCGGAACAGGAAATGTCCGACTATATATGGCATTCCAACATATGGCTGAAATTTCCACATAAAACCTGACAAAGCTTAAAAAAGGATTCTAGACACACAAGAACACAGTCAAGCACAGCTTCTTGGTAGCTGCCTTTTCTCCAGTGGGCTCTGTTTGCTGACAGTGAGCAGAGGCATGGCTTCTTTAAGAGATGGCTTCCTAGCTCAATGCTAGTGGCAAAAACGGGCAGCGATCTCAAGAGGCCCTGCTACCAAACACTTGTATAGTGTTTATGAGCAGCATGCTACTTAGTGGAGACATGGACATAAGAAACTTCCCAGAGTTGGGGCGGTAAACATGACTCCCAGAGCTAAATGTACTTCTACCATAAGACTAGATTCTCAGAGAACCGAGGAGAAGGAGCTGTAACCAGCATGCCATGATCGGAGTTACACAGCAGTTTTTTTTTTTTTTTCTTCATGAAGACAGGAAAGGTTACAGATGCACTGCAGGGACAGATTCAGACAAAAAGAGCCTCTAGATGGGTTACAATGTGTTTAAAAAATATGTGTAGGGCTTGGGAGAAAAGAGAAAAAGAGTAGGAGAAAGTCCTTAAAAAGGAACAGAGTAATATAGTAAGTCACGTAAAGATGGAAAATACACAGAGTCTAGAGACTGTATGTTATTGTGTTGTCTTTAAATTTTTTGACTGCTAATGAAGAAATGATAACTACTGAGAGACATTTAATTGTGAAAGCTGCTAGATTAGACCAACTTATATATTTTAAAAATATCTTGACTTCAAAATTTAAGTCAAAAGATATGTTACTTTGGGAAAGAGGTTCTGCTTTTATTTCCACAGGAAATGAAAGGCTCTAGATTCATTCTGGGTTAAGAAAAATCATGTTTGATCGAGGAAGACACCCCCCGCCCCCAATCTCTGATGGTAATGGATGGCCCAGATGATCCAACATTTCAGAGCATCTCTGTTGAAGTTTCCTCTGAGTTCTGCATCCAGAACAGCTTCAAGGTTCCTGACCGAGTGATCCAGCCTCACAAACTACTCCAGTCAGAACTTGACCATAATTCTAAATTTTTTCAGGGTTCACCAAAGATTACCAGCACCCATAATCAACAGGAAGTAGTCTAGAAAACTACATCCACATTCCCCAAAAATGAGTTATGGATATTTATTATCATTTAAGGGGCATTGGTTGTTATTGGTAATAGTCAATAAAAAAAGCTGAACAAAGGAGTTAGATTCAGGGATCTTGTTCTAAAAAGAAAAGGGGGACATAGAAATGATAGGATAAAGGGCAGATTATTGAATCTACATTAATCCAAAAAAAGTATTAATATTAAATATTTTACATTGGCATGGATTTTGGTTTATTGAGACTAATAAAAGTTAATTTTGTTATACTGTATGTATAACAAAGGTATCATGCCTATGCAGCTCATTTAAAAAATGTAACATATAATTAAAAATACAGATTAATAGTCAAACTTATAGTCATGTTAGGTATGTTTTCAGGTCATACACAGATATATTTAGATAGATAGATGATCTTAAAACATTTCAAAGACCTACAGAATTTGACATTTAACATGTTTAATAACCTAAGGTTTTTCATGATAGTGAGACACATCTGTTCCTAGCAGCACCAAACTACTTCAGAGAAGATGATAGGCATTGAAGAAACGCCATATGGAGTTTGTTTTCTTTATGTAAAAAACTAGCCATGTAAGCAAAGAAACTGCCCTTGCCTCAGTTGCTGACAATATATACAATCTGACAATATACAGTCTGACAATATACTGGACCAGCAGGATACAAGAAAGGTGACTGCCAAACCTTGCCAAGACAAGGTAGGACAGTCCTACAAAATTTCCTGCTTCACAGGAAAGTCTGTCAGATAGTCTAATTGGGTGCCCCAACATTGCAGAAGAACCTAGGATGACTGTTCAGGCAGCCTGATGTCCCTGTCATTAGTTAATATTTCACCCTTTCTGGGGTCTTTGATGGAGTTAAAAAGCTAAATAGTTAAACTTACAGTTTTCTTTAGTTATGATAGAAAGCAAATTAGGTATAAAACTTTAGACTCACCAACATAGGGTAGGTAATTGAGTATTTTTTTCTAAATTTTCCAAATACAAATGGATATTATAACTGTGATTCTCACTTGATAAGTATTTTTACTGTATATAATTATACTATGTTGAAATTAAAATCTTCTTTTTTAATTAGACAAAAAGGTGGAAATACTGTGGAATAATCCCAGGTGGTAGGGACAGGAAACATCTGATTACAGGTGCAGATTCTATACATGAGGCTCCATCTTCATAACCCAGTCACCTTCCCAAAGACTTAGAGAAATAGGACTATTTTCTAAGGCAACTTAAAGTCTCTTGGCAATCTTGAAATCTCTTCAAGTTTAATTTACTGAACTCTAGTGAGATGTACCTGCATACAGCTTTCATGCCCTGTATATGGATCTCTGTTGATCTTTTCCTTTATAGCCTTCATGCCACTAAGGTCTATGTCCTTTTCTTCCCTTATACTCTCTCTTATCTAACCACATCAGAATGCACCTTTTGTCCTATGTTAAATATATGTGATGCCAACTTTGCCTCTGATTTTAAACTTGCTCTGTTAAGTGTGTTGTTTGCTGAATGTTTCTCAGGCCTACCAAGCTGAGGTTTCCCTCCACTCTGTGCAGAGTCATGCAGAGGTGGTGTCCAGTTCAGACCTGTGATTCATAAGGCTCACTTTGGCCAGGAAGGAGGCTGCCCAAATGATCCAAGATGGCAGCATCACAGGTTCAGAAATGTTCACAGGGCTTGGAGAGGTGTCTTGGCAGCGAGAGTGGCTTATTCCTCTTACAGAGGATCCAGCTTCAGTCTCAGCATCCACCAGCAGCTTGTAAGTTCCAGGGGATCTGATACCCACCCCCTCTGAACTCTGAGGGCACCAGGACCACATGTGTACAAACACATAAGCCAGCAAAGTTCTCATAAGAAAGAAATGCCTACTGCTTACAGGTCAGTGGGGGTTGGAGATACTGAATTTGGGAAATGAGGCAGAGGGAACTGTTGAAGTTGGCTTCTCAGTCAACTTGTGTAAATAAATGGAAAGGTGTCAATTGTTGAATGGGGGGGGATATCATGGTGGCATTAACTCTGACCATAATCATACTGAAATGCTTTGGAGATGAACTCCTCAATATAAACAGGATTTTGAGTTGGCACTGGAGATAGACCCCAGACTGCATAAGCACAGGCTGGCTGAGTGACAGACTGTCACCCAGCCAAGGTCATTGACAGCTGATGGTGATGGGGTGACAGGAAATCAGTGGGAATCTAAGAACCTTGGAGGTTCCTTAGGGACTAACATAAAAACAAAAACAGAAGCAATGACTAGATAAATGGTTGGAAATACCTTTCCTTGTCTTGGAAAAGATCAGAGTATCCAGGTTACAGGGTATCAGGGAAACTGAAGAGGGTCCTGAATGGGCAGAAGCATCTGTTCATAAAGCTGAAGCATTATGTCTCAGGTTGTACCCACTGAACCTTAGTGTCTGGGTCAATTAATAATTATGTAAATACCTCAAAATGTTGACGATAAGCTTGAAATGTTGAGAAACCAATGTGTCTACAGCATATAAGCTATAGTTTTCTATATAAGCACCACAGCTAGAGTAAAGGTCACTGAGATGTTTAACTTTGATGTCTTTGCTGAGGGACTGGTGGTTTAGGTGTGCTAGCCATAAGGAATATGCATGCTTCTGAAAGAGCCTGTGCTCTTCAAAGTCATCCCCTGAGAATAACAAAGACTTGGGTAAATATTGGATGGAGGGCTGGCAATGTAGTTTGGCAGGATGGCACTTGCCTAGCACAAGGCTCCAGGGTTCAGAATGCCCATCCAAACAGAGCTGCCATCCCTCCCGAGTCCAGATCTACCCGCAGTTGTGAACTAAGGTATATAAAATACAGTCACCATGCTGTAGGTGGTCAGTCACCCCATCGTAACACAACGAAGGTGGCCGAGCTGGTGTGCACAGCCAATGGCTCTTTTATGTGAACGCAGTTTTATGTTTCTACAGTAACAGAGATACACAAAACGGAGGCAAAGGCATACACTTGGCCTTATCTGTTTTCCTGGTATGTGAACAGCCACATTCAATTTAAAAGGGACCTGGGGTGAGTGATTAGAACCAATGACCCTGTGTGCAAAACCTCAGCTCCCTCTAAGCTCCTGAAAGGCATGCAGCTTTAGGAAGACTTGAGCTGCTGAGTGGAAACCTGTGAGAGAAGGAGCACAGATGGGGGGGGGGAGAGAGAGAGAGAGAGAGAGAGAGAGAGAGAGAGAGAGAGAGAGAGAGAGAGAGAGAGAGAGAGAGAACAGCAGAGCTGGGGATCCAAGCATCTAGGAGAAGGTCTGTGGAGTAGCTATGATGGTACAGCCTGAGACTTGGAAAGAGAAGTATCAATCCAGAGCAGCAACCTTCTCAGCACACAGTCTAGGTGATGTGATTTCATGCGGTTCTAAATGAGGCAGACTTTAGTTAAATAATTTTCTAAAAGCTCTAGTGTGATCATACAGTGACTTTCAAGGAACAGTTTTGGAAACAGAGTGCAAATGACAAAAAGCAAACACATGGTGAAGAGTCAAAGAAAGAAAATCTCTGCAATTGCAGCAGCAGAAAGAATATGCCCTAGTGTAGATGCAGGAGGTCTGCCTGCCTTCACGCTCATGCATGCATGCGTGCGTGCGTGCGTGCGTGCGTGCGTGCGTGCGTGCGTGTGTGTGTGTGTGTGTGTGTGTGTGTGTAGGCATGCATACAGAGGTCAGACATCAATCCCAGGTGTTGTTTCTCAAACACATTCTGTCTTGTTTTGGGGACGTGAATCTTTTTTTTGTGTGTGTGTGTATGTGTGTGTGTGTGTGTGGTCTGATTGTTCTTTATTTTATATCTAGAATCCACTTATGAGTGAGTACATACAATGACTGTCTTTCTGGGTTTGGGTTACCTCACTCAGGATGATTTTTTCTAGTTCCATCCATTTGCCTGCAAATTTCATGCTTTTATTGTTTTTCTCTGCTGAGTAGTAAGTACTCCATTGTGTATATGTACCACATTTTTTTCATTCATTCTTCTGTTGACGGGCATCTAGGTTGTTTCCAGGTTCTGGCTATTACAAATAGTGCTGCTATGAACATAGCTGAGCATGTATCTTTATTCCTTGAGCATTCCTTGGGTATATGCCCAAGAGTGGGATGGCTGGGTCTTGAGGTAGTTTGATTCCTAATTTTCTGAGAAACCGCCATACTGATTTCCACAGTGGTTGTACAAGTTTACATTCCCACCAACAGTGGAGGAGTGTTCCCTTTGCTCCACATCCTCTCCAACATTGACTGTCATTGGTGTTTTTGATCATAGCCATTCTGACAGGTGTAAGGTGGTATCTCAGAGTCGTTTTGATTTGCATTTCTCTGATGATTAAGGATGTTGAGCATTTCTTTAAATGTCTTTCAGCCATTTGTGTTTCTCGTTTTGTGAATACTCTGTTTAGCTCTTTAGCCCATTTTTTAATTGGACTGTTCAGTATTTTGATGTCTAGTTTCTTGAGTTCTTTATATACTGTGGAGATCAATCTTCTGTCAGATATGGGGTTGGTGAAGATGTTTTCCCATTTTGTTGGCTGTCTTCTTGTCTTATTGACTGTGTCTTTTGCCCTGCAAAAGCTTCTCAGTTTCGGGAGGTCCCATTTATTAATTGTTGTGCTCAGGGTCTATGCTGTTGGTGTTTTATTTAGGAAATGGTCTCCGGTGCCAATGTGTTCAAGAGTGCTTCCTACTTTCTTTTCTATTAAGTTTAGTGTAACTGGATTTATGTTCAGGTCTTTGATCCACTTGGACTTGAGTTTTGTGCATGGTGACAGATATGGATCTATTTGTAATCTTTTACATATTGACATCCAGTTATGCCAGCAGCATTTGTTGAAGATACTTTCTTTTTTCCATTGTATAGTTTTGGCTCCTTTGTCAAAAACCAGGTGTTCATATGTGCATGGATTAATGTCAGGGTCTTCAATTCAATTCCATTGGTCCGTATGTCAGTTTTTATACCAGTACCAAGCTGTTTTTATTACTATAGCTCTATAGTAGAGTTTGAGGTCAGGGATGGTGATGCCTCCAAAGGTTGCTTTATCGTATAGGATTCTTTTAGCTATCCTGGGTCTTTTGTTTTTCCATATGAAGTTGAGTATTTTTCTTTCCAAGTCTGTGAAGAATTGTGTTGGGATTTTGATGGGGATTGCATTGAATCTGTAGATTGCTTTTGGTATGGTTGCCATTTTTACTATGTTAATCCTACCTATCCATGAGCATGGGACATGAATCTTACTGGCCAAGCTTGCCGAGTGAGCTAGCTGGCTAGTCACTAAGCCCCAGGCTATACCTGTCTCTGCTGCTTCAGGCTTGGGATTGTTAAGTGTGTACCACCATGCCTGGCTTTTTGTACATGGGTCCTGGGGTTGAACTCAGATCCTCATGTTAAACACTCTGGCTGCTCAGTGGCTCCCAGCCTGGTCCTGCTCAGCTCCCTACTTAGTAAAGTGTGAATTTGGTTTATGGCTTGTGATACTGGAAACTCCAGAAGGCCAGATAATCAAAGCCTTGAAAGCTAGAGTGCACCCAAAGAGAGAGGATTGATGCTAATTCTTGGCAAGAGTGCAGAAAAGACACACGGCAGTGTCGTGTCTGTAAAGGAAAGCCACTGACTGATAGGGAGCGAGCCATGAAGGACTAGCCCCACCATCATCCACAGGCGTCAGTGGAGCTGGATCCAAGATGTGGCCACCATAGGCTGACTAGGTTACTAGGCCACAGGGGTGTTTCCCGGGCGGGGTCCTATCCTGAGAGAAGACCAGACCCCATCTATTCTTCCTGCCTTTCTACTTCCTGTATCACTGCCTCTTGTGAAGTGCTCACAGCATCCCTCCTCCCCATGAACCCCCGCTCTCACTCAGCTCTTTCCATGGGTGTCTGCTTTCAGTATGATGTGGTGGCTCTAGGGTCTCACTTCTCTGTGACCCTCTAAGTGAAGCTGTTTGTTTTCGTGGTCCTCGGGTTAACACCACTTTTTTCCCTCATTGTGCCTAGCAGCTCCTCCCCAGCTCCAAAGGCTCCACTGATGTAAGCCTCGCATGCCTTGGCTGTCCAGCTTCTCTCTGTCCACACTGCTGGGTGTTCTCCAAAAAGGCAGTAGACGTCTCAGACCCCGTATTGGTCTTCCCTACTTCTGCCGCGCTTGCCTTTCTGTGGGGTGTCATCCACATTCACGTGGAGACTGTCTGGTCATGGGATCCTCTGGCTCCTTTCTCTCGGCATCCCCAGTGGCATCCCCCTACTCCAAACCATGTCACACTGGAAACACAATCTTTTTAAATTGGCGGAGTCATTCATGGTGGGTGCTTTCCGATCCCATCTGTCTTTCCATCTCACGTACTCAGCCACACCTTGGTTACTCATCTCCCTGGAGCCTCCATCCGCTGACAGACACCCCCCGCCCCCACCTTGTCCGTCAGTTTTTATCGTCTGCTTTTTCTCACCAGCAGAGATCCAGGGCTGTCCTGTATCCTTGCTCTCTAACCCTAGTCGTCTGGGAGAAGCGTTCTCTCCATGTCAGCATTTAGAGCTGGCAATGGCAGAGGACACGTGTCCGACAGACTACACCATGGAAGGCCCAGGCACACCCCCATCTGTGAGAACTTTACCTTTTTCTGCCTACTATGTAGCCGCACCCGACTCTTTGCTTCTCTACCAGGACCATTTCAATTCCAAATCTCCCCTCTCGATCACGCTGACGCCCCTTCTGGCCTGCACTCTCTCCACTGGTTGGCTTTGCTTCATACTCCACAGAAACTTACAGCTGTCAGTCAAAAACACCCCCACCATCCCACTTCTGGTCCAGCGGGTCAATCCGATAGTAAACACTCCCCTCCTTATGAGAGAAATCACCTCGCCTCTCACTAAGTGTAAGGTCAGACAGTTGGTGGCCCCTGACATCTCAGAACCACTTTTCCGTAGGCACTGGTCCTTGGCTTTGCGCTTGGACACTTCAGTTGTTTTTATTTTTTGTGGGAAGTGCCACCGTGAGCACAAAAGCATCGCTGAAGATGTTTCCACACTTCACTGTTTCGTCTTGGTCGTTGCGTGGTGGTGATGTCCTTGCATGGGGGAAGGGAAGGGATTCCAAGTGGCTTTGTCAAAGGCCTGGATCTTAATCCCCAGGCACTAGCTGAGATCTCCAGGTTCCTCCATCCTGGAACACAGAACGGGACCAAGGACGTATGGATAAAGATAGAAGCAGAGGCAGTTTGTTAAGGAAGAAAAGGCATTCTAGAGAATGGAAGTGAAGTGGAGAGCTGGGTTGGGGCAGAGACTCAAAAGCGCCAGCCCCCAATTTCATGACCTTTCATAGGTCATCATATAGCACCCGCCTGTGAAAATCTTACTGGTTTTTTGTTGTTAGGTTGTGTGTGTGTGTGTGTGTGTGTGTGTGTGCGTGTTTTGCTTTGTTTTGTTAACAGTAGACTTAATAGGGAGGAGATTCTAGTCTGTCAACTGGCTTCTTCCATATGTGAATCTCGCCCTTTTCTCCAGCCACAACACAAAAGCCCTCTTCGTGGATTAAGGCTTTTGGTGCCTATGCAGGTCAAGGGGTCAGCCATAGAGCATCAAGAATGACAGGCAGGTGCACCAACTCTGTCCTTCAGCATAGAGGCAAGAGCCCCACTCAGGGAGGGCGGGCGGAGAGATGCCCGTTGCTGGCAGGAAGGATGATCAGGGAAGCCCATGCCAATGTACCACTACTGGACAAGTCGTGTTTGACTTGGAGGTGTGTCGCGTGCCATGCTTTGAGGGCTTCTTTTACTTTCATTGTCTCTGTCCTCCCCCTCAATACTGCTAACACCAGGCAAGCTCCTGCTTGGAAAAACACAGAGGGGGCACGGCTGATGTCCAGTGTGTGTGTGTGTGTGTGTGTGTGTGTGTGTGTGTGTGTGTGTCTGTGTCTGTGTCTGTGTCTGTGTCTGTGTCTGTGTCTGTATCTGTGTCTGAGCTGTATTAATAGAGTTCACAGTGGTGAGCCAATTGTGCCCATTTAAAGAGGGTAGATGGCCTGTGGTACACCTTTTTCTTTCTCATTGCATCATTACCCAGCTGCCAAAGATGATGCTCTATGAGCAGTTTTCACATGCTGGAGATATTTGTGGCCACAGGCCTGAGGGTTCTGTGGATGTCTCGGATGGCGGCGGGCAGCTTTGCCATTAACTGTGTCTGTCACCTTGAGTGTATGGCTTGCGTTCTCTGGGGTCCGGGTTTCTTCAGTAGGGGAATCTTCCAGTGGCAGAAGGAAGCTGGAGTGTGTGAGCTGCAAGAATAGAACTCGGGAACAAATAGTGGTGTGAATACATTGAGGAGAACCACTTAGCACTCATCGAGGGACACGACTGTCTTCCTGGGAGCGAGGAACATCGAGATGCCGGTGGAGAGTGTGAGATCCCCCTGCTGCAGCCTCGGCCGCTGCCACAGTGGCTCGCTCTGTCTGGGCTCCTCTCAGGCCTGGCAGACTTGCAGCCCAGCAGCTGGCCTACCGTGTCCCACTGGCTGCCCAGTAGAAAGAGCACCTACTATATTAAGTAAATGACCCTGGAGTTTGGCTAAGGCAGTTACTAAAAGCGGGGCGGCTGCATCCTGGCTGTGAGCAGCTGCTCATTGCTCTCCGCTGACTTTCAGATGATCTCGAACTGGCCAAGTGTTTACAGACCAGACTGGGAGCTGGCTCTCTGAGGCAGAGGAGTGAGATGCTTGAGGAGTAAGACCATGTTGCTCCCTGGCCAAAATCGCCACCTGTGACCTAAGCGACATGCTCTCCCGGCTCCGCCGCATTGCCTCTAGGTTCTATGGGATACTGTTAGTAAGTACTTGCTGTCTTTTGTGACGAAGCCCGTGGAAAGGGTCGTGGTGTGGGTTTTCTCAGTCCTCTTGGGGAGCCATCAGTTGGGTGGTCACATGCATAGTGACGTGCAAATCTCTCTCCTGACTGTCACCACACAACTTCAAGGGTGTCGCCTGACAGGTTCGCTTTGTGCATTTCCTCTCTGCCTTCGTTCCTCTTCTCCTCTGAGACCTGCAGGCGCTCCCTGACCTGTGCAGCATCTGCTGCCCGGGGGGGGGGGGGGGGGGGGCAGGGCCTGACCTTCCCTCTGTGTGCTGCCATTCGGTGGCCACAGCAGATCTGCCGGCCTGCTGGTCATGGGCTCTCTGGTGTCCCTTTCCTGCCGTCCCTTCCTAGGTGGTGTTTCAGTACCGGGTGACAGTTTTTGCCAAGCTTGTGGCCATGGATAGAGATCTGCCGGCTTCCTTGTCTCCCTTTGCACACTTCCATCTGTTGCTTCTCTCCATTCTGCCTGTGTTCTTCCTTCCCTCTGCCTCCCACCCAAGGCGCGTCCAACCCTTCTGGAGTAAAACATGGACTGGAACTGTAGCAACAGTGAGGAGCTGTCTCCAGGCAGAGGGGACCTCCCTGGACCCTCAGGGACATTTCTTTCAGCAGACTAACTCTCCTGCTGAAGCGTGGTGTCTTGGGAACCTGCTAGGGAGACAGATATGTGTACGAGAGGAAAGTTGGCCTGGGCAGGTGTGTCAGAGAGGCCCCTGAGTGGGGTGATGAGTGAGAAGAGCTGTTTATGGAGAGGAGCCTGGCAGACACCGTGTTGTGATAGGGAAGGGAAAGGGCAGAGAGTGGGGAGTCCGGGGAGGTTCCTGGAGCAGGGGGCGGGGCACAGGTGAAGAAGGCCTCACCAGGCAGGGCCATAAAAACACCCCAACAAGAAGGCTATCTCAATAATATATCTATAATATGTGTGTGTGTGTGTGTGTGTGTGTGTCTGTGTGTGTGTGTCTGTGTGTGTGTGTCTGTGTCTGTGTCTGTGTATGTGCGCGCGCATGCGCGCACAAACTGTATGCTGCTGACTGTCACAGATTTATAGTACCTTGGACCAAAGCAGCAGACTATTAAATGCTTCACTGATGTCCATATAAAACTATAGGTCAGGGGCTAGGGATGTAGATCAGTTAGTCAAGCACTTGCTGAGGAAGCCGGAGGTCCTGAATTTGAATTCCTAAAACCCACATTAAAAAAGCTGTGCATGAAGGCTGGCAAGGTGGCTCAGTGGGTAGGGGTGCTTTCTGCCAAGCCTGATGATCTGAGTTCAGGTCCCGGGTCTCACGTGCAGGTCGAGAGAGTCAACCCCCAAAGACTGTCCTTGGACCTCTCCATGCTCATGATGGCTCACACTTCCCAAATAAATTAAGTAAATAAGTAATAGAAAGTACTGTAGGCTGGGTGTGATGGGGTATCGGAAGCACTGGAAAGGGGAGACAGGAGGACTCCTCGGGTTTGCTAGTCCCCCCTCTCCAATCTAGCTGAACTGGCAAGCTCCAGGTTCAGTGAGGGACCCTGTCTCCAAAGCTAAGGGGAAGAGTGACTGAGAAGGACGCCTGGTATCTGTTACACACACACACACACACACACACACACACACACACACACACACACACACGTAAACACACATCGGAACATGTATACATACACAGTCCCCTCATGGTCGAGATGCGTGGCAAACGGCTGCACACCTGGGCATTGCAGACCCCCGCAGAGGCCTCCATTAGCAGAGTTTCTCTGGGAACGCGAAGAGAACAGACACTTCTGTTTTTCACGCAGCACATGGGTTCATTTTAATACCTCTGGCCATTTAAGTCTCAGGCCAACCAGCTGCTTCCTGGACTTGCTTCGGCAAAGGAGCGGGGTTTTCTGAGTAGAAGGTTTGGGTTCGATTGATATACTGAAAAAAAAAATGGCGGTTGACCAGTGACTTAATTTGGTTTCTCAGAAGGCGGTGAGGAAGCAAGGGCTGTTTAGGCAGCTCAGCTCCAGAGCTGCCCACGGGGCAGTGTGTCCCTGGAATGAACTGTGCCTCACCTATGGAAGGAGACCGGGCTGGACAGCTGGACCTGTGGGTCAGAGAAGGCATGAGCTATGTATGTCTCCCAGACTTCGTAGCCCCTCCCCAACCTCCATCTGTGTGTGTGTGCATGTGTGTGTGTGTGTGCGTGCGCGTGCACGTGTGTGTGTGTGTGTGTGAGTGTGTGTGCATGCATGTGTGTGTGAGTATGTATGTGCATGTCTGTGAGTGTGTGTGTATGCATGCATGTGTGTGTGTGCATGTGTGTGTGCATGCGTGTGTGTGAGTGTATGTGTGTGTGTGAGAGTGTATGTGTGAGTGTGTGTGCGCGTGCTCATGTGTGTGGTGTGTGTGTGTGTGTGTGTGTGTGTGAGAGAGAGAGAGAGAGAGAGAGAGAGAGAGAGAGAGAGAGAGAGAGAGAGAGAGAGCAAAGCTGCCTGTGACCACTGAGTTGTACTCTTGTAGTATCAAAGTCAGGTTGCTGCCCACAGAGGCTGGCAGAATTCCCGTGCGCCTGCTGTGCTGACTGGTCTGCTGGGATGACCACATGCAGGCTAGGGTAGCTTTGTTCTGCAGAACGGCTGCTTGCTCACTCTGGACAGAGGGCTGTCTCTACCTTTCCCATCAGGGGACCTGTGTGGAATGTGCCATAGGAAAGGTCTTGTGGAGGTAACTCAGTAAAGTGCTTACCCCGGCCCTGACCTGAGGGTAAGCTTCAGAATTAATGTAAAACCCCCAGGCATGGTGGAACACACTTGCAAAACCAGTGCTGAGGGGTGGGGACAGGAGCATCCCTGGGCTTGCTGGCCAGCTAGCCTAGCCTGATTAGGAAGTGCCACCTGAAGCTGACCTCTGACCTCCACATGTAGGCTCACAACCTACACACACCCCCATCCCCCCCCCCCCCCGCCCCCAGAGAAAGAGAGAGAGAGAGAGAGAGAGAGAGAGAGAGAGAGAGAGAGAGAGAGAGAGAGAGAGAGGCAGAGGCAGAGAGCTGTGGGGCTTACATTTGGCTGCTTTTCCCTGGCTCTGTGGGGTCCCTGTACCTACTCTACAGGTATGACATCACCCACTGGCCCAGCAGAACTAGATCTCGATGAGTCCAGGGGTTGCCTCGGCTTTGTTTGGCTTAGACAGCCCTTTCCCGGGTTCTCAGCCCTTCTCTTGTGCAGCTGCTGTGCCTTTCCCTTCTCTGGGAGTCCCGCATCCTCACAGGGGTGCAGTCTGAGTTCTACCACAGAGAACTCTGTGAGGGCAGTGCTGGGGTGTCGCCCCCTGCAGGGTGTTCTCTGTCCCAGCCCCAGGGTTTCCTGTCAGTCAGGACTGCAGTCTGCTTAAGGAAGGACACCAGGAGTCTCTGCAGGACAAAGAAGCAGTGTGAACTCACATGGAAACATGAGGTGCAAGGAAGCAGGAGAGAGGGAGGGAGGGAGGGAGGGAGGGAGGGAGGGAGGGAGGGAGGGAGGGAGGGAGGGAGGGAGGGTAATGATATCGGAGCATCGGCTTTGTGTGCTGAGGAGTGGATCAGCTTTGCTTGAAGCAAATGGAAGCACACTGCCAGGGTCACCTTCAGGGCTAGGCTTAGTTGTCGTTAGGGACGGAAGAAAGTGGAAGTCACTCTCAGTGAGCTCTGCATCCTGACCATGCCACAGAAGAGGGCGCCTCAGCAGCGTCCTTTCTCAGGAAATGTAGGTCACCTGGAAGAAACCAAGGTTAAGAGCCTGCTAGACTGCGTGTCCCCTCTGGGCAGCTGTGACTTTCAGACACAGATGTGGCTTATGGCTCGTAGGCAGAGTTGTTTTTCCTATAAAGGGGACCTCGGCCTCAAGCAGAATTTGAGTGTGACACATGCCCTGCAGACTCAACTGTTACGAGGAGGTGGTGGCTGGAAGTGAGGTGCATGTTGAATTCTCACAGATGGAGACTGATACCCTGTCCTGTGGGAACTTGCTTGGTGCTGCTGGGGCTCCCTGAAGCCTTTCCCCGGGAACCACAGGCTAGCCCGCACATCCAGACTCTCCTAAGCAAGAAGAGATCTTGAAGCTGGGAATAGAAGCCCAGGGCTTTGCATGGGGATTTCTGGCATCAGCTACTGAGTGCCACAGTTCCAGGGGCCAACTGGCCACTGGGGTGGCTGCCTTCTTTACCTGCACCCTGGCCCGTCCCTGAAGCGAAGTGTCAAGTCCAGAGAGCTGAGGCCGGTTCCCTGAGTGCTGTGGTGCAGGAACTGTGTAACACACAGCCCTTGTTTCCCCTAGAGCATCCCACAGTCTGCTCTTACCTTCAAGCTCCACCTTGAAGATCCTGCTTCTGTCTCTGATGACTGTACCATCTTCATAGAGCTCATGTCTTCCGGTCATGACCTCCTGAGGGCTTAGGAGTGTATGTATATGCGCTCATGGGAATGCATTCATGAGGCATAGACATGTGTGCAGTGTGGATAAGTATGTGTGCACACATAAGCATGCACACATACATCCCTGATGCCTCCTCACACTTTGTGTCCCCAGGATCCTCTGCTCCCTGCTCATTCTGGTCCCTTTCCTCTCAGTTCCAATCCTGTTTATCTCACGATACATGTGGACAGTGGGCCTCCGTTAAGGACCCTTTCTATCTGGCTGACACCAACGGTAAGCTCCAGTGAGCTCTCTGGACCTCAGACTTCCACCTGGAAGGAGTCAGGCTAAAATCCAGGGCCTTGGCAGAGCTGGAGTCCTGATTCCTTGTTGACTGATGGCCGTGTCTCCATGGCCCTCACTCTGTACCAGGCACTACCTCACTTCCCTCACTTGGCCTCCTGCCACATTCTGCTTGGAAACCCTGGCGGTCTGCTTTCTCCTTCCAGTCCTGATTCTGTCTCCACCGTGACTCTGTGGGCTCTGCTTCCCATCCCGCACTATCCCACCCTGGGGTCAAGCCTCTGTCGTAGGGTGTACCTTTCAGGTCTCGTTCTGCCTGCCAATGCCTGGGGAGCCTTATTTGAAGCATACATAATGGTGTAGTAATTCTGGTGACAAGCAGTGTTGCATCTCTGGGCACAGGCCTCAGTGAAAGCCCGAATCACACTGAAGCTGTATTCCTGAGCCTGTCATGGTTGTTAAAGCCTTGACATTGAGAGACTCAAGGTCAGCAGGACACAAGAGCTCACACTAGCTAGCATTAGCCCAATGTAGGGACTAGCTGTTGTGTACTTGTGGCTGATCCTGTAAGCCAAGCCACGGGGGATAATGTAGTCATGGGAAATTTCTTACCTCTCTGACATCTGTGTTGGTACTGACAAGAAGCTTCTAGAACTCCTGAACCTTTCTAAGGTGTTTTGGTGCAGTGTTTCTCCCTCAAACGTTGGCAGAGCACTCAGTATGTATAACACAAGCCAGAGCTGGGAAGGGAATCCCTGGGGCCCATGCACCTGACTTCGCAGGAAGCCATGGCAGCATATCTGTAAGTGGCCGCCCTGTCTGGAGACTCACCGATGGGCGCTGTCCTCTCATGATGGTGGATGGCACTGGCCATTGGCCAGGAGGCTAAGGTTCCTCCTGACATGGGCTGAAAGTGCCCAGATCTCTCAGCTCCATTTCCCCAAATGTAAAATAATGATATTTAAAGAAACCAGTGTGTCCCAAACTTTTAACCACCTCTGTTGTTTTTCAGCGTGGTTCCATGTTTTAACTCAAAATTTGGCTTGTATAATGGAACACACTGTTTTAAGCAAAATATATTTTTTTCAATTTTGTTATTCAAATATACAACTCCGAATCAAATTCTGATTCGAGTTAGCCAACCAGTCACTACCTCTCTAAACAGGTAGTTAGCATGGTAGGGCTTATTTTTCCCCTCTTTGCAGTACTGAGATTGAATCTGGGACCGCATGCTTGCTCAGGAAATGCTCTCCCAGTGAGCTGTTCTCCCAGGTATGGTAAAGCACTAGCCCACTGCAGATAAATAAAGCTCAGTTTTATCATGGGGCACAAATTCATAAAACACTGGAAATCTGAAAATTTTACAGGCATTCCTATCTTTGCTGGAGGAGACTAAAGAAACCTAAGAATAGATGTTCTAAAGCCTCTTCTGGCATCAGAATCCAGTGTTCTGTGATCTGTATCCTGTGTGTAAAAAGATAAACTCATTCCTGCGAGATACGAGGAGTGGCTGGAGGTAGAGCAGAAGCTGAAAAGCAGTATAGAGAGCCATCGAGGCCAGCTGGAAACAGGGCATTATGCAGTGTGTCCAAATGAGATACTGCCAGTTAGCAGAAAGGACACAGTCAAAGAGCCCTTGCTGTGGAGAAGGGGCCGGGCCGGGCAGGGTGGGGGTTAGTGGCTCCCAAGGGGAAGACTCAAGAGGATGAGGAAGGCCAATGGAAGGCCGTCAGGAAGAGATTGGTGTGTCTTCATGACAGCTGTAACTCTGAAGAACACAAGAGAGGTCGGACGCACTGGACCAGAATCTGTGAACACAGAAGGCTCTAGAAGGGGAACAGAATACAGAGTCCCACGTGGCCAGCAGTAAGCACCCAAGTGCACATCGTTTAGATGTGGAGAGGAGAGAGGAGAAGGGTAGGTGGAGGTATTGGGACAGCAGGGTGGCGGGCTGTGCCCAGGAGAGGAAAAGCTGCCTCAGGAAAGTGGCCAAAGGCACAGCAAGAACTCCTGATCCTCTGTCAGATATTAGTGGGTAGACACAGTGGGCCGTGGTCGAAGCTGAGACAGACATGGTACTGGGAGGCACCAGGCCTGAGGGAAGGAAGACGATCTGGTTACAATGTTGTCTAATGAGTTTACACACTGGAGCTCAAGGACTGATGGACAAGAGCAGTGTCCGACAGAGACGCCTTTCCTTCAGCAGCAAGCTGAAATAGTGGAGTCCTGGCTGCAGCTGGGCCTAAAACTGGCTGTTGCTGGCTAAAACAGCAATGCCTGGGCGTGACACTGGAAATGTTTTGAGAGAGGTTAGATGGACAGAGCTCTTTGCTGGAATTCACTGCGTACCCCAGGCTGGCCTCTAACCCAGGGTCATCCTCCTATCTCTGCCTCCTTACTGCTGGGATCACAGTATGAGCCACCATACCTAGCACTCCCCGTGGTGTCTTGGATCTGGAAAGACATAGGCATTGTGGAGGAAAGCAGCGCACCTCTCAGAGCGAGGAAGGGTTGGTAACGAGGGAGGAGAGTTGTGGATAGGGCACAAGCTGTCTCTAGTCATTCCCACTTCATTTCAAGTTTAAACCATTTGTTCCTCAAGCGGGAGGTGCGGCTGTGTCCTGGCTGCCTCCGGGTCCTTCTCTGAGGGCTGGGGATGGAGACTGCCATGTCATTAGTCTCCGATACTGTAATGTGCAATTGAAATCCTGCAGTTAAAATCAAAGTGTTTCAGTTTCCTGTGATTTCACCACATAACGTGTCTTCTACCATTCTGCACTCTCTACCTGTAACTCTGCAGTCTCTACCAAAAGGAGTCAGTTCAGCACACTACGTAAGAGTCCGAGTGGGTTTGTAGAGACGTTTGTGTGTGTAGGCCCCTCGGCGCCACAGGAGCAGGCACAGTCCCAGGTTCCTGACATAGTTCTGAACCATCTCAGCATTTCCCCTTGGGGTGGGCACAGTGACGCTGGCAGAGAGAGTGTCCCACCTTGGCCAGTGCCAGCCTGTCATCGATGACACAGCTTTGCCTCCTGTTAGTGCTGCCCAGTTTGTGACTTTCCTGGGCTCTCTAGGAGGGGGAAGGGTGCCTTTTGTTGCCAACAACTTCTCAGAGTGAGAACAGGACCAGCATTAATGACACAGAACACGGCTGTGATGTTTACTACTGTCTGGGAACAAGGGGACTCAGTTCAAGTCTACACGGAATACTAAGAAAAGAGCAGTGGTGTTCGCACGTGTAGGCTGACAAGTCGTCCACGGGTCCAACAGGTTTCCTCTTTTACTGTAGTGGAACTTTCCCGAACAACCCACCGGGGTCAGTAGTGGCCGTGTGGTTTCCCATCATAGATGTAAGCAGTTAGCGTGAAGTAGCGTGGCTGATAGGGAAGGAAGGGAGGACTTGATCCAGTCTTGGCCTGGAATCCTGCTCTGCCACATCCCTCCGTCTCTGCAGCCAGTGAGCCTGGCCAGTGTCCTGCCCCACTGTCTGCAGGTGTCGTCGTCTCTCCCCCCCCCCCCCCCCCGCCCCCATCCCTTCCAAGAGCCCCAGATGCCACACCTGCTTCTACGGTGCCGCCTGCTCTAGGTTCCCCGAGGCTCATGGGGACAATGTTTCCTCCATCCATTTAGGAACTGTACACAGAGACAGGGGAATCCTTGAGGACAAGTGACGATTCATGCATCTTCCACGTGCCACACATGAAGGGCTGGTGACGGTGTGGTGACAGTGTGGTGACGGTGTGGTGACGGTGTGGTGCTCTGTTAGACCACACGGCAGGCTGGGTCGGGAAGCTGGGGTCCTGAGCTCGGATGCTGTCTTTTCCTGCAGTACTTCACAGCTCCTGGTGACCGCGAGGCCGAGCTGAGTGAAGAGCGGATGGAGCGGAAACCGTACCGCTGTGGGAGGTTTCCTGGCTGTCTTGGAGTTTGGCTTTTGGGTGAGGAAACAGAGCAGCCTAAGTCTGTTCTCTGTTACTGCATTCAACTATGTGCCCTGCCATAACCAAGAGCCACAGGTTGGGCAATTGTTTTAATTATTATTTTTGGTGTTTTTTTTTTTTTTTTTTGAGACAGGGTCTCAATATGTAGACCTGGCTGGCCTGGAAATCACTCTGTAGACCAGGCTGGCCTTGAACTCACGTAGAGCCACCTGCCTCTGCCTCCCGAGTGCTGTGATTACACTCACTACCATACCTGGTGCTGGACATTTTAAAGAACAGTAATTCTTGTCCTAGAAGCCGGAAATTTGAGTGCAGAATGAAGCCAGGGTTGGAGGCCCCTCTCCTTGGCTCCCAGGTGGCTCCTCCTTACTTGTCCTCCCAGGTCCACCCTGTCCTTATAAATAGCTGGCATCTCCTGAGTACTGAGTACTGAGTACTGTGCCACCACAACCAGCTTACAGGTGGCACATGATAGAGTCGTTCTTGGAGAGATGTGCTTCAGTTCTGCAGGAGAGTGTGTGGCGTCATTATTTTAGGGAATGAGGTTAACGTATCATTAACCTCCAAATTGTGATGCCTTTTTACTCAATATTTCAATGTTCATGAATATGTTCTAAGGAAAGCATATAGCATTGGTTAGTGGTTTGTGCTCTAGAATGCTCTGTGTGGCATTATGTGTTATCTGAAGTCTAATGATGGCTGGGAGGCTGCAGGAAGAAGCCAGGCATAAAGACTGCGTGCACTCCGAAGGCTCTGCTTGGTGAGTCTTTTGTCACCAACGCTGAGTCTTCCTGTAACGCTGATCCTTTTGGTGACTAAGCCATCGATTGTAGAAGTAATCATTTACCTCACACTTCTTCAAGCGGACCTGATGCTCATGAGCCAAGTGCTACATTCATCTCCCTTGCCACTGCATCCTGGTACCAATACCCTCTTCTCATCTCTGTGTGGAGGCAAGCATTCATCTTTGTTCAACCGTCTCCCCGCCCCCTCCTTCTCCCTCTTTGTGGCCCCGCTCTCCTCTCTCTCCTCCCCCCCTCCGCCTTTCTCGATTTCTCTATGTGACGCACACACGGGAAAAAGATAACAGCTCTGACTCTGTGGGCAGCAGGATAACGATTTCTTCCCTTTTAAAAACAGTGTCATGCTCCGTCCGATCTATGAAAGAGCTCCCTGCTGAAAGGAGCGCATGGGCAAGGTCACCGCTCAGCCCAAGGCTGGGCAGCGCCACAAGAGAGGAAAGTGGAAAACACGTATACACACGCACATGTACATGCATACACACGCACATGTACACGTATATACACGCACATATACATGTATACACACGCACATGTACACACATACACATGCACATGTACACGTATACACACGCACATGTACACGTACACACACGCACATGTACACGTATACACACGCGCATGTACATGTATATACACGCGCATGTACACGTATACACACGCACATGTACACGTACACACACGCACATGCACACGTATACACACGCACATGCACACATATGCACATGTACATGTACACATATACACACGCACATGTACACGTATACACACACACATACATACATGCAGTCACAGGTAGTGAAGAGAGGACAAGCGTTTGAAGGGGAGGAGGAGGGCGTGTGGCAGGAGTGGGAGGGAGGAGAGGCGAGGGAGAAATCTTGTAATGATAATCTAAAAGAAAAGCCAGAGCTGAAAACCCCTCAGTTCTTCTAGAGAGAAACACCACCAGTGTTGCTTTCCAGATTAATCTCACAACAGCCCAAGTTTCCCTTGATTCTTACAGCGGACGGCAACCCTAGCAGCAGCCCCTGCTGTGTATGTGACCCTTGTTACCCGGAATGTGTGAGCAAAGAGCTGACTTGGAACAACGCTGTGCCTTGCTGACAGCAGCCCTCTCTGGAGGCAGACAGACTCTTGTCCCAGGAGACTTACAGCCCTGGGCGGGCGACAGGGAACGGAGGGTGTCAGTACAGACAGTTTAAAGACAGAATGAGTGGCCCCACACAATTTTCAATTTCCTAATTAATAAGGCTTAAATTGGGAAGTAACACTTCTTGTCTTAACGTTTTTAGGATATCTGTCTGACTTTTATTCCTTTCTCATTTCTTCCAGCACGTCTCATTTGTATAATCAGTCTGTGGCTCATGCCGTGTAAGCGCCATGGAAGGTCCCCAGGGAGGGTCATCACTTTACCTCTCTGTGCAGTGGGAAGAGGGAAGGGCCAGGCAAGGCTTCCACAGCAAGGGGCACTGGGAAGGGAGTTTACTAGAGAAGTGGGGGATTCTGGGAAGGGGTACTACTCCTCCCCTCCAGGAGGTTGTTGACCTCTGACCCTCTGCGGATGACTTCCTTATCTGTTCACCCTCTCGGGCTTCCATGCTGACAAACAGTGTTTCGTGTTTGTGTGGTTTAGACAGACAGGACTGTGGCTGCCCTTCCCTTTGTGATGTCCCTGGTGCTGCTGTGTGTGGCTCGGCCCACCTCACTGCCCCAGGTACCCACTGCAGTCTATCTAGACATGTCACTTATTTCCAGTGAGTGGATCTTATGCCCAAGGCAACTGTGGCTACCTAGCGGCATGTTCTCTGAGCATACCTACGTGGTGTTCATTCTGCTCTCTCTAGCTCTGAGCCGATGCCTAGGGCATCTTTGCTCTGGCCAGACTGTGCCTCTGATTGCCAAACCCATCCTGCAATGCCTCTTGATCTCCTTTCCAGCCGTGAATTGGGAACCCTCCTGACTTACACGGATACCAGGGTTTAAATAGCTGTCAGTTATATTAAATTACAGCAAGAAAGAGAGGTGGGTCACCCTGCTTGCTGAGAGCCTTAATGTTGGCATCATTCAACATCAGGGTTTCTCCGCTTTCCCTCCAGTTGCCCACCTACCAGCCTCAGCCTGCCTCAGCTCTGTCTCTAGAGTGCACAGGCCCCAGACCAAGGCCCTTCAGAGTGCCCAGCTTAGGTGACATAGCTGAGCCCATGCAGCCATGTGCACTCTGAGCATGAAGCTCGGTTGTCTCCTCCCTCATCTCTGCAGCTTGGTGCTTGTCTGTTGTCCCCATGGCCCTGGCGGCTTCCTGTGCCAATGCTGCTGCTTGAATGCCGTCACCAGCGTCACAGTGCACCTCGCAGCAGTGGCTTCTCATGTTTAGTCCGAGGAGGGTTTCCTTCCCAGTGGGCGTGCCCAGTGCCTGACAGCCCACCTTGTGCCCAGCGCTCACCTTGCAACACCGAGCAGGGATGACAAGTCCCTGAGAGGACCATGTCCACCTCCTCCTCTGCCTTGTGGAGGGACATCTGCTTCGAGGACAGTGACATGGTGGGAGACACAGCCTGTTTGCTCCTCGCTCTCACCCACCCACCTGCCTTCGGGTATCTCCTCTTCCCAGGCTCCGGTGGTTTAGGAGAGGACTGCGTCTTAGCCCCAGAAGTGGAGTCAGAGCTAGTCACATCCAACACGCTCCAGCTGTAGACTTGGGCTTTGGTCTTCCGTATCAAACAGATTCGTGCAGTGCCTACAAGCTGGGGGAGCTTGGGAGCCAGCCAGGTCCTCGACACTGTGGTAAACTTTGCCCAGGTTCCCTCAGTGCTGAGAGGCGTCATCTTAGCAAGTTAATACCAACAAAAGTGGCTTTCGCCTGGGGCTTCTTGTGTTTCTGCAATCCCATCTGACAAGGAGCATCCACGTTTCAGAGAGTAAGATGCAGCCCTGGGCTTATTACTCTGCCATCAGTTCCAGCCCTTTCTCTTTCAGTAGTTCTAAGGCAGACAATTGTTATATTAGAAGATATTTAGAATCTCTTCCCTAAGTATGTGCAAGTGTTTCTGCAAGCCTAGAGGGTAGTTTCATTTGGATATAAATACAACACTCACTAAGACATCCTTAGTCTTCTTTGTTTAACCAGAAAGTGTTTTTATGCAGAGTGTGTGTGTCTTGCAGAGATCTTCCAGCATTGCAGCCGGGTGTGAAAGAAATCTGTTAACAGGTTAACAATACTCTAATGCTTTTGCAAAGCATTTCAAAACCCATAATATCTAAAATCTTAATGTGCATTTGTTTTCAATAAAACAAGCCTGAATAAGTAAATATATGTGAAGCAGGGATTTCTCCCCGACTGCTTTTCTCTTTCCCAGCACTTCCATTGTGTGCCTCTTCCTTTAACACTGTCCTCGCTACAACCAGAAGCGGGCTCGTCAGGGTTCACAGTGCCTCTACGTACAATACGGGCCATTTCTTTCTCTCTCCAGAGTTCATAAGCCCGCAGTTGCACACAAAATGGCATGGGAGGGTTTATCACGAAATCCAAAGTCTATGCAGGGCGGGCCTTGCTCTGTCCTCCGTATTTCTAGCTGTTAATAAATACAGAGAGCCATCTCTACCTTCTTAAAGACGAAGGTGACTGACAAAAGTGTCTGACCACCTTCACAACACTAAGGGTGCAGAGTCTGTGGCCCACTCAGGAACCCTGAGGCTGGTGTGCCTGGGCCCAAGGGTCAGGGACAAGCTAAGGGTATGGGGACTGTTTGCCTCACAATGCATGAAGAGGCAGGAGTGATAGGCAGTACACGGTTGGTTGGTCTGAGGTCGTGGCACCTGGGTGTGCTGGCTTGCCATCTACCACTGAAGTGGCTGAGATGGAGACCTCCAGTCAGCCGGGCAGGTTGGCAGAGAGGTTCAACCGTCTGAGAGATCCCTAAGTAGAACCAATGGCCTGAGAGTTTAATTAAAGTGCCTGTCTGGCCGGGCAGTGGTGGCATACACCTTTAATCCCAGCACTCGGGAGGCAGAGGTAGGCGGATCTCTGTGAGTTCGAGGCCAGCCTGGGCTACCAAGTGAGTCCCAGGAAAGGCGCAAAGCTACACAGAGAAACCCTGTCTCGAAAAAACAAAAAACAAAAAACAAAACAAACAAACAAAAAAAAGTGCCTGTCTGTTTAATTAATGGAGGTTTCCCTTACTCCACACCAATCAGTACCAAGTCCAGAATCTGAGAACAATCACGGGCACCAGCATCTCCCAAGCCCTGTGGCCCTGGTGAGGCTGTGGGCAGGACTTTAGCAACAGATGTCCTGGAGCACTGATGTGGTGGTCACTGTGCGAACGAACGATTGTCAGAAAAAAAAGCAGGGCATGGCCAAGCTGAGGAATGCTGACCAGTTAGCAGTTGCTCATGCCACATCGACCTTTTTGTGGGATTCAGTGAAAAGAACAAAGCAGAAATGACCAGAGTTCATGGGAAAGCAGATCAAACTGGTCTGTGCTGGAGACTGCATTCAGCCAGCCTGAGTTCAAGCACTTGGTGGAGGTCCCTAGGGGTTTCATTTAAGGTGCTGGGCAAAGTTTGCAAAGTGGGGAAGAATACTAGAGTGTAAAATGCAGATAGAAACAAGTCTCTGGGACTTGTTATTTTAAACGAAACAAAATAACTATAAACAGTAGCAGGACAGGGGTGAGAGGGCTGTGGTCCCAACAGGACTCTTGCTGCCTGCCATCAGCTGCGTTTCCTCTCTGTGAAATGATCCAGCCCTCTGGCTCTGACTCCCCCTCAGTAAGATGTTCAAAGAGTGAAGTCCTCAGTGTGACTGTTTTCGTAACCTTAAAATCTTCCAGCTCCCCATGGTGGCAGTAATCTAACAGGAGGAATACATGCAGGTGCTGGCCAGGCCGGCAGCCATCCAAACACAGGTACATGGCTCCTGGCCTGTGCTCCCACCCCGCACAGTGCCAGGCTGCCGTGGTGAAGACACAGGGAGAGCCTGACCTATGGCTCTGGTGTCTGAGGCAATGAGGAGAAGCCCTGAGTCCTCATCTGCAACGCCAGCTTCCTGAGGGTCTCAGAGCAGCGATGTCCAGTGGACCGAAGAACAGTCAGTCCATGTCTCACAAGCCAGCCATGGCAATGTCATCACTGCGTAGAGCCTGCAGGCTCCAGGGGGCTCCCACACGTGCTCTGTCAGGCCTGTTGCTGCCGCTGTGGATTCCACACAAGTTTAGCACCATGTGGCACTGTTGATGTCTGTTGAATTCTGTCACCGGTATTTCAAAGTGACATCTGAAGTGCTTCAAGGATTTTCTCTGTTGCAGAGACTTCATTGTTCTCCTTGAGTTGTGTGTGTGTGTGTGTGTGTGTGTGTGTGTGTGTGTGTGTGTGTGTGTTTCTGTGGAGTTGTTTGCTGCTGATAGGAAATGTTAAGCTAAAGAAAAGAAAGTAGCCTGGTAGGTATTACAGATCATGGCACAGCACAGAAATCCATAAAACAAATGAACGCAAGTCTCTTGTTTTCTTCTCGCTGTAACCTGTTTTCAGGTACACTTACATAATTCTGTGCACTGAAATCATTGTATAGTTTGGTTAAAAAAAAAGTCTCAGCTGCCCACGTGCTGGGACACTGTTCTGCACTTTCTAGATTGTACAAATGGTTGCAGATGGTACTCTAGAAGCAAAGGCTATGTTCTGTTTTTAACCAAGCAGATATATAATAAGATAAAGTAGGAGAAGTAAGTACTACTTTGCAAGGTAGAGAGGAGCTCTTGTCTGAAATAGGATCTTCATGCAGTCCACTGGTATCTTCTGGGGAATAATCTCAATTTCTGGGACAATCCTGTGTGGTCACATGGTTGCATCAGGGTCCTATCCCAGTAATCAGAGGACCCTCCTCGCATGGAGTTATCCAGGGACCATAACTCTGGCTGCTGAAAAATACATACTATCAAATTAAAATAGCCTATTCCACATTAGATCTAAAATCCTGAGCCTTGCTGTGTACACACCTCAAATCTTACCACTAGTCCCAGGCCAGGCAGAATTCATGGTCATTTGCATGGTCCTCAGGAGAACTTTCTCTACAGATCATTTCATAGGAAAAAGGGGGCAGAAGGCTGAAGCCAAGTCAGCCTTCTGGATCCCACGGAACATGCCAGAAAGACAGGACAGAGGAAGTGTCATTCTCTGTGACCCTAAAGTGACGGCAGTGGCAAAAGATGATGTCAGGCCCCTTCTTCCTGCCCCATCCTTCCCTGCTCCAGACAACCAGAGAGTACCCTTCTTTCTCATGTCCTCACTCTTGGTAGGACACTATAATGTTTTGGCAACCATGTGCAGTAATGTGGCATGGGAGTTCTCTTGCATAAGCAGGGAGCCTTCCTGCCACCCCACCTTGGAGAATGAGACCTGTGCTCGGCAGCTTGTGATGCCTCTTTGGATGAGTCCCAACAACAAGGACTTGTCTCCGCAAAGTTAGCCCCTGGGTTTCTAAGGATTAACAGCCGAGTCACTCCTGTAGCAGTTCAGGCTGTGTCTTACAAGGGTGACGACAGTCAGCTTACACTAAGAGCAACTTGAAGAATAATAAAGAATAGTAAGAAGAGTCCCTCTGTCCATCATGACCGCCAACCTGTCCCATCATGTTAAAATACAATTCTAAACTCCATGCTAGTGAGCCCAGGGACATACAAGTTATATGTACCAGGGACAGTCACAGCTCTGCCACCCTTAAGCATGAATAGTCACATGGGCAGTCTCACTTCCCTAACATGAGCTTTGGTCCCAGCTGCACGGGCATGGTTAGGACTCACGTGCCTGAGGAGCCAAGGAGCTCCTACGCAGCATTTTTCTTTCTCAGCCACCGAAGGACCCAAATTCTGACCAACTCCATAGTCCCTACCAACAGCCAAAGCATCATGGGGGTGTGACATCATCCTGCACAGACAAGAAAGGGGTAATCCCCTGCCATATGTAACATGGTCTCCTAGGAAGGGCAATTGAGAAACCAGTACCTGGCATGTTCTGCATTATTGTCAACATAATAGTTAGAGAGTGCTAAGGGTCTCATGGGAGAAGATTGCATGCTATCAGGAAATGCAAAACTAGCCTTGCTTGAGTTTGGACCTCCAAACAGTGTAAGCCATTGGCAGAGCCTAGCAAGGGAAGAGAGAGGGGGAAGGGTGACGGTTTGTGGGGCACTACAGAGTGCACCCCAGAGTCCCCGTAAGAGTGAGGCTAGAAGATGGCTGAAGGCAGAGGGCAGGAGGCTTGAACAGCATCTGCGATTAGCGTGGTTGACACTGGTGTTCATGAGACTGGAGGATGAGATACGTGAATGAACTGAAGGGTAGGAGGGGCTTGGGGGTGGTACCAACAGTCACACAGGGAAGCGAGAGTTTGTGAGGCATTGCACATTGGTGATATGGGCCTAGGAAATGGTGGGCCCTGAGCGGCTGGTTGTAGAGAGTATAGATACATCCTGTGACGGACACTCACACTGAGAGTCTGAAGACTGGAGATGTCCACCACAGGGCTCAGGAGCTCAGGTGAGATGGAGGTGATGGAGTGGTCCCCGTAACGGACAGAAGCACCAGGCACTCCACATATCTTCATGTCTGCAGCCATCAGCAGGGCCTGCAGACAGGAGGCCACTGAGAGCTGAGAATGGAAATTTCAAAGTTGGCTACACGTGGGGATGGAGGAAAGACCAAGATAGCCTGTCCCTGAGTAAGGATCACCGCCTTACAAATATACCATCTCCTCCATCGGCTCCACTGAGAAACCTCCTTTGAGAGTCCACCCCCGGCCTGCTTCCTGGTTGTCAGAGTCGTGGTCTGCACCCTGAGGAGCATGCTAGTCACAAGTGCAGGAATGAACTAGGTGCTGTTGGGCAGCTGTGACTGTGTGCTAGAGAAATGCATGGTGCATTCCAGGAGCTCCGAGAGGGTATGGAAGACAGGGGTGAGTGCTCACGTAGTGGGCACACGTCTGGGGCGTGTGTGTGTGTGTGTGTGTGTGTGTGTGTGTGTGTGTGTGTGTGACAGAGAGAGAGAGAGAGAGAGAGAGACAGACAGACAGAGACAGACAGACAGAGGCAGAGAGACACACAGAGAGAGACAGAGACAGAACAGAGAGAGAGAGAGAGAGAGAGAGAGAGAGAGAGAGAGAGAGAGAGAGAGAGAGAATTTCTGAGGAAACCCTGCTTCTAAGTGGAGTTTGGAAGGGTAGGAGGCGAGTGGCTGAGTGGGGTGGTATTTAAAAGCACACTCCATTGTAAGATTTAAAATGGGAACAATTGGGGACTGGGGAGCTGGCCCCGCTCGTAAAGTACCTGCCCTGCAAGCATGAGGGGCTAACTTTGGCCCCCAGCATCACTGTGGCAATGGGGCGACGAAGGTGTGGGCACAAGCTTGGTAGAAGGGTGGATCGGGAGGTCAGTAGACGGGAGGGAGGGCGTGCGGCGTCGAAGCCCTGGCCGGAGAGCAGGGAGCCCAGAGACCCTGGAGTCCCTGGTCTCAGCAGCCGAAAAGGCAGACCCGGGGGTGGCCCTGGGGTGTAAGCTGCCGGGATCGAAGTCCTGCAGCTGGGAGTGGAGGGGTGTGACGCAGAGGACAGCTGAGGGAGCCATGCCGAATAAGGACACACAGGGGTCGGGCAGGCACACGAAGGTCCTCAGACACACGGGGACTGTGCCCGAGAGGAAGGAGGCCTGGGTTAGACCTGGGGAATGGCTGCCTACAGTTTTTCTTGTTTCACTTTGGGCTTTTTGAGGCAGGATCTCACTTGTCAACCTTGGCTGGCCTGGAACTCATAGCAATCCTCCTGCCTTAGCCTCCAAAGTGCTGGCATTATAGGCATGAGCCATCACACCTGGCTGGAGAGTCTTAATGGAGCCCCCAAAGCATCATGGGATAGGAGTATATGCTGGGCAGGCAGTGAGGGTCCCAAGGGTGGGAGCTGGTAGGACCCCTGATTGCCTGCAGCACTGGTGTGTAAACAGACCTGTGGCCCCGGAGAGTGTGCAGGGCAGCAGCATGCATGCATGGCAAACAACGGAGCAGGCCCTCCCTGGGTGACACACTCTCTGTGGCAGAGAGCTGGCATCTGGAGCTTAGTTACAGACCCTCTTCCGGCCAGGACTTGTAAAGAACGGCCATCTCTGACCTTGATTTCCACCATCTTTCTCAGTTCACTCATGACTGTGACTTTCCTGCTGCTGTGAGTTACTGTTTTGCTGTTTGCTTTTCCCGTTTTCCCGTTCTGGAAAGGGCTCCTCTCCTGAATTCTGTCTGTCTGCCCAGCTAGCTTTCTTTTCTTCCAAGAGGCCAGGGAGTCAGAGATCGTCTCGGGAGCCAATGGGCAGAGTGTGCACTTAGGCGGGGAGAGAGATGCATACCATAGGCCATGGGACCTGCGGCTGTTTTGGGCCGTGCTGGACTGGCCATGCTGGACTGGCCGTGGAGCAGGCCAAGACCTGCTCTATGTGGAAGAGCTGAGAGAAGGAGGAGGCCACACCTCTCTAGAATGTTGGGCAGCTTCCGGTGGACCCTGGGGTTCTGCAGGTTTTTCTATACAAATTTCACGATGTCTTTATGCATCTCATACAGTCACTCTGACATTTTAAAAACAAGTTTGGGGATCATTTTAGAACACAACATTTGCAGTAAAATAAAAATGTCTCTTTTGGATAAGTGACTGAAATCTTATTTTTAAAATTTAAGGCAAGGTCTTACTATGTAGCCCAGGTCAAAATCTTCCTGCATTAGTCACCAAAGACTGGGATTTTCAGGCATGTGCCACCACACTGGGGGTAAAGGTGTGAAGTTTTGCTTTTATAAATGTATTATGTGAACGTTCACTTAACAGACATTTAGGTCCTGACTCCTATTAGACGTCAGAAGAGTGATGATTGGCAAGAGAGGCCACAATGAGCTGGCAACGGCGTGATCTCACCTTAGATCATGGCTTCTCAGGAGCAGTAGTGTTTATGTCTAGAACACGTAATTCTTTGTTACGGGAAGTTGTCCTGTATACAATAGGAGGCCACGTGGCATCTCCTCTCCATTGCTGGACGTCGGCGAGGAAGTTCCCATTCTCACCCTCTAAAATCTCCAGATGTGACCAAATGCTTCCTGGGAGGCAAACACAGACTAACTTAACCGTTCCTTTTAGGTAGCCCCCCACCCCCACCCCATGCACACACACCCCTGAAGGGTAAAGGAAGTGAAAATTGAAACATCAATGTTTGTAAGCTGTTGTTTGTGTTTATAAATTTATGGACATAAATGTCAGTGTTCATTTGGTGGACTTGGATGGAAAAATTCATTGTTAAAAATGGTCAGGTGTGGAGAGGTCTGAGTCCAGAGCGGGCTTTGGACTTGCTTATTTTGTTGACGTGGACTAGGGTGGACTTGGCGTTGGGCACCATCTCTATGTAGATCCAGAGAATCTAGACAGGGTTCCTGCAGGGAGGGGCATGGACAGATATATGCCAGAGAGGGAAGGGAGGTGGGCAGGCCAGCCAGGAAGGAAGCAAGGCGACCAGGAGTTTGGGCAATAGATAGGAGCGCACGCCTTTGCATTATCTTGCCAGCAGGGGGCAAGACTCAGGGGAATCTGAAGCTGAAACCTGGTCCCCACGGCAGTCCCCTTGTCCATCGGCAGCCTTGGTGACAACTGTTCCTGCCATGTCAACTTTGAAAGGTGAATACTTCTCTGTGCTGTTAAGGTCAAGTTTTTGTCCGGTGTGAAGTTCAATAGTTAGCCTTAAAGAATGCAGTTTATGTTGTCGGTTTCCCAGGGTTGCCAAGACAACCTTCCACAAGCTGGGCCACTTAGAACAATAGAGATCTATTCTCTATAGAAGGCTGAACACAGACTGTGCTCAGGCTGGCTCCCTCTGAAGGCTCTAGGGGACACGTCCCACCTCAGCTTCTTCCAAGTGTATAACTCCAGCTCCTCACCCCACCTCTTTCTCTCCCCTCTTTGCTCTCTCCCTCTTGAGTTATGAAAACACCTGTCATGTTGCATTTAGGATCCACTCTACACCAGTTATAATCTCATCTTCACTTGGACTTCTTTGCTAATACCCTGTTTCCAAATAAGGTTATATTTCCTGGTACCAGAGGTTGGGACTGCCACTTATCTTTTTGAATGACACAATTAAGATGGTAACACTGCTTATGTTAATACTATGTGGAGGTGATAAATTACTAAGGCCTTGATTTCTGTTGGTTTCTTCATGTTTTTAGGCTATTCAAAATTTTCTAAACTAAAATTTGCTCACAATATCCCTTCATGCTTACGCCACAAGTCTGGTCTTTTCCCCAGAAGACAGGAGATTAAATTGCATTCTGCAGATGGTGAGAGGATCAGGGTATGGAACTTCCTGCATACTCTCCAAAATCCTAGCTAGATGTTCCAGGACGGAAGCCCAGGCACAGAGTGAGTTAAAGAAATGGTGTTAGGGCTGAGAGCCATCATATAGCATGGAGCCTCCGGATATACCACAATGGTGGAGTCTGTTCCCTGCTGAAAAGGTCCTTTTTAAAACAGTACCTACTGTGTGTCCTTCACAACCTGAAGTTACCATTCATGGTTAACCAAGGTGATATGCTAGTTATTGGCTTAAAAAGAGAAAGGGAGGGAGAGTGGAGGGTTGTCCAAGGCATCCCCAAGTTTGTTCTCTTCCTGTACTTCTGTCTTGCATCAAAAGTACATCGTGTCCAGAAGGCAGGGTGGCTGTCTCTCTGGTTGTCAGGACAGATGTCAGGCACTGTGTATAGTGGTTTGGAAGACAGACCTAATCCATACCCTCACAGAGTCCCTGGTCGGATAGACGCACTCTAGAGGCGCACACATGCCTGAGTTCTAAGCATTCCCATAGGAGGGGCTCAGTCCCCCAGAGGAACATCTGCAGGGAGGCCTGAGGCTAGTGGGAACATCTCTGAAGGACTGATGTTGGAGATCAGGACTTGAGGAGTTGGTGCCTCTCCGGGTGAGTGAGCAAGTACCATGTGAGCCACGTGGGGATGGCAGGATGTGTGTACCTGGCAGACAGTGAGGAAGGAACCTGGCATGTCGGAAGAGGGAAAAGAGGCCCCTATGGTTGGAATCCAGGGAGCAAGGGGAGAATGGAGTGAGGTAAGCCTGGAGAGCTAGTATCGGTCTCCAGGCCTGGGTCTGGTGATTTCCATGGAGAGCCAGCATCAATCTCCAGGCCTGGATCTGGTGATTTCCATGGAGAGCCAGCACTGGTCTCCAGGCCTGGATCTGGTGATTTCCATGGAGAGCCAGCATTGGTCTCCAGGCCTGGATCTGGTGATTTCCATGGAGAGCCAGCATCGGTCTCCAGGCCTGGATCTGGTGATTTTCATGGAGAGCCAGCATCAGTCACCAGGCCTGGGTCTGGTGACTTCCATGGAGAGCCAGCATTGGTCTCCAGGCCTGGATCTGGTGATTTCCATGGAGCTCACACAGGATCAACAGCCTTGTTAGAACCTGAAAGAGAAAGGGAGCACAGAACACCGATCTGGAAAAAGCTCCAAGGTGTCTGTGGTAGCATCTTGACAATGTGTGGTTGCAGTGGGCACATGACCTCTCCCTGTGGCCACTGTGTGATTTGTTTAGATGAAGCTTTGTGCTAACTGTAGACACATGGCAGGGGCGAGCCCCTGACTTGCCACCTGCATGCCTCTGTTGGCCATCCTTCCCTGTGGTACCCCACAAGCTTTTGTGAAAACTAAGATTTTAGGCACACCTTTGCATTGTCTAATCTTACCTTTGTTTTTTTTTTTTTCATTTATTTTATTATTGTTTTTATTACTTTCTTCCTTCTGCTCACCTGGGCCCATTCTTCTGGAACTCCCTCTTCCTTTTTTTAAAGGTCATTGTTTAATTAATTAAATTTCAAACATCTTTCTAACTGAAGCATTTAATGCTATAGTACTTTCAATTCCAACTTAATTGTACACCGTTAATATTTTTTTGTTTTGTTTTCTTTTTGTTTTTTGAGACAGTGTTTCCCTGTGTAGCCCTGTCTATCCTGGGACTTGCTATGTAGACCAGGCTGGCCTTGAACTCACAGAGATCTGCCTGCCTCTGTCTCCACAACACCACCACCCAGCTCTTTTTAATATCTTAAATACAAGCAATCTTTAACCTTTATTGTAAAGTAGTATTTGATTCAAGGTTATTAAACCTTTTAAAGTTGCCAATAATAGCTAAGTGTCTTGGATCATGTCTTCAACTCCAGAGCTCGGTGGGACTGAGGCAGGAGGATTGTTGAGAGTTTGAGGCCAGCTTAGTCTACATAGTAAGATCCAGGTCAGCTTGGATTACATCATGACATCCTGTCTCAGAAAAAAAAATTGAATCATAGGAGTTATTTTTAATTGTGAAGCTAACAGTATTTTTATAGTGTGGTATGAAAAATCAGTTCTTACAGCAGCAATTACTAGTGAGATTATCTTCTACATAGCTTATTGATACATGCCTTGTAGCCCAAATTACAATATGGGCTTTTAAAAATACATGTGCACTTGAAAAAAAATATATAACTCAACTGGACATTGTGTACTGCAATGCACACTATATCAACTTTCTTAAATGTGTGATTTAATCACTCAAATATGCAGTGATTTTTTTTTTCTGTTAGATTTTTTTTTCATTTACCGAGAGAAGTGTTGACAGTTTCTCCGAATGATAGTGTGTTTGTCAGGTAGTGTTTTGTTTCAGTGTTTGGCAGTATCATCTGTCAGGTTGTTTTCTTGTTGTTTTATGAATTATTATACTTTTAGTTTTCAAATTTTTACTTCTTTTAACAAACCTGCTTGGTGATTTTACAGCATCTAGTTTCCTCATTTTACAACGTCTAGTTTACTTATAATTCTTTGAATTGTGTCTTTTTCTTTTCCCCAAAGGCATTAATTGAGCATATTTTATGGCATTCTAATACAAATTTCAAATACTTGTCATCTCCACTGACTCATGCTCACAGGGAGTTTATCAGCTCAAGACTGTGAGCTCACATGCCCTGGAGTTTTGTGTATATTATGGGATGTACTTGAAGGACACATGTCCAGCAAGCACATACATGTCATCTTGCCTACGCTTTGCATATTCCCAAGCTGGACCTTTAAAAACAAGTGTTGTGACCTTTGGCTTCAGGCTGGCATCTCCCCCTGTTCTTTCTAGTTCTTAGTCCAGGCAGGGGAGTTTCCTTCAGAATAAGCCTATTTCTGGTTCACCTGCTGGCATTTAGGGACATGACCTCTGGGATAGAGTAACATACCTCTTACTCTGTGTGACCCCTGGTCCTGTCTCCAGATTCTCTAGGGAAACCTTTGGCCTATGTGACAGATGTTCACACCAGACCTCAGGACTGGCTGAGAGTCAAGGAAAGAGGAATTCTCCTTGTTTTAGTTGTTATCTGTGTATTTCCCAAAAAAGGCCGAACCTAAAAATGTCTTCAGACATGGCTTATAATTTCCCTCTACCTCACCCCTAGTCCTGAACTTCCTCTCTAGGTCCTCTGACCATAGAGCGAATCTGAGGAGGGGGAGGGGTACCAGCCCCCTCCATTCGTGGCCTGCAGAGCTTCTGTTTGCTCTGTCCCTCCTGGATGTTCTTAGTGTTATGCTGTTGATGCCTATGAAATATTTTTAAATGATGAAAATCTCTAGCAAAAAAAAAAAAATCTAGCAAGAATTTTACATTCTCTTTTGAATGCATTCCAGATTTCTTAGACTTTTCTATTATGAAAAGCTTTTCCCCTCTCTTTCAAGTTACAGGATCCTTCCTGCTATAGTTTCAACCTGCTTCCTGTTTCCTCCTCCCCCTGCCCCCAAGTTCCTCTATAATTCATGCCCAGGCTCGGGGGGTGATAGAAAAAGTCCCTTTTCTCTTAGTTGACTAATGGCCCTTCCCGGTCTCGCCGGGCCTCAGTGTCTTCACTGCAGAAGTGCGGCTCTTTGTGTTTGCTTGTTAGATTAACATGCCGCAGAGATAAAGCAATGATGGAAACCACAGCCCTTCATAGCAAGTAAATCCCTGGAAATAACAGGAGTAGAATATAATAGCCTGATGCTTATCTGGTTGCCTAGTTGTTCGGTGTGAGCAGGAGATGCAGGCAAGGTCATGGAAAGCTGCAATGTCACACAGCAGGCAGAACAGGGTACCAAGCGTGGACCCAACAGAGTCTGTGGGATGGAAGGCAGACATAGGGAAGCCAGGAAGCAGGGCCCAGGCAGAGGCCAAGCTTTCTCATCATGGGCCCCTTGCAGAGGATGCCAGCACGCAGTGGTCGGAGCCCGTGCCCTTCAGGGAGAGCCAACGATGCTCTGGAGAGTGACCTTTGTTTAGAAGGCATGGGGAGCTGTGGGTGCACCTGGTGGCTCAGTCAGTTTGGTGACAGGATGGCAGGAGGTGGTGAAGGTTGGATCCAGTTCTGACTGGATCTGTAACTTGTGAGAGAGGTTGGAGGGGAGGGGCCTGAGAATGTTCTCAAGTCCAGTAGACCATCCCGAGGAACCTCTTAAGATGAGTGGAGAAGTGGGTGAGGGCAGGCTTTGTGGCAGGGCCTGACAAAGACCACACAAAGGCCCTGTTCTTAAACTCAGAGAGCTTCAGCAAAGGTTGGGTCACATGATCTCAAGAGTGTGTAGAAATCGAGAGTACGAGCCCCCCCCCCTTTTTTTTCAGATGCTCACTCATGAAGCACGTCTGCTTGCTCTGATGAGCAGCACACTTACGTTGGCCATATCTAACTCATGTCAGATGTCACCTTTCCTCCCTAGGTTTTGTATCTGATTGGTCACGTTTGTGGTCTCCTCTTATAATCGTGTTTGTACATCTTGCTTTAATTTCCTTGGACATATTGCA
This sequence comes from Peromyscus maniculatus bairdii, assembly GCF_049852395.1. Taxonomy (NCBI): domain Eukaryota; kingdom Metazoa; phylum Chordata; class Mammalia; order Rodentia; family Cricetidae; genus Peromyscus; species Peromyscus maniculatus. The sequence continues at coordinate 64,461,889 of NC_134867.1, forward strand.
TTTGGTCATCTTGTCTGCATCAGACACCCACTAGCTGAGTCCTCACACATCCGATCCTGGCTTTGCTGCCTCGGACGGATATGGATTTCTTTGCGATTCTGGGTTAGAGACTGCACACCTGTGTTCCTTGGTCCCAAGTCTGAGGGATTCTTTACTCCCTGGCTTTCTCTAGAGCAGTTGTTTCCAACCTGTGGGTCGTGACCCCTTTGGGGGTTGAATGACCCTTTTCGTGGGGTGGGGGATCATATCAGATATCCTACATATCAGATATTTACATTACAATTCATGACAGGAGCAATTTACAATCACGAAGGAATAACAAAAATAATTTTCTGGTTGGGGGTCAGCGCAACAGGAGGAACTGTATTAAAGGGTCACAGATAGGAAGGCTGAGAACCACTGCTCTAGAGAATGTCTGTGACTGTTCATGTCGGGCACCCAGTCACAACTTTGATGTTTTCAGCTTCAGCTTTTGTCAACGGTGACTTCACACAGATGGGGGAGGGACTGGCTGGGCCATTAATTCTTGAGATTATTTCTTACCTCCCCCGTTATTACCAGACACAAGGTCCCTGAGCTCCACACATCCAGAGACCAAGAAGAAAGCCAGAGTTTGAGTCTGGCGTTGGGCGGGTGGTAGGCAGGATGCAGGAGGAGTTGGGATACTGCTTTGTGAACAAGGAAGTAGGGCATCCATCCCTTCAGTGGGGTGCAGAACCATCTGTATCTCACACAGAATCCCTGGCTCCCAGTGTGGTGTGGATGGGTGGCGTGTGCTCAGGATGCTTGAGGACAGGCGTCAGCTGTCTAGGGGTAGGGTGGAGGGTAGGACAAAGCAACAGGCTGAAGATGCTGACAGCTAGATTTGCCAGGGTGGGCTCCGGCCAAGCTTTGAGGGCTCTTCAAAGTCCCTATGTGCAAACGCTGTCCGGGCTCTCTGCCTTGAGACCCTCCACCCCCTTTCCTTTCCCACACAGCACCTGACATATATGCTCAGCAGATGGCGTGGTCTTTGGGACCATGCTCCCTGGCCCTTCAGCATTTCCTCAGTCATCCAGCCAACTTGACCTTATCATGGTGAAGCCAGCTGCTGCCTCTTGTTTCCAGCTGACCTGTAGGTTTCTGAGGCTCCCAGGGCTTTCCCACCAGGCAGATGCACTGTGTGATAACACCCTTGGATACCGTTCCTCTAGTCTCCAGGCTCGGGACTGGGCGGGGGGGGGGGGGGCACCACAGCAACCAATGGAGACAGGATGAACAAAGCTGCAGTTCCTAGTAGCGGCCATCACCCCTCCTAGTCATTCTCCCGAAGTCACATTCAAATGTATGCAGGAGAGAACTGATTAACAATTAGGGAATCACAAAAATAAATTCCTAACACCTGAGTGTTCACGCCAGAGGCAGTTGGTCTATTATACTACAACTGGTTTTTGTCATCATGGGTCTTATTTAAATTTGGATTTCATTTTCCCTGTAGTTTTTAAATTGTCTCAGTTCTTGATTATAGGTATTATTTTCTGTATACTTTTTAAGGAAATGAGATATTTTAGTGTGAAAATGATCCCAAACTTTAACAAAGTGACATCCCTGTATCTGAGAGTTGTTTTTTCTTCCCTCAGAGGTCACAGGTGTCTTTATTTTTCATATTACTGTCACTTGAGATCAGACACAGGTAATATTGAAACTATGGCTTTGCAGGGAGCCATGGGAATTTACCATGCATATCCTGAGTGATTGCTTTTGAGCTAAAGACACCAAGGAGTTGGGGGAGAAAGATGAAAGTGGGGCCTGGGGATGAAGATGTGTCCAGGAGGTGTCCTCTGTCCCCACATAATTTTCTGTCCATGTTCTTGACCACTGTAGCTTACCATCTGTCCAGACACAGTCACCCCCCTGGTTGTCACAGAGCTCTTCTACAGAAACCGTTTCCTGTTGTGGAATATTACGTTAACTATATAAAGGTGTGTTACATTTGTTTATGTAAAGGTGTGTCCTCTTTGTTTATGCTGTATTTGTTTAATTATGTAAAGATGTGTTGCTGTTTCACCTTGCCTGCCTAAGGCACCTGATTGGTCTAATAAAAAGCTAAACAACCAATAGCTAGGCAGAGGAGGGACAGGTGGGGCTGGCAGGCAGAGAGAGTAAATAAGTAGGAGGAGGAATCTAGGCTCGAGAGGAGAATGAGCGAGAAAGAGAGGAAGCTGCCAGCCAGACACAGAGGAAGCAAGGAAGCAGGACATACAGAAAGAAAGGTAAAAAGCCCTGAGGCAAAACGTCGATGAAGAGAAACAGGTTAAATTAGGTTTAAAGAGCTAGCCAGAAACAAGCCTAAACTAAGGCTGCACATTCATAACTGATAAGTCTCCGTGTCATGATTTGGGGGCTGGTGATCCGAGCAAGCCTGCTCTACTTCTCACTTTCCACCAATTCTCTACTCTGTACTCCATTGCCAGGAAGATGTCCTAAAATGAAGATGTGTTCTTGAGTGTGCCATCCATTGCTTCTTATACTGTCTCCTTTGTTTGGGGAAGGTCTTTGTTTGTCATGGTCTTCCAACTGTCACACAATGAGGCAAGTACCAGTATCTTCCACCCCGGGGCCTTTGCACAGGATGCTCTTTATTTCTCCACTCCTCTTTCCTTACCTGGTCTGAAACGTCATGCTCTGCATCCCTTTGCTCTTCCCACCTTCAAATGGACCAGGTGTGTGCTGGTCTTCCTCAGAAGTTGGTCTGTGTGCTGGAATCACAGGGTACTCACACTGAGACTGTGGTTGAAGTTGGTGTGGGCCCTGGAATCACAAGGTACCCATATGCTGATAGCTCTTCCCGGTCTGTGATTCTCCAGAGAGAGAGAACACAGTGCTGAGGCTGAGAGATCATTTCATGTCCTGCTTCTGGGTTAATTCACACCAGTGATTCTCCTGTCTTATTGTTACAACTTGTTACAACACCATTACATTTTCTACCACGATATTCTGTAAGTATCATAGCTATTAAAATCACCTTTAAATAATGTTCATTAAAATTTAGATTTGATCACTAGACACATCTAGATAAACCTACTAATTAAAGAATGAACATCTTAATGCATCAAATACTGTTCTTTCAGCTGAAAAATCACAGAAAACTTAGTAAAGAGATTTGTTATCTTCCAATGAAATAGTTTTTAAAGGAGTTTGGCCCCAGAACTGGTTGATGGGGCTGCTTAACAGGATATTCAGAGAACATAGGTTTCCTACTTTTTAGCTGTGTCGTGCTTAGCGTGATGTCTCGGTCCCTCCTGGCTCCAAGCAGCTGCCCAGCTCTAACACCATGACAGCATCCAGAGGCAGAAGAGGCCCTCCTCTGCTCTGCCTCGCTTTTGTTCTCTCTGTGAGTGTACCGTTCTCCTCCGCGTATTCCTACTCCGCTTAGTCTCGTCCCTGCTCTCTCTTGGCTTTCCTACACTCGTTAGGCATGTGTCTCCTCCACCTGTCTCTGTGGCTGGAGCTAGACCACTGCTTTGTGCTTTTCTTTACTGACAGTGCCACCCTGGTCCCCCCTTCCCTGTTAGTCTCCATCACTGTGACTTTCTCCTCTCAGTGTGTGATCATCATTAATTTCCACTCCCTACCTCCTGCATTCTTTGTATCTTTCCAGCTTTACTGAGGTGAACTTTACAGGTAAGAATTATAGATACTTGAGGTGGGTGTGGCATTCTGATGTCAGCATTCCTTATGTGGGGATTCCCACAATCAGCCATCACAGCATCACTTCCTACCGCTATCTCTGACTACACAAGTAAACCTGGACAAAGACTGTATGGTGTGTGGCTGCCCGGGGTTGGGTAGGGATGGGGAAGTATTGCCCTTACGTCTTAAATTCTTGGTCACAACTGCAGCCCTCACTCCTGAGCTGGGGGCCCAGGCATGTGGCGGTGTGATCAACCCATTGGTCAAACTGCTTTCCTCTAATCTTCATGGGGCTTCACCTCTTTGTGTCCAAGGCGTCTCCCTCCAGTCATTCTGTCTTAAGGGGAAGAAGACTGAGTTGGAGGCCAGTCTCCCCCCCATCCTTGATGTGTGGCACTCACTCTAGATGTACCCTGACAAACTCCAGAGTAGGTGTGACATTCTGAAAGAGACTGGAAATCCTGAAGTTTTCCAAGAATTTGCCTGGATCAGTATTCCTGTGCAGAGCAGCTCTGCTTTTCAGGGAGTTCCAGCTACTGTACGCCTTCTGGTGAAATGGTCTCCAGAAAGGGCTAAAGTCACACCTAGCTCTAGATGGACAGAGGTCATAGAGCGATGCTTTCCTCAGCTTGACCCCCGATCTCAGCTATGGTGGGACACTCATGGCTCTCCCTGGGTGTTGCTGCAGCCCTCCACCCTAGCTTTGGAATGTAGTTGCATTGCCTACTTTTCAACTTCATTTCCAGTGTGTTGGAGAGTTTCTGGCTGTCCAGATTTTCTTATTAAATTGCTAGCACTCTCAGAAGTGGTGAACTCTTGAACCTAGTGGCTTGGGGGCATTTTGGCATGGCTCAGGGGGTTCCCAAGCATAGAAAAAAGACCAAGATCAGTGATCTGGGGGACCAGGAACTAATATGCCCTGAAGTCTCTGCCCTAAGCTCTCCAAGGCCTTGCTGATTCAGGAGTCCCAGAAGCCAATCTTCCAAAGTAGTTTATGACTAGGTACACCTCCCGCCCCCAACACACATACACTCTTCTTAAGGAAGGACCAGACCTTGCCCTCAGGCACTGTAATATAATAAACATTCCAAGTACTTGGGGGTGGCAACCAAGAGGGCTTGCTGAGAGGACCTGATTTTGTCCTGCCCTCCTGGTTTTATCTTCAGAAAGGCCCTCAGGCTTCACGAAGATCTACCGTGGTCAAGTCTGTATTGCCTCTGCTGAAGCTGCAAACCCTTGCTCTGCACACACCCGTGAGATAGCACTCCCCCAAATCCTCTCTAATAGGACTGACTTTTAACTCTTAGTCTAGGTAATTAGACTCAATGGCGTCTTTCATGACATGGTGGACTGCCTGGCATGTTGGGTCTTCTGATTCCTGTGTCCCCTTTCGACTACCACCAGTCCGAGCAGGAAAGTGTTGAGTAACTGCCTATGGGCTGCACTTAGTACAGAGGGACACTCTGCTGTTTTCCCTAGTGGCCGTAGCCATGGAAGTCAGGCCAAGGGAAACCGTACATAGAAGAAAGCCTAGGACTCCCCCCCTCTCCTCCCCCAGGCCTGCTGCTCTGTGCTTGTCCAGTTCGCTTTCACTCTGCCACAGGCTGCAGGACTTTATTAAGTTCAGCCTTTTTTTTTTTTTTTTTTTTTAGTGTCTAGGAAGATCATTTGGACTTAGGTTAAAGTAGGCTCTGATTACTCCCTCAGATTGGGACTCAGGATGTTCCTGCTGCTGGCCCTGATAAGTCATCTGTGTGGATAATTGTCTATAAATGGAGCCGGAGGTCACAGGGAGCGGATGCGAGTCTTTGTTCTCAGCTGCTGGCCCCGACCACGTGAGGCGTCCTCACCGCGAGCAGGAGGAAGGCAGCTGACACTGAGAGATGCAGGCGGGGTCTTCTTCCAATGGCTCCCAGAGAAGGGGCTGCAGGGACCAGCGGGAAGAGCGACCCCGGGAACCTAGCTTGCCTGATCTTGAGTCGTTCAAGTTTTGCTCTGCGAAGGAATGCATGATGCCAGACTGGGGAGGGGGGTGGTCCAAGAGCAGAGGAGTGTTCAGAGGAGACCACAACAGCTCAGACAGATGAGGCCAGGGGAGAGGACCAGAGCCGCGCGCCTCAGGCAGGAGCGGCTGATTAGGCACCCAGCGGGCGTGGGCGCTGATTGGCGGCCGTGGCAGTGGGCGGGGAGGTAGGCGGGGTGACACCGCGCTGTGCGGTTCTGCGAGGGCAGGAGTAGTAGGAGAAGGAGGAGTGGGCGGTGGGCGCTGATTGGAGGCGGTGACGGGGACGACGCCCCTGGGCAGGACGGCTTGCGCTGATTGGAGGTGGTGGTGGTGGGCGGGGTGAGGGTGGGGTGGTCCATAGTGGGTTATGGGGCTGAAGGAGAAAGAGAGCCAGCCGCGGACACTGATTGGTGGGTGGGCGTGTGGGCGTGGCGCGGCAGCGCTCTCTGTTTGGTCGGAACGGCGCTGGGCGTAGTCTATGGGCGGGGCAGACTGCCAGGAGCTGGTACTCCTGGCCGGAGGGGAAGGTGCCGCGGGAGTGATCCTGGGGTCCGGCCCGGTGGCCCGCGCGGCCTGCCCTTTGTGCTTGCAGCCCGCGTCCGCGCCCAGGGCCACCGCGTCGGGCTCCCCGGCGCGCGTGCCCGCCCGCGCGCTGCCCGGCCTGGGATGCGCCAGGGATGCGCGCCCGCCGGCCCTGCGGCTCCTGGCAGCTGGGCGCGGGGCGATGGAGCTAAGCATGAAGAAGTTCACGGTGCGCAGGTTCTTCTCCGTGTACCTGCGCAAGAAGTCGCGCTCCAAGAGCTCCAGTCTGAGTCGCCTCGAGGTAAAGGCCCTCCCCGGGAGCGCGCAGGATGCGGGTCCCCGCCGCACCTCGAGTGGGCATGTGGAGCCCGGAGGGCGTTTGGCCACCGGAGCCCTTCCTCACAGTCCTGTGCATCATCACCCCAGACCCAAGCGTGGCATGGGAAGTTATTAGGAAACTGGTCCAGTTGTTGTTAAAATCTATCAAATAGGCTCCAAATGTTGTTGGCACTTCATAACTGCACCGAGCGAGTCCTTGCTGAGACTGAAGTCTACCCCAGTGAATTTCTCTCTAGTGCTCCTCTATGTGCACAGGATACAGGGTCACTCCCCAAAGGCTTTAGAGGAGGAGGGGTGCGGCCAGTGTAGCTGGGTTGCCGCGTGCTGTGGGGGTTCTCTGGGAGGATCCACGCAAGTCCCAAGTTCTGTAGTCTCCCGCGCCCGCTTGTGCTGTCTTGGGTCTGGTTCTGTATGGATGATCAGGGTATTTGAGATGAGTGTAGACTTGACCAAAGCAAGTGAAGAGGGTTCCGTGCACTCTGGCTCTCTGAGGTGGAGTGCCTGACGCAATTGCCTGCAGCCTCAGCTTTGAGATAGATTGGCTCTGAAACACGAAGGACGCCGGAAAATCTTGACCTTTGCAGGTCCCTCATCTTTTCTTCAGTGGGTGTCCATAACGTGTCGTCTGTGGCTTTAACGGTGTTTTTCATGTCAACAACTAAGCTCTATCCTCATCCCAGTGTTCAGACCACATTGCTGAGTCCATAGATGGCAGAGTCGTGACCTGCTTAAGTGAAGTGTGTGAAGGAAGGCAGGAAACGGACCTAGAGGTTTCGTGAACACTGATGCCCCTGCTTCAGGGCTGGCCCACTGTGTGTGTGTGTGTGTGTGTGTGTGTGTGTGTGTGTGTGTGTGTGTGTGTGTTCCATTAGGAACAATTTCACAGATTTCATTTTGGATTTCTCCGTCTCAGCCTTAGTGTGTTACTCTCGGGCAAAGGGCTCTGTGATGATCCAGGTATCTTTCAGTAAAGCCCAGGGACAATATTGAAAGAGTCAGGGAATCGCTTGTTGAAAAGTTTCTTTTGCTGAATTCCAGCTCAGAATTGAAGGGACTAGAGTGTCCCTCAGAGAGCAAAACAATAATTTTGGACAAATACAGTTATTGATCTGGTAAGGAGGAGGACTATTTAAACTTAATGAGGAGAGAAATTAAGCAAATGTTCACTTTTCTAGGGTTCTGCAAAATCTAGCCAACAAGAACAAAAATTACGGAAGTATCTTCCTATCAGATATGTTTTTATCTCCTATTTCATCACAATGCCAAGCTCATCGTGCTGTTCCTTGTCTCTGGGTTTTTGCTTTTGCCTTTACATCCTGTGAGCAAACTCTATGTGCCATCTACAGAGTTCTTGGAGGGCCCTGAGTGTTCTAGAAGCCTGTGTGCTGATTCAGCAAAGAGGACTGAACTGGGCTATAGAAAGGCCTCCAAAATATGGTGGCAGACAAGGTGTGTTCACGTTGGCGACAATAAAAGAAAGATTTTTTTTTTCAGTGTGAAAATAACATTTTTTAGACCCCTACACAAACCTGTAGATATGCAGAAGGTGAAAGGGGTGAGAAAGTTGGACAGAGAGAGAGTCAGTAAGTGCTTACCGCCAAACCTGTGAACGGAGAAGTAAGTTGAATGCCCTCTGTGTGTGTGTGTGCATGTGCCTGATGCTGTGCTGGGTGCTAAAGCCCAGACTAGTTAGGATGCACAGATGCGCACTTTACAAATGCCACCCTCAGTTTTCTGCCGTTTGATGTTTGTGAAAATCCACGAAGCATGTTCTGCTATCCTTATTCTACTGCACAGGGGAGAGACCCTGAGAATGAAGGGTCTTGTTCAAAGCTTACCCATCCTTCTGTAGATGCTTGCTAAGGACCTCTGGTGAGTTCAGGCTGTTTCTGGACAGTGCAGATCCCAAATAATGCCAGACAAAGATGTCTGGCCTCAGGGCACTTCTTTTACCTGGGAACATATTATGTAGCTGGCTCTGTACATTCATCTAGTAAGTCTCAGACAGTTTCACATTTCTCCAGGTACCTTCCCATTCCTCTGTATATATAGGCAGCTACCTATGGGCCAAAAGAGCCCATCAAAAATGTAAGACTTAGCAGGAAGGCCTATCAGTACTTTGCGGTTGAGAGATGGTACATAAAGTATTGCATTGTTGTGCATTTACTTGTTGGGACCAATGAAAAAGGGAATTCACTGTACAAAAAGGAAACTCTTCATTCTTTTATGAAAACTGCTTTTAGGATACACAGAAAAACTAAAAGACTTGATTTTTGCAACTCGAAGTCTAATGATATAAACAGGAAATAAACAGCAAATTCAGGTTTGAAGCAGTATTATCTTTTTTTAAATCACAATATTTGGTTTAAAATTAATTTTACTTTTAGAACACAGTGCTTGATAAACCTGGGCTGTGGAGACCAAGTTTCCTAATCATATGTGGAAATATGTGAATTTCAACTTAAAGTGATTTAAATATTTTTTGTCTTGTATTGATGTTGACCTGAGTGATTTGCCAGGTGGGCTGTTCAGGCAGATGTGCTCCAGAGACTCCTGAAGGGAAGTCTTGGTGGGCATAGGTGTCAGCCTCAGAGCTCCTCAGAGACCCTGTCCCCAAGAAAGCTCTGGTGGGCATAGGTGTCAGCCTCAGAGCTCCTCAGAGACCCTGTCCCCAAGAAAGCTCTGACCGCACGCAGGGCATGGGTGGCATGCCCTGAGTGTTACAGCAGTGACTTGTCACCATAGTCCAGTTACAAATGAATAAGTGGAGGCCAAGAGAGAGACCCCTTCTGTGATGATCTAAGGACTACCCCTCATGTAGGAGCGGGGCTGCTGTTATCAGGCCTCAGCCATGGCTGGCCGGGTAGCCATTGGTGCTTGTTGGTTTTCAGGCACACGGAAGCTGTTGTCATTATTAAAAGGTAATTATCCAATGAAATCTTTTGGAATGTGCTTCATAGCCTAATTTTTTTTTCTTGAAAACCTTTTCTGGAAGTTAGACAGTTTTAAGTGGATCTGATCATGTGCCTTCACTTAGATTCATACTCTCTCTCCCTTTGACTAGAAAGACCATTAACCTCCGTAAGCCTCGGCTATAAGACAGAATGATAGATAATGTCAGGGTTAGTGAGTGACTGTATGGAAGATAATTTAGAGTCTTGGTGATCAGATTGCTCAGTCACTGTGAGTTGTTGATATTGATAAGATTTACCTGGGTTTGTTGATGGTTTTCATGCCATCCAGTGTCTATTGGCTGCATGGCTAGTGTTGTCCCAAGGGGCACAGGCCTTGCCTGGTAACCAAAAGCCCCCATTCCCTGCCTGCCTGCCAAGGGGAAGGTCAGCTGCCCACAGGATAGGATGGCCGCATTGGCTCAGATGGAGTTTCCATCTTCTGGCTGGGATAGTGTAACTCCTCTTATCATGCATGCCTGCCCATGAGTCAGCTGCACTTATCCACAGATCCATTACCCTTGCGGGTTGCTTTGCCCTGAGCTAGGGTGGCTTTTAGAGCACAAAAATGTTCCAGTGTCCATTTTCAAGTCAGAGAACTGAGCAGGAAGGCATCTGAAACCCCATCAGAGACCCCAGCAGTGTGGTTACAGGCATACACTCCTGGCTCACATTCTCTCCAGAGGTGATGGTGTGTTTACAGGAGTATACTCCTGGCTCACATTCTCTCCAGAGGTGGTGGTGTGTTTACAGGAGTACACTCCTGGCTCACATTCTCTCTAGAGGCAGTGGTGTAGTTATAGGCATATATTCCTGGCTCACGTTCTCTCCAGAGGCAGTAAAGGTTTTTAATTAATTTAAAATTATGTTATTTACTAAATGTAAGACTTCATCTAGTTGACTAAAGGTATTACTATGCAGAGTTAGCTCACTTACAGAATGGCCTGTCACTTGTGTTAACAAGGCCAGGGAGGTCTCTGATCTATTATTTGGGCCATTTCATCTGAAACTGACATTTCTACCAAAAGATAGTTGGTGAGAAATAAGGAGCAAATGGTGGGATTTTGGGTGGTGATAAACTGTTGAGTTGCTAGATTTCACTTATTTCCCCATTGTTCATTCTTGAAAAAATAAAAATCTTAGTATGTGTCATATATACTGAGCTAAGCAATTAGGATACAAGATCTCTGCCTCAAATGAACTTACCATCTAGTGACAGTGGCCAAGAAATCAATAGAAGCCTGCTTTTGGGGTGTAATTCATGTGAAATTCTTAAATCAATGGATTTAAGCGATCTACTTAGATTGGTTGCTGATTTATTTGTCATGGTCATAGATAATCAAAGGTTGTCTGTTTCTCACATGACTGTATCATAATTGCTCACCTCCTTTAATGAAAAAAACATGGTATCACAATCACATAAACCTTAAGGTTGGCTCCAGCTGTGGGTACAAAGAACAGTTCTTATTCTTGATAATCAATAGATAAATACTTCTAGTTTAGGTAGTTTCCAGGAAAATAATTTTCATTTAAAATAATTTTCAAGTGTTCACATTAAGTGGCCAACAAGTTCTGTTAGTCCTTGTTATATTAGGCTTTTGACAACCAGGAAAAGAAAGAAAGAAGGAAAGGTGGGGAGAGGGAAGGAAAGGAAGGAAGGGGAAGAGGAAGGAAAGGAGGAAGGGAGGAAGGAAGGACGGAAAAGACCATGAATAAAAATGGTCCATGTTAGTAAAGATCATTTGCCTATTTACCTGTATAATATTTCCTAGACACTATAGCTAATTCCTTACTTGTGGTCACTGTGTCTGGGATTTGTTTTGTAGTTTTTTCCCCCACAGACTTTTTCTTTACATCAAAAAAAAAAATTAGCAAAATATTTTCACTTATTTAAAAATACATAGGACCAAAACTCTTGAGACTTTGCCCATTTTCCCTTTCCATCACCGCCTTTCCCAGTGCGGCCATAGGCTGCCTGGCTTTCACCACTTTTCTCTCCGTTCAGGCGTTTGCTCTTTTTTGATGCACCCTGAAGTAGGAGAGTGAAACAGAGGGGCATTAGTAAGTGATGGGACATCTGTCCCCTGTCTGAGCAGTCAAGAAACAGTGTGTGGGGGTGGTGGTGGGTGGTGGGGGGGTGGGGGGTGGGAGGTGGGAGGGGTGGGGGGTGCATCGGGGTGTGTGGCTTTGTTTAGGTGTGCTTTGCATAGTTTCCTGAGGTCTGCTAAAGGACATAGTAACCACACTGGTCCCGGAGTCCTGCTTAATCCCTGGATACGGCCTGCGGAGAGGTCCTCAGGCTCCCTCAGCCCCTGCACTTCCAGCGGTAGAGGAAGTCCTGCCCCCCTGGGGCCAGCTGTGTCTCTGTGAACACCTGCTGTGAGCATGCCTGGACCTCCCCGGCCAGCTGCCTGGCTAGCCTACCTCACACTTCCTGTTTTCTTGCTTTCCGCGGGATCGCTTCCTTAATCCTTTGGAGTACCTGCCTCTTCAGCTGCAAAAGACAGCTTCTCTTAGTGTGGTGGCCGCGGTCAGAGATGAGTGACAGACCTGGCAGCAGAGTTGTCCTGGGTATTCCGTGGGCCCGTGCCCTCGGTCAGGGGCTTTGCATTACACAGGTTCTCTTTGCCGGCTTCCTCTGTCTTTCCTCCTCTGAGTACAGATTGTTTCAGATTAGTATTGCCACCAGAAAGCTGGCTCTCCTAGGTTACGACCATGTTAAGTTTCTTTAGAATTAAGGTGTAGGGCTGAAATGCAGCTCACTTGGTAGAGAGCTTGCCTAACACCCATAAGGCCCTGGGCCTGATCCTCGGTACCTTGTAACACGCCTGTAATCCCAGTACTAGGAAGGTGGAGGCAGGAGGATCAGGAGTTCAGGCCCATCCTTGGCTATAGAGAAAGTTAAAGTCCAGCCCGGAATATGTGAGGCTCTGTCTCCAAAAGAGAGTGAGATTTAGTGTGTGTGTGTGTGTGTGTGTGTGTGTGTATGTGTGTGTGTGTGTGTGTCCAGGTTGAGGAATGGCAAGGGATGAAGTCTTGGCAGAAATGCTCTAGCTTCCTGGGGTGAAAAGAGGAAAACTCCGGAGATTAAGACAGCATTCAGGGAAGGAGCAGGTTGTCACTGGTGGGGACTGGGGAGAACTAAGTCTAGGATGCTGAAGACCCACAGAAGCTGTGCGTGCTGTGTGCCATTCATTACCTTTTACCATTTTAGACAGACTCTGGCCCATGCAGCCCTGGAGCCTGCTGAAGCAGTCAGGTGGGCTCCACTGTACCGTGAGGCTTCATGGGATTGGCTGCCATGTCTGGACACCCACTCCTGCCCATGGATGGGCTACATCTTTGCCTTTTGCTGAGTAAATGGGTAGCTGAGTTTATAATAGAAAGGGAAGTGACTTCTATTGGGAATGGTTGTGGTGAGGGCTAGTCTGAGTGTTATGGGCCAGGATAAGTGGGCCTTTCCAGAATGAAAGTCAGAGGACAGACTACCTGTTGATGTTTACGTCTACAGCATCTTGTAGTCAATGTCTTTATTAGCACAAAAAAAGCAAGAAAGCTGCTTGTTAGGAAAGTGCCTAAGTGGGTTGAGAAGCTGCCTGAAGGGTGCATGGAGGTGGCGTTAGGGAGTGCAGTGCTGGGGAGGGGGGGGGATGAGGAGCCATTGCTGGGCTCTGACGCTCTCAGGAGCCACCAGACCCAGTTCCTGTTCATGTGGGCACCGGTAGCCAGAGGCTCCTTGTCAAAGCAGGAAGCCCAGAAGGGCTGTCACAAGGTATCTGTAACTCACAATGGGCTTGCGGAGGTGTAGCTTGGTAAATGACTCTGGTTGATTGGTTGACTTTGAAGCTAATTGAAAGGAAAGAAAAACAGACAAAACAGAAAAAAAGTGTATTTTTAGAACACCCTTTGGATTCTGTTTAGTCAGTTGTCACCATGGAACACTGGACAGGCGAGCTCCTGGGCTGAGGGCAGCGGGGGCAGCTGATCGTCTGCACCCCAGGAGCCCCGGCAGCACAAAGTTGCCGTGAGTTATATTTATAAAACGTAGCAAAGCAGAACACAGGAATTCTGATGTGTGACTCAATAGAAGGATTGCAGAACCTGCCCACAGAGAAAAGTGAATAAAGGTGCCTCCCTTGGTGGTTTGTCCTGAGACTGACATGCAGAGGGCCCCTGTGCAGACATGTTCAGTGGCTGTCAGAGATTGTGAACACATCTTACTCCATCCTTTGACAGTATGGTGCTGTGGTTCCTGATGAAGCCTGGCAAGTGATGTAGGGGAAGAAGGGTTGCATGTGAAAGCAGATCTGCCATGGTCGTCGCCGTGTACGTGGGAGAAGGGAGGAGAGGTATCAGTCTGCAGTGAGCAAACACGACTTCTCACGACTCAGGAGTTTCGTTTTCCTCCATTGCTCCTGTCTCCCATTCCAGCCCGGTCCTCTTACCCTCTGTCTAGCCCATTCTGAGACTCTCACCCGGGTCGTTCCCACAAGGACTCCAATGTCGGGGCAGGTTGTCCGTTCCTGTAACCCTAGCACCAGCCTGTCCAAGGTACTTCCTGTAACAGCCAAGGAGCCACCATGAGCTCACCTGTCAGGTGTGTGGAGACGTCTCCTGGACAGGAAGTGATCTGGTGGTCAGGGTCCTGGTTTGGAAGGTGCACAGCTTGCTGAGTCACTGGGTGGGGCCTGGGTAGTAATGCCCAGTGATTCTCCTGCATCTGTGTCGCCCTCTGTGATTTATGACGCATGTGGTGAAGATGCATGTTGGCTTTGGGGACAGAGCACTCCACTGGAGTCCTTGCTCAAACATTTGCTACTTCTGTGACTTCAGCAAGGTCACCAGCAATACCAGCTAAGCTCCAGGGCCTTCCACTGTAAAAACAGCAGCCCCTGCCTTAGACGGTTGTATCAGGAGACAGTGGAGTGGCCTGTGTAGCAGGCGTGGTGGGTACCTAGTAAGGGCCAGTGTGGCCGGTTCGTAGGCTATGGTCAAGCTTTGTCACCTCCTTCTAGCCACCGACTCCCAAACTTTCATGCCACAGCAGTGGTGCAGTGCATATACGAGATACATGGGTACGAGCCCAGGCTTGGCGTCACCCTTCCCTGGCTGCTCATGTTAAAGCATCACCACTTAAGCTGCATTGTTGGGTAGAGTGGGAAAGGCCGCAGGAAGGGTTTTGTCTGTGTTGTGTGTATACACAGTGGGTCTTCCCGAGGCAGTTGGTCCCCTCCCTTTGTCCTTCAGAAAGCATCAGGAAGGCAGTCGGAGCCTGGTGTTTGAGGCTAGAAGCCAGCAGAGCGGGGATGTTTCCATGCTGTCTCCACTGCAGACAGATCACCTGCGTGTGGCTGGGCGTATCCCTCTGGAGCCCGCAGCTTCCCCAGGGCACTCGGGTGGGTCTTAGTGATCATTCAGGAGGTGACCCAGCTGAGAAAGGGGCTGTGGGCATTTGCCGTCCAAGTCTGGAGCTTCCTCACCTGCTTCAGGTCCAGTGTTCTCTACCTCACTTCCCTGTCCACACTACAGCAAGTGAGCAGCGTCCTGTACCCCCACTACATGTTCAGACAGGAAGGGCAAGGCTTTATGAGCTTCAAGGGTCAGTAGTTCTGTCCAGCGTGACTTTCATCCACTTCTTCTCCCAGTTACAGAGAAGCAGAGGCAGCGTGTCTGATGTCTTCAGACATCTTACAATGCATCTCTTTCTTCTCCCCTTCTCACAAACTCCCTTCCTCTTGGGTCCTCGCGCCCGCTGTGATCTCTGGACCACATATTTGCATCAAGTCAATAGCAGCCTGAAATGCAGGCTCATGAGGGGAGATACTATGCTTCCCATGGTCTAATGGAAGAGCTGCAGGGTTGCAAGATGAATGCTTGTTTCTTAGTGGATGGACCCACCGAGATGCAGTGTGGAACTGAAATTCTGGCAGAAGGCAACAGTGAGCAATGCCAGCATTTCCTGCTCAGATCTCAATGGTGGGAAATAAGGTAGGAACGAGTTGGCATCAGGATGAGGGTGTACTCCAGCTGTGGAGCTGCCCACTGCCCTCTCCAGCTCTTAAGGGTCCTTGCCAATGCCATGGACTCAGAGTGCTCTCAGGTTTTGGCAGATGGTATGTATCCCTGGAGGGTGCAGAGGATGGCTATCGGTCAGTTCCTAAAGACACCGCAGCCCAGTTCCTGAAATTGGTAGATGTTACTGTGTCAGCAGAAGTGATTTTGCAGGTGTAGTTAGTTGGGGATCTTGAACTAGGAAGATGATCCTGGACCTCCGTGTTGTAACACCCAGGAACTCTGTAAAAGGAGACAGAGGGGACGCCACTTTGGGGGAGGGACAGGGGAGACAGTCATGAAGGAAGTCTCCAGGAGGGAACAACGCTGCTCACAGCAGCAGCAGAGCAGTCAGGAGACCCCGGCTTTCGGCACTGCGACGAGAGCAGTGCAGGCTGTGGTGACTGTCACACTGGCAGCGGGGGGCAAATGCCCCGTCAGTCTCATGTTAGAGACGACCTTGTGTGTTACAGCACAGAGATGGGCGCAGCTCAAGCAGGGATGTGTAGGTGGATGAGGTCTGAGCTGGGTTGGGCAGAAGATGAAGACTAGACTCAGCCTGTCTAGAAAGTGGCCAGGCAGAGCAGCGATCCCAGGGGTTTTCTGTCTGTGAGGCTGCAGCCTGTACACAACACTGGCTCTGACTTGGTGTCCAGGTGGCCTGAAGTGAGCAGAGGTTTCGGCTGTGCCAGCGTTCTGTGCGTTCTGTGCGTTGTGTGCATTCTGTGCATATGGCTTTCCCGCGGCCTCCCCCAGGGCGAACAGACTAAGCAGCAACTCCACCCCTGTGACGGTTGTGCTCTAGTATTAAAGAGAGAAAGCAATCGAGAGTACTTAGGAAGCGTGGCCATCTCACCAAGTGCTAGGGCAACAAGCCCTGAAGTACAGGGGGACAAGCTGAGGATGGCATTTAGGGGGAACCCCCCCCCCCCACACCGTGGATTCCTGAGAGGGAGTCCCAAAGTGGTTCTGTCTCACCTGAAGACCAGGGTGCCCAAGAGGGAATGCCCAGAAGTGTGGAGCTGGGGTCTTTGAGAGATTTGCTTGACGCCAGAGGCTGTGAGATCTCTCTATGGAGCAATGGGAATCTCAGCTTTAAAAGATCCGGAGAGCCGAGAGGCGAGGTGCTCAGTGGTGGAGCACTTGCCAAGCAGTACAATCCTCCATGTTCCATGTAGCACCCCCCCCCCACATGTACATATGTGCACACACGAACAAACAACAGATACATGGATCCTTCTGGAAGGGTTGTGGGGGTTAGATCCTTGCAGGGGGGAGAAGGGATAGGGGAAGAGCTTAGCCTTAGCAGCTCCAGGAGCTGCAGTTTGCTGTTACTTGTGGGTAACTGGACATGCAAACGAATGAAAGAGGAATCCAGATGATTTCCCTGCCAACCCATTCCTGAGGCGGGGAGACAGCACAAGGGGTAGAGTGAGGCAGATGGATCTGGCTTCCTCAGCCCTGCACGGCACTGCCTCACTGCACTGCACTGATCTGCCCTGCACTGCCTCACTGCACTGATCTGCACTGCACTGCCTTACTGCACTGATCTGCACTGCACTGCCTCACTGCACTGCACTGTCACACAAGGACTGCAGTCTCTTTACTAAAGGCTTAATAACTCCGTCATGCTACTGCAGACACTTGATTGCATCCGTGGTGACGTGGGCACTGTGGGCCAGTGGGGTTACTCAAGGTGAGCAGACACCTGCAGATGCACTGGACATGAAGGAGTTAGGTCCAGCTGTGCTTCTGGCCGGAAGTCTCCCTGCTTGTCCCAGTGCCTTGAGACAGGTGCCCAGTGTCACAAGCATGCCACCCGCTCTGGTTCAGCCCGTCCTGTGGGCTTGCAGCCTGTGCTCAGGCTCTCCTATCCTAAACAGCAATGCAGGGGTCCAGTGAGGAAAGAGGGGTGGGAAGGAGAAAGACCAAGGCAGAGGGGAGTGAAATCCAGTAGCAGAAGGGTTGGAACCTGCACACAAGGGCCTGCAGGGAGAGAAGTGCACTGCTGTGCCTTGGCCTCTGAGGAGAAGCACCCCACAGGGAAGGAAACAGACGTTTATATCATGAGCCACCCAATCCTCACTGCACGCCTTCCTTCCTGCCCGGCTGTGTGACAGAGAGGGGCAGTCAGAGATGGGCCCTGCAGTGCAGCTCCTCACCTGCAGGGAGTGTTGGGACAGAGGAGACCCTGCCACCTAGTACCCTATTACTTATTGCCACCCCACCTCCCAAAGACAGGGAGAGAGAGTTCTGGGCGTGATCCTCCTGTGAGTGACATCTGTGTAAGAGGGGCCTCTTTCTTTATGGGGCAGGCCTTTCCTCCTAGGAAGAGCCGCGAATTCAGAATTTGACCATCATTCAAGTGCTGAGGAGAGGCAATGTCTGTCACACCCGGCTGGCCACTTGAGGACTCTCAGTGGGGCTCTAAGATTACTTTCCATGGTCAGCGGATCTCCCCTGCTTCTCTGGTCCTCTCGGGCTGGTGAGGTGAGGCCTTGCTTATGGGCATTAAAAGATGAGTGAAAATTTGCAGGCACAAGAAAACAGGTCTGGGAGAGCATTGTGAGAGGAAGCAGGTGTCCGGTCCCCCAGCATCTCTTCTGCCCAGTGGAGAAGGCCAGAGCCCCCAGGCTTCAGCGCTGGGTACTTAGTATGTGTGGAACTCGAGAGCCCTGGCTGGGACCGTTCTCTCACGTGTACATCCTTGGTGATGTCACGTGTGTTTGGACACACGCACATAGCGTTGTTGTAGAGCAATGGCCGAAGTTATTTACCAGGGACCCACACACTGGCCTGATTGAGCTCTTCCGTTCGGACTACAGAGTCTAGAAGGGCAATTTACAAGATCTGGTTTGGCTTCCACTCTCAAGACAGATGTGTCCCTCAGATGCCGGCTGCTCTTCACAGCGCTGTGTCACCTCAGTGTGTGAGAAGACGTGGCTGTCCGTCATTGTTCTCGCTCACCCTGCTTCTTCCACTCTTCTGTTACTGCATCCCACCAGAGAGGAGGCACTCCAAAAAACTTCTGTCAGGAAAAACAGAAGGGACAAAACCAGGCTAGCATGGGCATTGTTCTCCCAGCCAGTGGGTGTTCCAAGCATTTTGTAGTTTTCGAGGGGAAGGAGACAAAGTTATTTGAAAATGAATTTAAGTTCTCTTTCTCAACTAAGATGAGTAGGAAATGTTCTCTTTGACAGCCTGAGAATTAAAATAAAGTGATTAAATCTATAAATGTGTAAGTATAAGTGTGTGTTTGTAAGTGGTATATATGTGCGTATGTATGTGTATAGGCATGAACACATGTATGTGTGTGTGTGTGTGTGTGTGTGTGTGTGTGCGCGCGCGCATGTGCATGCATATGTGTATGTATGCAAGCCCTGCACATGATATTTTCCTGCAATGGCAGTTAGGACAGGATGAACCTTGAGACCTGTGTTCAGAGGCTGTGGAGGAATGAGGAAGCCTGGAGGCTAGATTTGTACTTCTGCAGCCATCTGTGACCTACACAGTCCCCAGCCATTTTGATTTAGGTTTTCTCTATGCAGATAAAGCTATTCTGACATGAGTATATTTTTTCACTAATATCTTATAAGATCTCTAAGAAAGTACTAGTACGTCTGCCTCACATATGAACAGCATATCAAAGGTCAGAGATCCTAACAGTACTCTCGTGTGACTCTGACCGTGAATCACGGCTAACATGGGAGTCGGAAGTCTGTGCTGTTGTATTTGCCTTGAGTTTGTGTCTTTAACCACAGTGGTGTGTGTGTGTTTACTTGGGGTGAACTGCTGAGCTGAGCAAGTTACATGTTCTGTGCACACTTCCATGGAAGATCTATCCTGCAGATATTTCTGACCTGAGTGTGGTTCTGTATCACCAGCACTGGAGAGGCTGAGATAGAAGGGTCTCAGTGAGTGTGAGTCCAACCTGGAATACATAGCAAGACTCTGTCAAAAATAAATGAATGAATGAATGAATGAAAGAAAGAAAGAAAAGAAAGAGAGAGAGAGAAAGAAAGAAAGAAAGAAAGAAAGAAAGAAAGAAAGAAAGAGAAAGAAAGAAAGAGAGAAAGAAATAGATGTCTTCTGTCCCTAGGCCCTTAACTTTAGATTGTGTGTTGGCCATGCCTGGTCAATAGGACAAGCTCAGGAACATACACTGCAGGCAGGCTGTATGTGGACTTCCCAAAACCCGAGAGCCTGTGGGTCCAGCTCCTCCTGCTGCCAAGCACTGGACACAGAGTTGTGGCTTCCATCTCCTCAAAATCTGTTGGGTCTAAACCCCCACACTTTCCATGATTTCCTCTTTGGGGAAGAGAGCTCTGCCATTGCCCGACTTCTCTGTTTTGTTCATGTCCTGTGTGAGGAGGATGAAGATAGCAGTGTGTGTGTGGGGGGGCTAGGGTAGCACAGGATGAATGGTGCTGGATGCTCAGGAGACTGAGCAGGGCTGGCTTCCCAGCCTGTTGCTGCTCTGTGGAGGGCTTGAGTCTGAATGTTTTGAATTATTATTTTATTGGGATAAATGGGTAAGCATGGTATAATTAACAATTTTGAGCATACTTGTGGAATTTTGCTGCATAGTTACATGTAAAAAGCACAGGCATTCCTTAGTAGGAAGTGTATTTGGAAAATGCAATAATGTTTTTAAATTTATGTTTCAAACAATAGTAGACTTGTTGTTTTCAGATTTACCAGTTTAATGAAGATGGTAAAGTGGGGGAAATGAAGAATGGATTTCTTTCGTTCACTGAAAAAGCCCAGATTTCCTATTGGTTACAAATCCATATTCTTGTTTTTCCAGCATGTGTATCATTTACTTTCCTATCGCTGTGACAAAATGCTCGATAAAGCATCTTAAGAAAGGAAGCAGCTGGCGGTGGTGCACGCCTTTAATCCCAGCACTCAGGAGGCAGAAGCAGGCAGATCTCTGTGAGTTCGAGGCCAGCCTGGGCTACAAAGTGAGTTCCAGGAAAGGTGCACAGCTACACAGAGAAACCCTGTCTCGGAAAGCAAAACAAAATAAAACAAAACAAAAAAGAAAGAAAGAAAAAAAGAAAGAAAGGAAAGAAGGAAGGAAGGAAGGAAGGAAGGAAGGAAGGAAGGAAGGAAGGAAGGAAGGAAGGGTCTATGTGGTTCACAGTTCAAAGGTACCACCCACCACGGTGAGGAAGGTGTGGCAGGAGAGTGGTCACATGGCAACCAGGCAGGGGTAGAGGGGTGAGTGCCGGTGCTCAGCTGACTGTGTGACGGCCATATCCAGGGTGAGTCTTTATTCTCACTTAAACCCTTCTGGAAATGCCCCCCAGACACGACAGCGGTGTATTTCCACGGTGCCTTCAGATCCTGCCATGTTGACTGTCACTGACCCTTCACGGTATGGTTAGTGGCTTCAGGATGCCTTGGCTCCTTTTTTTTTGTCTGCTTTCCTTTCTTATGTTGACCTCCCAATTAAAATCCAGCATATGCAGACAAGAATGTAAAGGTGGTTTCAGCGAAGTGAGGAGGAAATGATTGCATGACAGACAATATTTTATAATACTAACCTTCCAATTCTTAATGCTGTCCCTTGGACATCAGATCTCACCGACAGAATAAATTCCTTAGGAGCACAGAGGTATTAACGGCTTTCCGTGTGTGTGTGTGTGTGTGTGTGTGTGTGTGTGTGTGTGTGTGTGTGTGTACACGTACGTGTGTGTACTCTGGTTTGGACAGGGGAGTGTATGTGTACATGTGTATGGAGGCCGGAAGTCAATCTCAACTGTTGTTCCTCAGGAACCTCGATTTTTGAGACAGTCTCTCATGGAGATGCAGTGCAGCTGATGAGGTGAGCCTGGTTGGCCACATCGAGTCCTAGGGATTCTTCCTGTTTCTTGTCTCCTCAGTACTGGAATTTTAACCCACATCTGGCTTTTTGCTTGGGTTCCTGGCCTCAATCTCAGGTTCTCACACTTATAAGGCAAACATTTTACCAACTGAGCCGTCTATCAGCCTGTTCTTTTTTTCCTTGGGATGTTATGGTCAAGTATTTGCCAAGTACCGCTGTTTAACTGAGAGATCTTATTTTGCTGAATTGCTGTATCTAGATCTGTATCTCAGATCTAGATCAAGATATGTATAAAAGAAACACATTGCTGACTAGGAGGTCATCTGAAGCAGTCTCTTCTGACCTGGGGGTAGATGTCCACAACCCTGAGAAGAAGCTCACTTGGGTGTGTGGCAAGTGAACTGTACAGCCCTGCTGTGTAGACTCTTATCCATGTTGCCCACCGTGGGTTCTCTTTGAGGTTGTGGTCCTGCCTGTTGCTGATGGTTCCTGGGTAGCTGATTGCCTCTGCCAGCATGTAGATGCATGCTTCTTACCCCTCACCCCACGCCATTGTGCGATCAGGCTATCTTTTTATTCATGAGAAGAACTGGAGAGCCATTTTCAGTTACCTCCCAGAAGGGTGAAGGAACACTTCATGACTTCTATTTATGTCTTTTAAATGGCCTGGCACATTGTGTGCAATAGCTCCTACTCATAGTCAAAAAACATGGCTTTACTAACAAGCATTACTCTTCCTCACAAGCTACCGGTGGAGCGAAAGACGCTTGTTTACGTTAATAGCAAAAAATACAATGAGGAGATTGTAGCACAAGGGGGAAAAGGGGGAATAAAGGAAGAAAAGAGTAGAAAGGTTCAAAAATATGCAAATGAAATCAAGTGGTTCAAAATTAACCACCGTTTCTTTATCTTGAAATAAGTATAGAAGGATACTTTCTGACTTCTTGGTTGGAGAGACAGCCCAGCCAGAAGAGCGCTTGCCATGGGAGCCTTAGGACCTGAATGTGATTCTCAGTATACACATACGGTCTAGGCATCATGGTGCATGCTTGCAATCTGAGGAAGCAGAAGAAGGCAGGTCCTGGGGGATCTGTGGCCAGCCAGTGAAGCCTAACCGGGGCGCTCCAGGCCAGTGAGAGACCTGTCTCAAAAACAAAAGGTGCCTGGTGCCTGAAGAATGACACCAGAGATGGTTCTCTGGCTTTTACATGCACCCCCCACACACACACGTGCACTTGTGTATACCAGGATGTGCACAAGCATGTGTACAGGTGTGTGCACAAAATGAAGATAATTCCCAAGTTCCTGAATATTCCAGTTTGTAAATCCTTCATTTTTCAGTAATTACAGATAAACTATACTTGACACTCAACCTTTCCAATGGGGTTATACTGTTAACAAATAGCTAAGATGCACGTCCATTATTTCAACGTGCCTAGGCAGTTGATGTGAAGGGCAGGCATCATGGCACATTACTGTAGTAGCTATGACAGCGTTACATCGGAGCATGCTGATGAGGGTCACTGAAATTCACCTGCCGAGATTCATGATCCTTTCTGCAGTCACTTGGAGGAGGATCAAAGTCAGGGTTTTCCCATCGCCTCCTGCATGGGACCTTTTTCCAAACACCTGTATGGAATCTGGAACAGGCTTTGAGGGACTGCCTCTCCAGTTGGGTGAGGTGCCTGCTGACCTTTCTTGACCTCCCTCTGGAAATATGGGGTCCCAGAAAATCCCCTTGAAGCCAGGACTCTGGGGTTTTAGCAGCCATTTATTGAGGGAGGGGACAACAAGGGGCAGCCTTTCCATTAGGGTCATTTTCATCCATGTCTTGGGGCGGGGACAACAAAATCTCTTTCCATTGATTGCATGAGTGACAGTGGGAGTGGCGTTGGATGGGAACGGACTCTGATACACGTTCTGGAAGTTACTTTGTGGGTTAAATCTCCAATTTTAAGTTGTTGATTCTTTTGTTGTTGTTGTTCATAAAAATTCTGTTGAAAAATCCTTAGCTCCCTGGGTGTTTGTTTTTATGACTTTGCCTAGAGGTGTTTCAACTCTAGAAGAGGTAGGAGAAATTCAATGTAGAGAAAAGTTCACATTTACATGGTTGATGTTAAAGTCTAGGGAAGTTGGGAAAACCATCCTCTAAGGATGGTTGTGGATGATGCGATATTCTGGAAGCCTCAGAGTGAACAGGGTTGCTATACACTGTCATGGATTGGCCAGAGGTTGCCCACATTAGGGTCTCAGGTGGGGACATTTGTTTGAGTACCTTCTAGATTTTGACAGAAATTGGATGGTACATTTTCTGTGGGAACCCAAAGTTGCTCCTGACTATTTTGTTTTCAGAAGTGATCCTGAATTCATGAACTGTCAGTTTTTAGATGGGGATCTTTCTTGCGTGGACTAGTAGACTCAGTTAGGTATGAGAACCCAGAGTCAAACATTTCTTTTGTAGCACCAGATTAAATCTGTATGGATGTAGTCATATTTGTGAGACTCATACACAGTTTTATATAATGGTGAAGCGACGTCTCCTCAACCATGTGACTCCATTCCAACATGTTTTGTTTACACCATTCTAAATCTCTCGCTTCCAGCTATCGCACATTCTAAGAGGGTTTACTATCAGACACTAAGAAGCCAGGGCCTCCCAGGAGGGTGGGTGAAAAGTTCTACCTGCTGAGCAGTGACTCCAGTTACAGTGAGAGGTGAGGGACACGCACTCCCTCTATGTCTTTGTCTTGTCTTAGATGCCATCTGCACAACCTTGTGTGATCTGTATGACATGCACACCACTCACCTGTGTGACATGGACAAAGCTATGATTTCAGTATCTTCGCAGAAATCTGGAAATTATTACTCACTTCCAAACCAAGCCTTGATCCATTTTATGTCCCTTTACATTCACCTCTTCCTAACCCTCCACAGCCCTGTACCAGCTGGAGGACATCTATCCCTAGAGAGTGGCCTGTCTAGACACATCAGACAAATGGAATCCTAAAATTAGTGATGCTGTGTGACTTTCACTCTGTAACTTAGTGTTTTCAAGCGCCATCCAAGCGGGCATTTCTTTGTATTGCCAAATAATACTCTATTGTATGGCCACACCACATATTTATTTACTTATGAAGAAGTTGATAGATGTTTGAAATGTTTCCACTGTTTGGTTATGATGTAATGCTGCCAAGAACAACAATTCTGTAGGACTGTTTTTAAGGGTATACCTCTTCACTTCCTTGGGAAGATACCCAGGCAGGGGACTGCCCTGTCTGAGAGCCCCCTGCATTTTGAAGCAGCTCTAGCTTGTTTCTTAAGACTCAGTGTGAAGGCATCTAGTTCTCACCAAGGCTGTAACTGTCTTTTCCACTATTTCCACACTGGCGGGTGTGGACATGCTGGTGGTGTAGGGTGGCACCTCCCCATGGTTTAGATTTGCATTTCCTGAATGACCCATGACATTAAGCACCGCTTCTTGGCCATTTGTATGTTTTTCTTGAAGAAACATCTATTTAGAGCAGTTTTCCCTTTTTAAAAGTTGAGTCTGCCAGTAGGTCCCGTGTGCAAAAGGTCTTATGACCTCCCTAAACAGCTGGGGACCAGACATTCAAACGCACAGGCCTGTGGGGCACAGTTCCCACTCCAACAGCCATGATCAGTCTTTCCTCATTAAATTGTAAGGGTGACATACCTGTCCCAGAGACGTGTCCTCATCACACACGGCTTTCCGCCACTGCTTCTCTCCACTGTGGCAGTCGTCTTTTCCCACAGGACAATGCTCTAACTTTTGTAGGAGCTCTTGCCGTCATTCGGACGTCCCTGTGCAGCCAGCCCTTCCTAGATAACAGTAGGGTATGCATTCAGAAACCATTTGTGCAGATAAACTCGACGCTACCCTTTCCTCCCGACTGACTTTTCTCCTGTTGTGGTACAGGAAGGTCTTTGATCTCCTTATAGCTAAGCCTGTTGCAAAGGGAACTGTTGGAAGACTAGCAAGTGCCCAGGTCTGAGGGTCACAGGAAGCGGTGTGAGGATGGCTGAAGTCTGTTCTGCATTAGTCTTGTGCTCCTTCAGTTTCCATTCATGAAAGCACTACAACTTTACATGGTGATTTGTGATAAAAAGTGAAATGTGTGAAGCCCCCGGGTTCTCCTAGTGCCTTCCTGTTTTGGTTTGCTTCTCATGGACATGCACCAAGGTGCTGAGCCAGCATTAAGAGGTGGGGGTGCAAGACCAGATCTTTAGTAGTGGACGATGCTTCTGCTAAGTTCACATCCACGTGCCAGGTGGAGCCAGAGTGTGTGGTTACATCTCAGGTCTGTGAAGCCTTATTTGCCTTTCCAGTGGGACTTATTGCTGTTTCCAGTTCATTGCAATCTTTGGAAGCTCTCCAGGAATACCAAAGGGGAATAGGGGTGGCTTATATTTCCTCCACAGCCCTCCTCACACATGGCCCCTTTCCATCAGAATCTCTACCTCCATGTTCACATTTTTGTCTAATGTCAAGACCCGAACAGAAGGCATGGCATTTTAAAACCTAAATAATCTTAACAAGCATATTTGAGTTTCTAGTCAGAATGCTATAGGCCTGGGTCTGAGTCCCAAGAGGCACCTGCTGAAGTCTCTGCGTTCTTGTGTCCTACAGCAAGTAATTAAACCAGGGACACATGACCTGAGATAGAAACAGAAACAGAGACACTCCTGAAAATGGGCGTGGCTGGAGGTGAGGGAAAAGCCCCAGAGCGCTGAGCCATAAGGTCCACAGGTGACATTTACCTGACACCCATCTCCCCCACATCTGTGTGTCTCAGGCGTGGTGTAAGCGTGTGGACACGCTCTCCAGGTGGGAAGCGGCTTCCGGTCTTTCTCTGCCAACTGGCTTATTTCATGTTAATCTTGGTGCAGCTTTTTTCAGCCTCTATTCTCCTGCCACGAGAGTTTTGGGGATCTCAAATCCAGTATTATCCCGAGGGCTTCCTTCTAAGGAGTGTGCCCGTGTCAAGGAGGAAAGAGTAACAGTCCTGAAGTAACCGGGTGCTGTGAGATGCTCTGCCTCACGCAAGGTGTGGACTAAGCAGCTGGGGTCTGGGGGACGGGTGTGTGATACGGTGAACAGGCACCATGTAGCGAGCCAGGGGCCTGAGGACTTAGGAAGCAGCTTCTAAAACCAGGCCTCCTCCCGCCGCGGTTAGTAGGAAATTCCCTTTGCTGTAGAAGTCCTAGGGGTTTGGCCGTTAGCCCCTCATGCCTCACACGGTCTGAGCTCTCTGTATTTGTTTGATCTCAACCAGCCCGGGGCGTCGGTTCCTCCATGGACTCTGCTTGCACACGAAGCACCAAAGTGACCAATGGCTAGGACAGGCCCGCAGCTGGCACTACCTCCCCTCTGTCTCTATTGGCCCCAAGCAAGAAGGTTTGATCTGCCTTCCGAAAGTCTTCCAGTATGAGGTGACTCAGTTTCCCTATCAGAGATCACCCTGTATAATATAAAATGTGGAGTTTTTAAATTCCTAGTCCACCTGTCCAAAGCCCACCTCAGCGATGGCAAAGTGTCAGTGCCCGCCTCTGGGGACAGTGTCGCTCATAAGCACTGTGAGTCAGAACAGCCCTCCTTGGGAGGACCTCCCCCCTTCGAGGTTTTGGGGGTGGAGCTTTTTCTTGGTTATATTGTCACTTCTTCCCACTTGTAAACATGGCTGTGTCCTTGTTTTATGGTCCCCCACTCTAGGGAGTTCCTTAGAGACGTTTGGAGAGGAGCAGAGCCACAGGAGAGTGGGACGCTCTTGACCATGGTCTCACCCTTGCCTTGGCCACCCGGAAAGTGGGAAAGTGAAGTACTCTGGGTGGGTGTTGGGGGCGTGGCTTTGAGTCCTCCGGCATGGGTGGCCCATCTCCTAGGCGTTCTTTTAATGTGCCTGAGTTTCCCGACCTCTCCTTAGGCCTGCCAATGCCTTTGCCCATTACAATCCAACTCATCCCTCTGGGCAGCTTGAACTTGCCTGCTGTATTTCAGGGTACCTTCCTACTGCCCATGTCACACAGCGGGACAGTCTCCCCGATGGCCTCCCTAGCTGTTGGCTACTGTAGCTTTTTATAGCCAGCCGCCCTCCTTCACAGAGAACCTGGTCAGGAGTCTCCTCACACCCATCCCACTGAAGCCAGACAGGGTTCCCAGATCACCCGTCTACCCCAGTCTCTGGGGTCTGGTGGGAGAGGCCCTCCTCTGTGCTCTGTCCACTCCGTGGTTCTGTAGTTCTGACCGAATTGTGCTGAGAAGCACCTTTTGTGGAAATGCCACCACAGCCCATGCAAGGCACGAACACAGGTTGGCTTCAGAGGAGCTACCTCCCCTTGTAGGCCAGAGTGCTGGTCACCTGGGCATCTCAGCCATGGGCCATGGGCAGAAGGGGTTTCCTGGACCCAGAATGCTTGAGTTTTGATCTCCCAGGTGCCACCCACCCTGTCAGTTCTGAACGGCTTCCCACTGTCTGTATAAGTGGATGTGGAGGTTTGGATCCCCCAAATGCTGAGGTCTGCCAATGCGAATTAGCTTAGGAAATAAACTTTTTCCAATGTGACCAGATATCCAGCCATCCCTCCCGAATTTCATTTCCCATTGTCTTAGATTGGGTGCCATTCATGCCTATTTATTCCCTCATGTTGTGTTTTATGTTCCCTAAACACTACAACATGCTCATGTTCTGGTTTGCTTGTGGTATAAATGGAACCACATTGCCTGCGTTACGTAACTGGTTCCATACGTGTCTGTGCATTCATGTTGATCGGCAGCTTAGCTTCGGTCCTGTCTGCTTCTGTGTTGTGTCTTGTTTTCCAACGGTACTGGTACTTACTCCGCAGTCCCCCATGGGTGGACACCTGTCCCCCCCTGCCACTGTTCTCAGTAGCACTGCTTAGAATACCGGTTTATAGCTGCCATTCCCACACACATGGTGGGGTGAAGGGACAGGGAGCTTTCTTTAGGGAGTATCTGAGAATGAAGTGGCTGGCTGTGGGGCACGTGATCTCCCACAGCCACGCTTTCTTACGCTCACTGCAGACAGTTTGTCCAGCAGCTGCTCCTGCCAGCTGGCCACAGGAGTGCCATTCTCCATGGCTTCCAGTCGTCAGGCCATCACCCGCCACTGGCCACCCTCTCCTTACATCGCCCATTTATGTAATCTTCCTAGTCTCTGTCTTCTAATTGATTCACCAGAGTTCATTTTGTATTCTGGACATCAATTATATGGGTTATGCAAATACCATCCAGTTTGTGGCCTATTTTTAACCCTTTTATACAGAAACTTTAAATTTTATGCAGCTAAATTTGTCAGCTTTTTCTTTATGGTGTGTTCATTCTGTCTCTGAGCTGCACGTCTGCCCGTACACTGAAGTCATACAAGTAATCTGTCATTCTCTCAAGGCTTAAAAGTTTTAGTGTGTGTGTGTGTGTGTGTGTGTGTGTGTGTGTGTGTGTGTGTAGGTGCATCTGTTTGTAGGTGCATGTGGAGGTCAGAGGTAAGCCTTGGGTTCCATTACTCAGGAGTTGTCCACTTTTCTTTAGTCAGAGTAGATCACTGGCCAAGTAGGCTAGACTGGCTGACCAGCAAGCCCCAGGATCTGCCTCTCTGCCTGCTCTGCTGGGATTAAGAGGCCACGCTACCACACCGGCTTTAAACAATGTCTTCCGTGGGTTCTGAGGGTCAAGGCAAATCCTTTACTGACTGAGATGTCTCCTCCATATCCCATTGGTCTTTGCTTGCTTGTTTGTATAGACTGCGTGTGGTGCAGACCTTGGCCTCCTGAGTGGGATGACCTGCTTTCTGAACCTCAGGCAGCTGTGTGTCCATCCATCTGCACCTGCCGTCAGTGTCGCCAGGAGAGGCTGCTGCCCAGTTCCCACTTGTGACCTTTACTCTGCTTCATTTTTCTAACTTGTACCCAAACTATGTTGTTCCATCATTACCTGCTTAAAATAAGTCTCGGTATCAAATGCAGTGCGTTTCTCCTGCCCTTATCTTGTTTTGTTTTTAAGTTATCGTGGCTCTTCTTTATTTTTTAATTGAAAATAATTTTTTATACAGTATAGTATGAGCTCTCCTTCATCTCCCAGATCCTCCCCACTCTTCCAATTCCACACCTTCTCTCTCTCTGTAGAAAACAGGCAAATGAAATCCCAAACAAACCAGAATAAAACAAAACAAACAAACCAACAAAAAAAAAAAAGCATGAGAAACACATGTATAGGCACACACACACACACACACACACACACACACACACACACACGCACACACACACGCACACACACATACATACACACACATACACACACACGCACACACACATACACACATATACACACGCACACACACATGCACATTTATACACACACACACACACACACACACACACACACACCATAAAAACACAAAATCAGAAACTATGATATATAAGCAAAAAGACCAGCAAGGTTAAAAAAAAAATCTCCAAAAATCCCAGTCTGTTTTGTGTTGGCCAACTTCTGCTGGGCATGGTGCCTGCCCTTATGTGTGGTTTGTATACCTGGTTAGACTCCATTGGAGACAACTAAGTTTTCGTTTGCAGCCTGCCAATTAGAAAGAGTTTCTTGGATAGGGGTGGGAGATCATGTCTACTCCCCCTCTCAGCACTAGGACCCTGTGTGTGCTGCCATTGTCTCTGTGAGTTCATATGTTCGTCAGCCCTGTTGGGGCGAGGAGATCCTGTTTCCATGGTGTCGTCCATCCTCTTCGCTCTTACAGTCTTTGAGAATAGCTCCCTGAGCTCTGACAGGAGGGGTTTGATGGAGATATCCCATTAGGACCGAGTGTTTCAAGGTCTCTCACTCTTTATCACACCTCTCTTGATACTATACAGTCCATTTGATTTTGTAGACAGCTTGTCATTGGCACAACTTTTTAGTCTAATTAAATCAGATATTGTGTGTGAAATGCTGGTGCTGACTGTCAGCAGTGCTCGGGACCAGCTCCGGGGTCTTCTGTTGGCTAGCACTCTTGTAGTCTTGCACCTTACGTGACGCACTTTGTAACCAATGGAGTGCCTACATAGGTTTAAGTCAGAGATACTGCTGTCACGAAAGCATGTGGCTTATATGGCTTCAGGAGCATTTCGTGTATCTACTAGTATATAACTTAATTGCCGGCTGATGAATATGCCTTGATTTTTATCACTTTCTTTTTAGGTCATATACCCTGGGGTGTGTTCAGTAACTATTGACTCAGCAGAGTCAGGGGTTAGCCCTGGGGTGGAGTGGGCAGTTAATTGGGTTTCCTCTTTTAATACTTGCACTCTTCCTTCGTTCTAACTTTTATTTATAATCATCGTTCAGAGGTAAGTTTCTTTTTTCTTTTAGGAAATATTGAACATGAAGAATATTTCAATATTTGATGCTCTGCATCCGGTAGGCAAAAGGCAGGTGAGTTTTAACAGGAGTGTTGTTTCCTACAGTTTTGATGAATGTTTCAGATGCCATTTCTGTCCCGTGGAGTGCGCGAGGTTCTGGTCTGCTGAGAGAAGCCTTGGAGTACTTCTGCTCTCTACTGCTCTCTCTGTGGCCCTGCCCAGCTCTTTACATCATCAGTGCCTTTAGAGATGTGCATCTTGCATTCTACAGAATATTGGTTCCTCAGGACTTCAAGAAGCTTCCTGCATCACCCAGACATTGACAAGAAAGCAAGATGGTCCAGGCCAGACACTGGCAGCAGGGGATGTGTGTTGGTTAGTTAGCACCATGTTGGCTGAGGTGGATGTGGGCTGGTTAGTTCTTCCACATTGGCTGAAGTGGATTTGGGTTGGTTAGTTAGCGCCATGTTGGCTGAGGTGGATGTGGGTTGGTTAGTTACTTCATGTTGGCTGAGGTGGATGTGTGTTGGTTAGTTAGTGCCATGTGGGCTGAGGTGGATATGGGTTGGTTACTTACTTCATGTTGGCTGAGGTAGTTGTTAAGTACCACTTGTCAGGACTTCATTTCATTCAGGTTATATACTGAGAAAGTCTTACGCGTATCTTGCTGCATTTTAGAGAAATATAGCACTCACCTTATTTCCTATATCTAGCTATTTGGTAATCTTGTCTTAAGGAAAGGGCAGCCAGATTACTTCTCCTGCGACTTATCTGTTGAGAACATTCTCTCTAAAATGTCCTCAACCAATCCCAACACTCCTGTAGTTTCCAGAATCCACTTGTCTAAAGATTCTGGTGCGTTTTTAGTTCTTGGTACCAGTGCCATGGCCATGCTTCTTGAGACCTCAGCAAGAGTGGCCTTTACATACTGTGTGTGCCAGGTGGTTCCTCCGGCTGAGCCCAAGCTCCTGGGGTGAAATTCTTGCAGTTCATGGAAGCTGGAGGTTTGAGAGTTTGCGTCCAGTCTGCATTATGGAGTGAGACTTTGTCTTTTGGCTGACAAGTAGTTGTAATCCTGCATGACTATCTGCATGCCCCTAGACGTCCAGGTGAGCCAGGCAGGTGAGCGCCTCGAGGACGCTTTAGGTCGGCCATCTGAGAGTGGATAGGAATCCTATGTGATTGGGACAGGATAAGCCTTGGTCAGCAGTTGGGGAGGATGGGAAGAGGACAGGGAAGAGGGAGGCCGGGAATTCATACAGAGAGAGGCCCTTCCTGCCGCTTCCTGAACTGCTGCAAAATCTAGCAGACCCGAGAGGTGGCTTCTCTTCCCGCCTCCATTCTCCTAAAGAAAACAGGCTTCCTCTCCCTGAGGCAACAGGAAGGTGTGTCACGTGAACAGAGAGACTTCAGGAGTATGCCCTTTAGAGTGTTAGCCACACAAACCGCTGGAGCTGAGTTCACAGTGAGCAGACTCACACTCTTCAAGCAATGTCTTGAAGTTAAAGGGCCACCCGATTCCAAGCTCTGCACCAGAGCTAGCTCGGAATCTTGTTAGCTCCAGATATAGCTGGGGTTTCTATTCCGTTACCGTCCCCGGTCTGTCCGCACTGTAAAGAATCCAGTCTTAATTTTGCAAGCTCTTCCATCTGCCAGGAGCCTCACTGTGCTGCTCTTGCGTGTGTGAACACAGGCTGCCCACCTGCCCACGCTCTCTCCGTGGGAACCCCTTCCGCCCAGCCCGGGAGTAGGGCTGTGGAGGGAGAGGGGCGTCAGGGGAGCCAGTCACTCAGTCACTGGGTGTGGCTGGTGCCACTTGGGCCATCACACCTTTTTCCTTCTCTCTCCTTCCCCCTTTCCTGCCAAGGGCTTTTTTACTTTCTGCCTGATGAGGATCCGTAAGGACAAATCATTTCAACAATTTGTGTTGTCAGGGTCCCTGAAAACAGGGCAGGTGGACCTGTCTCCGGGACCATTCCCGTGTCGGGCAGAGGGAGGCAGGGACATCTTACCAGAGAAGAGCCTATCCAGTGTTGGACCGCAGTGAGCGTGGGAACTGAGCTGTGAGATGCCAGGACAGGACAGTGTGGCCTCCAGAGCAGGGATCAGAACCTGGAACCACTCTACCAATCGATTTTCACTCTTCCCTCCTTCAGCACCTGAGGAGATATTTCTTGTCTCTTTGTGTTTAATACGTTGAGATGTTATTTCGATGCTACTGGCCAAATCCAAGTAAAAGTCATGAAAAAACTGCTTTTGTCTAGATTTCCCATTGGAATTGCGTTTCAGAACGTCTTGTTCACTCTATCCCGCTGAGCAGGAAAGGTATCTCTGCCCCTCCGGGGGCTAGCGATGAACGACAGTGTCTCATCCTCCCTGCTTCATCCACTCTTACTGTGATGGTGGTCCTTTCTTGTAGTTTAGAGAGGAAAAAAAGCTAACAGTAAAAGTTGGTCTGGAGCCGGGCGGCGGTGGCGCACACCTTTAATCCCAGCACTTGGGAGGCAGAGCCAGGCGGATCTCTGTGAGTTTGAGGACTGCCTGGTCTACAGAGCGAGATCCAGGACAGGCATCAAACTACACAGAGAAACCCTGTCTCGAAAAAACCAAAAAAACAAAAAAAGTCGGTCTGGAAACTAAAGTTCCAGGGGAGGCTGATTTGTAAGGGGCTAGTACATAACCTGCTCCCATGAGCAGCTTTCTGGGCATCGAGAAAGTTTTTGGAAGTGTGTGTGTGTGTATGTGTGTGTGTGTGTGTGTGTGTGTGTGTGTGTGTGTGTGTGTGTGTGTGTGTGTGTGTTCTTCAGTCAATCTTGACCTTACCTTTTTGTTTTTGTTTTTGTTTTTGTTTTTGTTTTTGTTTTTCGAGTGCTGGGATTAAAGGCGTGCGCCACCACCGCCCGGCTTTGACCTTACCTTTTTAAACTAGGGTTTCCCCTTCAATTTGGCTCTCACCAGTTAACTAGCAAGCCCAGAGATGATCCCTCTCTCTTCCTCAGGCCCACAGCACTGCCCCGGGGCTTTTACATGGCAGCTGGGAACTGAACTTGGTTCCTCAGGCTTGTGTGGCACGCACTTTAGCCACAGAGCCCTCTTAAAGCCCCCAGGATTTGGAATACACAGGGTTCAGTTTGCACTTGGA
Organism: Peromyscus maniculatus bairdii; assembly: GCF_049852395.1. NCBI lineage: Eukaryota > Metazoa > Chordata > Mammalia > Rodentia > Cricetidae > Peromyscus > Peromyscus maniculatus. The sequence continues at coordinate 64,495,785 of NC_134867.1, forward strand.
ACTCTTCATTCCTTTGGTGAGAAACCACGAAAAAAACTGGCATCTCCCAAGAAGGAGCTGTCTTTAAAATCAGTGTAGAACCCCAGGGCTGTGGCTGGGTTTCTCAGTGCTGTTCTCGTCTGCTTCTTTTATCTTTATACTTAGGTTGTTTTGTTTGCCTTTCCAAACACGCTGAATAGAAACAGCACGGGGCTCTGACTGGAGAGTGACAGGCGACGCTGTATGACATCTTTGAAGAATCTGTGTTTGCATGGTGTACTTTTTAAAAAGTTGACAATTTAAAAAAATGTTCTCACTGCTGAAATAAAATAAAATTTTATAACAATTATGAGGAAAATAAAAGAAATAACTGAAATGGCAACTCTTCACTCTTAACACATGACTCCCAGATGACAGCGGGGCCTCATACACTTCCTGGGAATTGCTGTTTGCTCCCCTACAATTATAGACGTTACTTTTATGATATGTTCTTTTTGCCACAGGCCTTGGAGTGATTTGTTATTCTGTTTCATTCATCTTTCTTTTTCTTTTAGCAGTGGTATAATAAAGGACTTTTCTTCCAAATGCCTAGAATCTAATGTCTAAATTGGAATTTGATTGGAGTAAAAATTCACCAATCGATTCCTTACAAAAGTTGACTTTTAGGATCCACTGAGCTCTCTCTCTCTCTCTCTCTCTCTCTCTCTCTCTCTCTCTCTCTCTCTCTCTCTCTCTCTCTCGACTTCTTACTTTCTTTCTGAACTGCACGTGGGGCCATTCTTGCCACATTCTCTCAAGACATTGCCTTTTGCTCCAGGATTTTGTGTGATGGCCATGTGAGTGGAGAGCTTGGAGGCCTTTGAGGGCCTAGAATGGCTGTTGGTCATCTTAATGTGACTTATGATTCAGCTATGTGTTAAACTTGACTTTCAGAAATACTTCCCAATTTAAAAAATTTATTATTTGGCAATTTCATACGTGTTTGTTATGTATCGTATCCACCCCACCCCCCTCCTTCCCTCCCATCCCGCAACACAATCGCTCCTAAGCTAAGGGCAGGGCTCTGGAGCCGGTCTCGGCTTTGTGTTGGAATTTTTAACAGGTCTTAGGTAGGAAATCACAGCTGTGAGTTCAACTCTTATCTGCTCCTGGGACTAGGTGAGCAATTAAAGAGGAGAATAGTCCCAGGAGCAGGCGCAGGAAGTCAACCCTAAAGGTCAGTAGGTGCTGGCAGTATACCCATGCAGGCCAGTGCTATTCTTCAGGGGAGCCCATTTCCAGTAGATTCAGGCATCACCCAGCAGGGCCCTTTGTTCTAAACGTGATTGTTCCTCACACAGTTGCTGCTGCTGCTGCCGTCTCCATGACCAGCATCTCTCTAGCTGAACGGTCATCACCCTCTGCTGATGCCTAGATATGAAGCGGGCCCTGCCTCCTGCCCACTTTCCCGGATTCTTGAGAGTGAGCTAGATAGCTGCTGTACCCTGCCTGGTTATATTTCATAATTCAATTTATTTTTTTTAAAAGATAGATAAAAGCAAACATTTTGTGCTGGTTTTGGTTTTGTTCCATGTGATGTTTTGATGTTCCGTGTGGTGGTTAAATCAGGGTAGACACATCCATCTCCTCTGCGATCTGTCACGTCTTTGTGTGACTGTATTCCAGCTCCTCTCTTCTGGCAGTTTCGAAGCACAGTCTGTACTGTTATCTCTAGTCTGACTGCTGCGCCTCTTACTCCTATCCTCCTGGGACTTAGCATCCAGAAATCAGCTCTCCCCAGACAATTTTCTCGTATCTTACAAAACTCCTTCCCCCCCTTTTAAGCTCTGAACTGTTCCGATCTCACAGGTGCTTCCGTCTGTGAGGGGATGGAAGAGTTAGTCCATCTGTTCAGCTTGGGTTGGCAGCTGCTCCTTATCACATGGTACTTTGTGGAACTAGTTGTACAATATAGACCTGCTTGAAATTGGTCACATGGGTCACTGTGGCTGTTGGTATAGTGGCCAGGTTTCAGAGTGTTGACTACATGCTCTCCACTCCTAAGTACGCTTCTAACAGACTACTACACCAAAGGAGCATGTGCACTCCCAGTTCCAGGGGCCAAAGGTGTGGTCCACTCTGGGGCAGAGCCAAGCTCCTTCCAGAGGTCCCAGAGAGGACTCTTCATGCCTCTCCAGTGTCTGTAACCCAGACTCCACGGCTCAGAGAGTTGGGGCACGGCTGTCCTCCCTGTGTGTCTGTCTGTCTCTGGCAGCCACCATACTGCATTGGGACCCACCCACCCTGCTGCGCTGTGTAATTAGTGGGCTCGTTGATTGCATTTGCAGAGACTGTCCTAGGAGGATCATGCTCCAAGGCTGGTGTTTGACATGTTTTGGGGGCACTAGTCAACCACAGTGCACTTTCCCTGCACGCCGAGGTAAGCTTGCCAGCAGCCTGCAGTACTCTGCACCAGGTGGACTTCTCTGCCCGAGGGTCATGGGTTTGCTCCTCTGTGACCCCAGAGTAGGGTGCAGGGCCAGTTCTGTTTGCTGAGCCCTGCTCCATAGCTTTAAGAACAGACAAAAAACGCAAACCGTTTATCCAGTCACGTAGTTTCTGAATGATGCATGCACGAGGATGCACCACTGTGCCCAGTTTTGTGTGATGCTGGGGACCGAGCCCAAGGCCTCGTGTGTGCTGGGCCCCCTCTCAGCCTCTCTGTGGCTCTTGTTCCACTTACTGAGTGTGACTTGCTGACCTGTGAGATCTGGCCGAGTCCTTCTGAGTCCTCAGTGCAGCTGCTCCTGCCGAGGGACATTCTCACGTAGAGGCAGGTAATGTGCTGTACTTGATGGTGCTTGGAACTGGGGAGAGCACAGTGCTGACTGCCCGGGAGGCACCTCTGACTCTCAAAGCCCTCTTTGTCCTGCTTTGTGTCTAAGTCCTTGGTCATACTCTAAGCTCTGACATGGATGGTCTCTTCTGATCCACTTTTTCCTGGCCCTTTGCTCAGAGAGGGGCAATTGCTTCCCCAGGACTGCACATCTGTCCACTCCCCAGGACTGCACATCTCTCTGCTCCCCAGGACTGCACATCTCCCCCAGGACTGCACATCTGTCACTCCCCAGGACTGCACATCTGTCCGCTCCCCAGGACTGCACATCTGTCACTCCCCAGGACTGCACATCTGTCCGCTCCCCAGGACTGCACATCTGTCCACTCCCCAGGACTGCACATCTCCCCCAGGACTGCACATCTGTCCACTACTCAGGACAGCACATCTGTCCACTCCCAGGGCTGTACATCTGTCCACTCCCAGGACTGCACATCTGTCTGCTCCCCAGGACTGCACATCTGTCACTCCCCAGGACTGCACATCTGTCCGCTCCCCAGGACTGCACATCTGTCACTCCCCAGGACTGCACATCTGTCCGCTCCCCAGGACTGCACATCTGTCCGCTCCCCAGGACTGCACATCTGTCCACTCCCCAGGACTGCACATCTCCCCCAGGACTGCACATCTGTCCACTACTCAGGACAGCACATCTGTCCACTCCCAGGGCTGTACATCTGTCCACTCCCAGGACTGCACATCTGTCTGCTCCCCAGGACTGCACATCTGTCTACTCCCCAGGACTGCACATCTGTCCGCTCCCCAGGACTGCACATCTGTCTGCTCCTCAGGACTGCACATCTGTCACTCTCCAGGACTGCACATCTGTCCGCTCCCAGGACTGCACATCTATCCACTCCCCCAGGACTGCACATCTATCCACTCCCAGGACTGCACATCTGTCTGCTCCCTGGGCTGCACATCTGTCCGCTCCCTTGCCTTTTGTGTTTCCCCGGCTTGGCTTCATAAATACTGATTCTTCCTTCATTTGCGTTGGCTCTTCTGAGGATTTTATTTGATATATTTTCAAGTAAATTTTGCTATGGGTAGTTAAAGTCTAGAGAGTGGCATTATGTGGTACATACAGATTACTGATAAGATTTTGAGTGAAGCATGTGAACACATGCAGGGTCTCGTGTGGTTAGCACTTTGTCCTGTGGCCGTGGCTAGAGTGGCTGGTGTCGGCCACATTAACGCGAAGCTCACGTGCAGCTGTTTAAATACCTGTGCCTCCCGAGGGTTAGAGTTCTGCCGTTTCCGGCTTGACTCGGGTCCTCCAGGTCAGACATGGGCTCGGCTCAGTCTTCAGGTGACCCAGCCCCAGCATTCTTCATCTTTGGGTGCTTAACCCTGGAGTGGGCTCTTCTTCCCCATAGATGGTACCTCAAGCCCTGCAGACTATTTGCCAAGCTGTAGGCTTGATCAGTCCTCCTGCCTCAGGCTCTGGAGTAGCTCTGCTGTGGCAGACTCATGATCAGTCAAGTCTGCTGACGTGCAAAGTAGCCAGGACTCTGGTTTCATTGGCAACTCTTTCTGAGGTTTAAGCAGAAAGGAAAAACCATTAGGAGTTTGCTCTAACCAGGCGGTCTGCATCATCCAGTTAGGGTCGCCAGTTCCAGACCTTAGGTCTTTGTCCGACCTTGACTCACCCCATCCCACCAGTCTTCAGTGTCTCAAATGACCCTCTTGTGTCTCAGTGGCCCCTCTCCCACCCAGCAAGCCAGTCCTGGGCTACCTTCCTCTAGCCTCTGTCCACATTGCCTGGGATGACCTCAGGTGACTTTAGTGTGTAAATCTTGTTTCCCCAACTGTATACAAATGTCTTTCCGTCTTACCATGTTTTCAAGAGTTTGTTTTTATGTGAAGTACTTAGAAGAGATTTCGAAAATGTCTTCAGCAAATACAGCTTGCATGGGTCTGAACATCCTGTGAGTCTTCATTCGAGGCCTGGAGTGCACTGTCAGTATTTCCGGAGATGTTTGAGATGTAGGTGATGTGGCCTCTTGCTACTGTAGGTCAGTGTGGGAGTCACTGCAGAAGCTGGAAACGCAGCTCCTGTCCTCCATGCCTAAAACCGATGGGGATACAAACACAGACCTGAGGGTCCAGTGGCTGCCTCAGTGGAGCATTTCCACAGGTTTCCGTGAGTTCCCCTCCCACGAGGAAGGTTGTTTACGATCCAGGACATCGGTTGTCAGGCTGGTTTATCTTCCATGTCTGCATGAGTGTGACATGCAGTGACTGAGGATCCATGTTCCCAGAGCTGTGGGCTTAGTCTCAAAGCTAATGGCACCCATTCTTGGTCTTCTGCCCATGACCGTGAACTGGGCAGATTGAGCAGAGACCCGGGGTGCAGAGACCCGGGGTGCAGAGACCCAGGGTACAGAGACCCCGGGGTGCAGAGACCCAGGGTGCCTCCACTTTGCTTTTCGTTGAATTGTGGAGCTGACATCTGCTCCACATTGGCTGCTCAGCCTCTGCTGGTGAAGGTGGAGATTGGCCCCAGGGCTAGTTTCTGTTTCACTCTGACCATCTGTTTGCAGACAGCCTGGGGCAGGGACCACTGCTCCGCACAGCTCTGAAAAGAGTGGTGGCCAGCCCAGAGTTCCCGATCTGGGTTGTGACTCACCAGGCTTTTCCTACACTCTGTTCTGTGAAGGGTCATCTTGCTCGCTGCCCTCCCATGGCCTGGGCCATCTCTCCTCTCACTCCCAGCCTGAAGTCAGCCTAAGGATACCCTGTTCACTCCATCAGCAGCTGGTCCCCCTGAGCCACTGTGACGGAGCGGCTTTGTGATGTTCCGAGGCCTGCTTTGAGTTTCTGCTGGTCCATTTACTTCTTGGGATGACCAGTCACGGTGTGCTGACCTTCCCTTCAGAGCCAGGGACTGAGCCTACATGGTGAGGGGCTTCCCTGTGTCACACGGGAGGAAATGACAAGGCTGAGAGCAGATTTAGAGGACGCGTCTCCCCTGTGTCTATCGGAAGCAAACCTGAATCTCTTGTCTTTATTTTGCCCTCTTTGCTTCCTTTGCCCACAGTGATGTGGAGCCTGGGAGGCTGGAGGCTAACCACACACGCCCTGGCTAGGACAGTTAGCCCTGTACTTTGTCCTGTTGGTGTTATGCCCAGGGATGGGCATAGCTACACATGAACTTCAAAAGCAGATTCTGTAATTGGGTTGGCAGGAAACATATTGGGGCACCATGCTGATCAATACAGACCCGTGAGTGGTCCTCAGCCTCCCATGTTCCAAAAGAAAGGAACCATGATGGAGAAGTGACAGCGGCCGTCGGTGTGAGGACCAAGTTCCACCCCCATTGGATTTCCCTGTCCGGGCCACATGCCTGGCTCATTCTGCTGCTTTTCATGAAGTCAAGGCTGGACTTTGTTTTTCCACTATTACAGGACAATTTGAGTGGAAAGAAAAATATGAGTCATGGTCCTCTCTTGGAGCCTAAGCTTCAGAGAGCCAAAGATTCCAAAGAGCTCCAGGTCGTCCATACTAGGTGCTGCCATAGAGCTCCTGGTCGTCCTCACTAGGTCCTGGCATAGAGCTCCTGGTCGTCCACACTAGGTGCTGGCACAGAGCTCCTGGTTGTCCACACTAGGTACTGGCACAGAGCTCCAGGTCGTCCATACTAGGTGCTAGCATAGAGCTCCTGGCCGTCCACACTAGGTGCTGCCATAGAGCTCCTGGCCGTCCACACTAGGTGCTGGCATAGAGCTCCTGGTCATCTATACTAGGTGCTGGCATAGAGCTCCTGGTCATCCACACTAGGTGCTGGCACAGAGCTCCTGGTCGTCCACACTAGGTGCTGGCATAGAAATCCTCCATGTGTTTCTCAGACATCTTGCTGTAAGGCTTCTATGTGCCAGCATCTTAAAATCGGTCCAGATTGAATCTTTAGTCAGTGTTGTTGGAAATCCCAAGTTCTGCCAAATGATTCTGAGTTTCTGGACCAATATTGCATTTCACATGGGTCATCTGTCCGCCCTCTGTGAGAAGTTGATCCTATTGGGTTATTTCTAGGATGGGCTTTTCAAACAACCTGTGTACCACAAACTTGGCGCAATAGCCTGTCCAGTTATGGTTGAACTTTGAACTTTCCTCAGTATCAGTGTAACATAGCAGGACAGGGGTGGGGTGAAGGTCACAGCGTAGGTCATAGTGAGCAGGTTGGGGCATGTGCCTAAGTCCTTTCAAGATTTCCAGGCATTCTTTGTTTAGCAGCGTCACTTCATGGCGTGGTGCTCTAATACAGCTAGAAAAGGTAGTTTAAAGTGTGATTTCCCCCGGCAGTGTCCACATCGCCACCGAGTATGGTAAACAAATTACTACAAATGAGAGACTGAGGCCGGGCGGTGGTGGCGCACACCTGTAATCCAGCACTCGGGAGGCAGAGGCAGGCGGATCTCTGTGAGTTCGAGGCCAGCCTAGTCTACAGAGTGAGTTCCAGGAAAGGCGCAAAGCTACGCAGAGAAACCCTGTCTCCAACCCCCCCCCCCAAAAAAAAAAAAAAACCCCAAAACCCAAACCCAAAACCAAAAAACAAATAAGAGACTGAATGCTGAGGACTGGACTGTGTCCCCGACAGGCCATACGTTGAGGCACTGACATCACAGGGCCAGCACAGAAGCCAGAAGCAAGCCATGGGAAAAGAGCCCACAGGCGTGGGCCCGAGTCTGGGACTGATGTCCATGTCAGAAGAGGACACAAGAGTTGTTCTCCACCATGCGGGGACTTGGTAGCCGCTGTAAGCCCGGAAGAAGGCCCTTGCCAGGAATAAGCCTTGATCTGTGGTGTTTTTGTCCTGGTATCCAGAGCAGACTAAGTTCCAAAAACACCACGGCATTTTCATTTGTAGGCCTGGCTTCGTGGCAGAGCGTCTAGTAAGATTATTAGATAGACTTTAAGGATACATTTTTATTGGTCTTTAATTAGCGTCTCCGTCACCGCTGGGTGATGAGATGACTATAAATGGACCGAACGTATTGATGGTGCTTTGCTGTGTTCTAGGTTAGACAGGACGCATGTCGGCTTGTGGAAGTGGTGTGTGGGATCCAGCGAAGCTGCCTGTTTCCTTCCAGCAGATCCGCTTTCAGACTGAGCAGTGTCTCCTACACCCAGTCAAACACATCTCCTGCCGCCAGAGATGGAGGTGGCAGAGTCTGTGTGTCTGGCTTCTCGGAGCTGGATTTCAGGAATGTTTCTCCTGTGCCCCCTCTGGGCAGCAGCGGAGCCTGGCTGTGACATCAGTCAGTCCCTCCTCATCTGTAGGTGAGAGACAGTGGGTAGCGCACCTCAGCCTTGGAGGACCAGTCTCTCCTCCTGTACGTCCTCTGGCCACCTCTTTCAGTTGTTGGAGACTCTCGTGAGGTATTTAGTCTCTGAGCTTCACTGAGGCGAAGTGGATGAATCTCCCTCATACTCAGAATGGCAGTGCTAGCCTGGTGTCTGGCCGCGGCTTCCTGCAGGGCTGGCCTCCCTGGAGTAGAGCATCCAGGACTGTCTGTGTACGCTGCAGCCAGGCATGACTCCTCAGCTGAGCTCACAAATAGCAGTTTTGATAGTTTCTAGCAACTAATTATCTATAATATGATACTCTGAAAAATACAAAAATATAGAATAAACTTACCCAAGTTGCTCTATCTTAGAATTGATAGTGGTAAAATTATTTTGTTTTTCCAAGTTCAATTTCTATTTATACTTTAGTTCTGTTTTCCTCATGTGAATTTAAAAAAAGCGATCATCAACCAAATTAAGACAAATGAATCTTGAAGTAGGGAAAACTCATGTTACAGTGAGTTATTTTTCTTAAACATCCAAATAATTATTCACATTAAAGTACCCCAAATATCTAAGTTTGAAAACCAACTTGTTAGGACACTGAGGCACGGACCACAGTTACTATGACAACGGTTCCTGCTCTCTGTCTCCCCTTGCTCTGTGACTTGGATGTGTGTAGCCATCCCTACAAAGAAGCCCGCTAGTTTGCCTCTTGAAAGCTCCCCAGAATTCACTTGGGAGGTGGTGGGATATTGAGGAGGTGAGCCGTGGGGACCTTTTAGGTCACTGATGAATTGTTCTTCAAGGGGTAGGTGGGACTCTGGTCCCTCTCTTGCTCTTACTCCTTTGTTTCCTGGGCTCATGAAGGCCACAGTCACCATGTGTCCTGCCATAGGCCCCCAAAGTAGATTTGAGTGACGGCGAAGAAAACGGGGGGGGGGGGGCAAAATGCCGTGAAGTGGCTTCTCTTGGGTGTTTTGTCAAGTGACAGAAGGACAGCTAGCGTGTCTGCAGGGCATTCTGCAGGGTGTTCCTTTAACGCATCTGGCTTTTCCATCACAGTGGGATCAGGGAACTTGCTACTATCTTAATTTTTCTTGGTGTTTAACTATAGGGAAAATAGTTATTTATTTAATTTTCCAGAGTAAGATGTATACATTTGTTATGAATATGGTTTAAAAAAAACAAAACAACAACAACAACAAAAAAAACTAGACCCATTAGACCCATCATTGAGAGAGAACTTTCACAGGTCCAGGCACATTTAAGTTTGAAATGCAATCTGTGCTTGTGAGCTCACCCACACCGGCTGATGAGAGAGCCAGCGGAGAGCGTCTGGGAGCCAGCGAAGAGCATCTGGGAGCCAGCGGAGAGCATCTGGGAGCCAGCGGAGAGCATCTGGGGGCCAGCGGAGAGCATCTGGGGGCCAGCAGAGAGTGTCTGGGAGCCAGCGGAGAGCGTCTGGGAGCCAGCGGAGAGCATCTGGGGGCCAGCAGAGAGTGTCTGGGAGCCAGCGGAGAGCCTCTGGGAGCCAGCGGAGAGCATCTGGGAGCCAGCGGAGAGCCTCTGGGAGCCAGCGGAGAGCATCTGGGAGCCAGCGGAGAGCCTCTGGGAGCCAGCGGAGAGCATCTGGGAGCCAGCGGAGAGCCTCTGGGAGCCAGCGGAGAGCATCTGGGAGCCAGCGGAGAGCCTCTGGGAGCCAGCGGAGAGCATCTGGGGGCCAGCGGAGAGCATCTGGGGGCCAGCGGAGAGCATCTGGGGGCCAGCGGAGAGCATCTGGGGGCCAGCGGAGAGCATCTGGGGGCCAGCGGAGAGCATCTGGGGGCCAGCGGAGAGCATCTGGGGGCCAGCGGAGAGCATCTGGGGGCCAGCGGAGAGCATCTGGGGGCCAGCGGAGAGCATCTGGGGGCCAGCGGAGAGCATCTGGGGGCCAGCGGAGAGCATCTGGGAGCCAGCGGAGAGCATCTGGGGGCCAGCGGAGAGGTCTGGGAGCCAGCGGAGAGCCTCTGGGGGCCAGCGGAGAGCATCTGGGGGCCAGCGGAGAGCGTCTGGGGGCCAGCGGAGAGCATCTGGGGGCCAGCGGAGAGCATCTGGGGGCCAGCGGAGAGCGTCTGGGGGCCAGCGGAGAGCGTCTGGGGGCCAGCGGAGAGCGTCTGGGGGCCAGCGGAGAGCATCTGGGGGCCAGCGGAGAGCATCTGGGGGCAGGAAGCACAGTAACAGGGTTGAGGGGCAGCCACAGGGAAATCCTACACTCGCTCAAGAAGTCACACTGGGCTGGATGTTGGACATTCCAAACAAAAAGGCTTTCCTTAAAACTATTTTGTGTACTTGGAGGCCTCCTCCCAGGTCTCCTCACCGAGGCCGCTGCTCCTGGTCTTCAGCCTCCTGCTCTGGCCACTGGATCAGCAGTTTCCTGTGCCAACAGCTCCTCTTTAAACTGGTGTCTAAGCTTTCCAACCTGCTGTAATCTGCATCCTGGAGTTTGTGGAGAACGTGGAGCCCCATGGGGACTGTCCTCACAAGTTAGTGGAGAGAAGGAGACATGCTGAGAAGGAGCCCCTCATGTGTCCTTGGAGACACAGCAACCTGACTGTTGCACCCAGCTCCAAGACCAGGGAGACCTGGGCTTTTCCTAATGCGAAAGTAAATAGCATTGTGAGCGGAAGTGATCCTTGACTGAATTCCTGGGCCATAAATGTATGAAAAACGATTCCCTAAATTTCTCAGCCCCCTTTTTTGGTAGTTCATTAAAAACCACTAGTTCCCTCAGGCTGGGGATGTAGCTCAGTCCTATCTTTTGTGCAGTGTAAGCCGGATGTGGTAGCCTGTAATCCTAGTCCTCAGGAAATGGAGGCAAGAAGACAAGAAGCTGAAGGTCATTGTTGGCTGCAGAGCAAATCCAGGACCAGTGTAAGCTGCATAAGACCCTGCCAAAAAACCAACCAACCACACTAACAAGAAACACCCACCGGGTTAGGTTTTGTGTGCCTAATCCTCTGAAAAGTTAGCGTTCCCTCCTATATCCTCCTCATTCAGTACCACGTGACATCTCTTCCCCTACCTCACCCCTGACCCCCTCCCTGAGCCTCTGACTTTTAATATTTCTAGTTGGGACATAGAACTGGGTCGGATGGAGAAGGGGAAGAGGAAAGAATCCTGAACGCTCTGTTTGGGTTAATTTCGTCCAAAAATGTGCACAGCCTATGGGATCTCGGGTTTCTCCCAGCCTGCCAGATCTGAGCAGAGCACAGGGTAAGTCGAGGTGTGTTTCAAGGTGGGTTGTAGCTGTGTGCCCTGTACGGAGGACAGAGGGTTTTTTTTAAACGTTCCCACCTGCTTCTCCATTTGCCCTGGGGTTGGGGCATCCTTGGGTTGCTATGACTCCACAGCCCGGTGGCTTGGTACTGAGGGGTGCATTGGTCATCAGGCAGGAAGGGCAGAGCCTGCAGGACTGGGGCCCCAGACGGCAGCACTGCTAGGCTGCCCGGTGACTCACAGGAAGTCAGCTCTTAAGCCCTCTAAACACGGCGTGGTAAAACTCTGGGATCACTGCCCCACAGCCAGGACTCTGATGTAATGAAACATCCCTGTTCTTTTTGGTTGAGACTCTTTGCAGATGACTTGGCATGTGTGTTGTTTGTATAATCATGAAAAGGGACACCTGTGAGTCCTCTTCTTAACCTGGCAATGAGATTGTGAGTGCTGGACCTAAGAGAAGAAAAAGGTAGAGAATGGTAAGACATGAGCCCCGCTTGCCTTAAATACCGCAGAACTGGTCTTTTCCTGCTGATCGACTTCTCGCATTGGAAAGGCCTGCTTCATTCTCCTAGGGTGTCTGGTAGCGTATCTCCATGGCTGATCTTATACGTGCCAACTTCACAGGACAGGGTCTGTTCATTGTCTCCAAGGCAGTCTAGTACTCAGCAACATTTTAGTTAAAAATGCCTTCAAATAGAAGCGTCTTAACTGGCCTGTACTGTGGTGACGTGTTTTTATAATCTCTGTGGCTTTGCCATTTTAGAGACTTCTGGAAGCATCTCATCCTTATGCATGCTTCTCTCTTACAGTTGGGCAGGCTTCTCCACAGAGAGCAGCCACCCTTCCTGGGAATGGCCTCAGCCCTCTGCTACCATGTTTTATAGTAACTTCTGGTTTTACAGTGTTGCTCAGAACATCTGAACAAAGAAAATAGGGAAAGCAAAAAACAAAAAAACCACAGATCAGAACCAAACAGTTTGGACCAAACCATGTGTGACTGCAGGACCTCTGGCACTCATGGCCCACGGCCTGCCACGGGCTGATTAGGTTAACCATCCTCCTCTTGTGGCCCTGGCTGCTTCCATATGCTACACTGCTATCCTGTGTCGGGATAAGTGTTTTTTGACCTGGCTCTCTCACTAAATGCTGAGGGTGAAATGTGAAGGATTTTCACTCTTTCTGTTGGGTTGGATAGGGTTTTGAATGTAGAATCTCATAAAATGCCATCCATTGTGCGTCTTTCAGCTCCCGGGTCAGTCCTCACTGCCCTCTGTATTAACAGTGGCAGGAGTTCAGAGACCCCAGCTCAGGGCCAGTTTTTCACACCTTACTCTCTGGGTGGGGCATCAGAGTGTCAAGCTCTTGTTTTACAAAGCTGTATTGCCGTGGTCGGTAGAGTCTTTGAGTGTGTCTTTTCCCTATGTGACTTACCAGTGTTCAGCCTCACCATCTTTGTGCAAACACATCTGCTTCTGGTTTGCAGAAATGAAAAGCGAGGCGCAGGATGGCCGGGTACTTGCCCAAGGCATCGGGCTCCCAACACTGGAGCCCCAGCTGAATCTAGCCATCCACCACCCACATATGGGGCAGTTATACTCCTTTGAGCCAGGTTACGGAGGGAGTTCTGTTTGTGACGGGTGAGGATTCTTGCAGATAAGCAGCAGAGGATTTCTCAGTTCTGCCTGAAAGTCGTAAGAAGAAAGCAAGCTCCATCCGTCTGTGCAGCCAGAATGTTGAGATGTTTTCGGGGGCAGAGAATGAGCAGAAAGCAACACCAGCTCCACTGCTGGCCGTGGCTCACTGCCGTGGCCTTTAGCTGGCGTCTCCACTAGAAAGCCTGGCTATTGGTTGTAGTATTAAGGCAACTCCACGTAGTTAAAGGGGAGGTTTATTTTGTGGGGTAACTTACAAGTAAAGGGATAGGTTACAGGGTCTGGAAAAGGTGTAGTGCAGTCCAGCGGTGTTCTCTGGAGAAATCTGCTCAGTCTACCTCCAGTGTCCAGGATCCAGGAACCAAGAGAGCTGGCACATCTGGATCTCTGTCTTAAGTGCTCCTGTCTTGGCCCCGCCTCATAGGCGTGACCATTACCGAAGCCTCAATGGGGGTGGTACTTCCAGGTCAAAGCTGGAACAGCTGCCCACTACACCTGGCCTTCAACACGACAACAGAACTAAGTTGCTATGTGGGTGTGTTTATCCTCTTGGCAATTTGGACCCCACATAGAGGGCCTCAGAACACTGCCAGAGAGCTCTGTAGTCTTGGTCAAACCACGTAGCCTCTGTCTTTCAATATAAAGACAGAAAGAAAAAGGTATGAATCTTTGAAGTTATCCAAAGGTTTATTTCTGTTGTCTTCATAGAGTGTGTGTGTGTGTGTGTGTGTGTGTGTGTGTGTGTGTGTGTGTGTGCAACACTATATGCTCACATGCAAAGGACAGAGCAGGACGTTGTGGGTCTTCTATTCCTTTACACGGACTGTTGTGACAAGGTCTCTCACTGAACAGGAAGCTTACTATCTGGGATAGGCTGGTTCACGATCTGCCTATCTTTACCCCAGCACTGGGGTTTCAGGCCGGTGCAGACAGCCAGGATTTTTACACAGTCATGGAGGATGCAAACTCAGGTCATCGTGCTTGTAGGGCAAGCTTTCTTACCCACTGAACCATCTCCTGGGCCCTGTCTTCATGATGTTAAAGTCTTCACTGCAGCGTGCTGTAAGAGGTTGTCCAGCCTCCAAACCCAGCACTCTACTTAGAGCCTGGAATTTTGCACCTGGAGAGCCCACCATGGCAGTGCTGGTCCTTAGCGGGGAAGTTGATGCCAGCAGACCAGCCATGGGTAGCACAGAGAGGTAGGTGTGTAAAGGAAGTCACTCCTAGCTGCTGGCAAAAGTAGGGGATATGCAGGTCCGTGGCAGTGTAGCTCTGCCCCGAAACCACCCTGTTCTCGCGGTGTTACCAAGATTCCCGTCTTCGATGGAGTAGAAATTTTGCTTTTCTATAGGCTGAGTCCTGCTTTTCTAGTTGTCTCATGTGTCAGAATGGCTTTCTCTGTGTGGTTCCTGTAATCTGAGGAAATGTTTAAGATCTTCCTGCAGCCAGCATTGGTTGGTTAGTTGGGACAGTGAGAAGTGAGGCATGTGCTCCGTGTGAGGGGATGTAGCCCGTGGCATCGGCCACATGGTGTGTCCTGGTCACACTGCATGGAGCAGCTTTGGCAGGGCAGCTTTATCCCCAGACTATGAAGACTGAGAACCATGTAAAGTCGTAGTAGTATCTATGTAGGTCATGCTGCCTCAAGTGACCTTCTGCATGTGGGATGAAGGATGCCGCCTCCTCTGTCTTTGAACTCTAGACTCACCATTTATGTTAGCTTTTACTCTCTCTTGACCTTGGCAGAGTCTGGTGTGTCTCCCTACTTGGCTTGTCTCTGACTGGAGTCTCACGTGGTCAGGTCCCTAGGGCATGTCTTTGGTCACGATGAAAACATGGAAAGCACAGGAAGTGAGGACACATTGGAAGGTGAGGGACGTAGTCCACTAACAGGACACCATGACATGTCCTGGGCAACAGGCTGTGGAGGCCCAACACCTTTATCATCAGTTTTTATGGAACGGTTAATGTGTATGTGGGAGACAGTGTATCAAAGACAAATCATGAGACTCTAAAGAAAATTAGACTCCTGAAAACCCTACCCTCGGGTACATGAATGTCATCTTGGGATGCTTTTGTTCTGTTTTTCAGTTTGTACCTGCACAGAAATTCTCTAATAAAATTATTATAAATTTGAACATAGAATTCTATGTTCTTTTAGAAGAAACAGTATCATAAGCATGTTCCAGTGCCATTGATTATCATAAGTGACTTTTCTTTTATGCAGGGGTATGCTGCACATGTTTAACTTATTTATGCTCTACAGAACATTTAGGATTTCCCTAATGTCTTCTCTCTAAAGAACACTGAGATGGATTCCTGGACAGCTATATGTCCTTAGCTGTTTTGGAAACTCCTGAATTGTTCCACCATTGAGGCTTTGACACAAGAGGACATGCTGCCTCCCGCACACCCCTGAGTTGAGGTCAGACTGTCTTTTCTGTCAGGCAATCACTGTGCTGAAATTCAGCAAACATTGGGGACTTTTTTTTCCCTAACATTTTGACTAAGTAGATAGAGGGAAAAAAAATCTCATCTATTTTATTTTACTTATTTGATTGCTGAATAAGTTACTTAAAAAAAACCTATTTCTTGACTATATACTTTCATTACATGTAAACTATGCCCATTCCATTGACCACATTTTCTTTCAGGGGACAGGAACAGGAACACACACACACACACACACACACACACACACACACACACACACACACACACACATATACACACACATGCACACACCCTAACCCTGACACGCACGCACACGCACACCCCTCCTGTTTATTTGTTTGAGTCAGGGTCTCAGTAAGCTGGTCTGAACTTACCAAGGCAGCCAGGCTGGCCTTAAACTTGCTGTCATCCTCCTGCCTCTTCCTCTGCGCCCCAGTACCGTAATTACAGGTGTGCGCCGCTACCCCACCTTTCTTCTGTCCACCGTTGGTCTGCGGACTTTTAAAAGGCTTGCTCTACACAAACCCGTGTTTCCCTCACAGTGACTTTTTTCCTGAGCTGGAAGCGTCGATGTCTGCTCTGTGTGTTTCCTGGTCTTCCACCTTGGGTGCGAGTAATTTTTAGACTCACGAGAAGATATTTGGTGTCTAAGCTCACTGGGTGATATGCTTGCTGTTCCATCCACCAGAGACAAGGGCAGCTCTCGTGACCAGATCTGACTGGTCCCCCACTGGTTCTGTGGTTTGGAGCCTTGGTCATGCATTGACCCTACCTGCCTCTTGGTGGGCTGTGGCCCCTCTTAACTGTCTGCATTTTTCTCCAATGGCTGTACCGTTCTCCATTACTTTATGTGAAGCTTGGAGACATTTTGTCATTTTTAATTTCTAAGGAAGAACTTAAAATTTAGATGGAAACTGGAGTGAGTATGCGTTACTCTAGACAGCCTTCCACTTGTCTGTCTGCACGCCTATATCTACCACCTGTCACTCACCTTTGGGTTTGCCTTTAGGTGATGTTTTCAATATTTGAACGTTTGCTGTTATATATTTAGGAGTGCATATTTAACATTTATCCCTTTAAATGTTTTATGGTTACTCTAACTGCATTGCTATTTTTGACATACAAGAGTAGAACTGATTTGTGCATAGTATTTAACATCAAGCCCTCTGTTATTATATCTAATATTTATTTTGGCTTACACTAAATGTACAGGCACCTCTGCCAAGCTGTATTTGCGGTCTCACTGCCTTTCCTGTCTTTACTTCCTTTTTTAGAGTTTGTTAAATAAAAGCGTTGACTTAGTCCTCTTTGTAAGTCCTGTACTTTGGGGCTCCAGGGTCTGTGTTTTGGAGAGATGGTAGACACAGAAATGACGGCACTGCTGCTGACCTTGTTTCTCACTGGGGAGCAGGGACAGGTGTCAGAGTGTCCTGTGGAGTGTGTAGAGGAGCTGCCACAGAAAGGCACTCAGTGCCCTCGAGACCTGCCTGCCCTGAAGTGTGCTGGGTAGTGCTCATTCCCATGGGGCTTAGTACCTGGAGCCCCTCGAGTGAGTGGCCTAGGACCCACTGTCATGTGGCTAGGCCGTCAGGTACAGAGTGCTCGGTGTACTCTCCCCACTTGGCTTCCTGGTCTTGGTAGCTGAGTGGATGCATGCTCTGGGTCAGCCAATGAGGTGGAGCCTCATCCTCAATGTTATGTGTGTGATTTCATGAACTTCCTTCAAGTAATAATCGATACTTGGATTCTGAGCTCAAGACCTACTCAGTAAAAATTAACTTCCTTACATTGTGTTCATTGTGTGGGAGTGGAGTTAAAGGTACAGGGTAGGGACTTGCTCCTAGGATGGCAGAGTAGAATATATTTTAGATTTTCCCCAGAACTGTGTGGGGATATGTGAGGATCCTGTTTAGGGGAACAGCGGAGAGCTGCTGTGGAGACAAGAGCTGCTACTATTGTTTCTGTAGAAGCATACGACAAATCTCAGGACAGAACACACATTCGTCCTAGAGCCATGGCAACATCTAGAAGTTGGTCCAGCCAAACACAGTGGACCCACTTTTGGCAGATCTCCCCAGAGTGACCGGAAGACCTCATAAAGGAATGCCGCCATTGTGTGCATGAGAAATCAGTAGTCACTGGCCCAGAGAGGTAGACACCAGGGGCATATGAGAAGGGAACCAGGAGCCAGGCACATAGTGCTCAGTGTTAGCCAGGGTCAGTCCTGGCTACCCAGAAGGTTCTCCGATAGGAGGTACACCATGTTCAAGTGTAAAGGACACAGGCAAGAAGCTGAGTGAAGTAACAGATGCACTGTACCCGGAGGCCAACAGGGACTGTCACTTTAGAGGAAAGCCCACTGGCAGCCTCTCAGATCCTGGGTCTCTGCCCTGAGAAGTGACTAAACCTATCACCTCTTCTCTGTTTCTCCATGTCCCTACTGTTAACTCTAGTCACCTGGCCTTACTTCCTTTACATGCCTGGATCCTCTGGTCACCATCTCTTGGCTCGTCACTCATTTCCGGGGACCTGTGTGGAGGATGAGCGTCAAGATGGCATTTAGATGGGGCTATAGAAGGATCGTGGACTTGCCTCAGACACACGCCAGAGGTGTGCTGAGGTGTAACCTTGAGTCATGCATTCTGTCTAGAACTTCACATTTGCCTCATTGGGTAAACCCATAGTTCACTGTGCCCTGGTTTGCAGGTGGCAAGCTAGGCAAGCATTAGGAGAAACTCAGGGCCCCAATGTTGTTCCATTTTACCTCAACAGACATAGAAGGTCAAGTGGCAAGATTGCTCTCATACTGTCCTGTTGCTGGCGGGCTGTGGTTCTGAGCTGGCTCTGGGATCCTTGGGCCCACTGAGCTCAGAGCAAGGTGAGAGATATGCATCAGTCAGCTACAGTATGGGCAGTGAGTGGCTTTGTAGGTGCAGTGGCCAGCTGCAGTCTGTGCTGTAGGTGGCTGGAGAATGCAGTGGCCAGCTGCAGTCTATGCAGTAGGTGGCTGATGTATGTGCAGTGGCCAGCTGTAGTCTGTGCCATAGATGGCTGAGGTATGTGCAGTGGCCAGCTGCAGTGTGTGCAGTAGGTGGCTGAAGAATGTGCAGTGGCCAGCTGCACTCTGTGCAGTAGGTGGCTGAGGTATGTGCGGTGGCCAGCTGCATTCTGTGCAGTAGGTGGCTGAGGTATGTGCAGTGGGAGGCTGCAGTGTGTGCAGTAGGTGGCTGAGGTATGTGCAGTGGCCAGCTGCAGTGTGTGCAGTAGGTGGCTGAGGTATGTGCAGTGGGAGGCTGCAGTCTGTACATTTGGCAGCTGGGGTGTGTCCAGGGTGTGGCTAGTGACTCTTCCAATTCTACTTCAGGGAGGGTGCAGCTCCTCTGCCAAGGGCTGCAGGGTGGGATGGGATGGACCTCGTTTCTTTAAAGGCATGGAAAGAGTACAGGTGACAGGTGGGAACATGTGATGAACTGGACCCATGTGACGAGGGTGAGCAGTGCACACTATTGAAGAAGAAAGCCATGCTGGCCATTCTGTGCAGCAGCAGATTAGACCTGGCTAGGAATTACCTTCATATAAGTACCGTGAGTTAACTGTGCGCCCGGCTTGGATTCACCGCCTCAGAACTTTGACCTCATCTGGGGCAAAGCCTTTGGTGCCACCAGTGACGTTGTGAGGGTGATGACAGATAGTCCCAACTAGTTCCGATTGGTCCTTGGTCAGCAGCTGTAGGGCCACAGCATTGAAAGTGCAGGGAGCCTTTATGTGACGGAGCCTGGCACATGGTGCCCACGTGGTAACTGGTCCTTTTGGCATTGCTGTGTAGTAAGTAGGGTGAGCGTGCTTTCTAGAAAATGTTCTGAAACTGGCACTGATGTGGTCTCCTCCCAGAGTAGTTCAATCATAAAAAAACTGGCCTCACCTTGTTCTAGTGAGCTAGTGATAGGTTCCTATTAGTTTCTCCTAATGCTTGCCTAGCTTGCCACCTGCAAACCAGGGCACAGCGAACTATGGGTTTACCCAATGAGGCAAATGTGAAGTTCTAGACAGAATGCATGACTCAAGGTTACCCCTCAGCACACCTCTGGCGTGTGTCTGAGGCAAGTCCACGATCCTTCTACGGCCCCATCGAAATGCCATCTTGATGCTCATCCTCCACACAGGTCCCCGGAAATGAGTGACGAGCCAAGAGATGGTGACCAGAGGATCCAGGCATGTAAAGGAAGTAAGGCCAGGTGACTAGAGTTAACCGTAGGGACATGGAGAAACAGAGAAGAGGTGATAGGTTTAGTCACTTCTCAGGGCAGAGACCCAGGATCTGAGAGGCTGCCAGTGGGCTTTCCTCTAAAGTGACAATCCCTATTGGCCTCCAGGTACAGTGCATCTGTTACTTCACTCAGCTTCTTGCCTGTGTCCTTTACACTTGAACATGGTGTATCTCCTACTGGAGAACCTTCTGGGTTCCTGGAGCCCAGCTAAGAGTGCTGACCGGGTGCCACCTGTATGTATATCTGCCACATGCATCAAGGTCAGCTCTGTGAGTTAACCTACGTTAATCTGATTTTAAGTGATAGGTACCCTTTCCTGCCCAGTCCTATCCTGGGTTCTCTGTGTCTCTCCTGAGGATTCCCAGAACTGCCTGCCAGTTTTACACCCACATGGGGGGAACACTCTTTCGTTAGAATGTCCTCCTGGCTGTGTCCCTGCTGGCACCGATGGCTGCAGCAGCCCACAAGCTTTGTGTTTCCTGGACCAGTCCACGGTGTTCACGGATGCACAGGACCCTGAGTGCTACACCCAGCTCTAAGCCCGTGGGCTTGAAGGCTTTTCCTGGACACAGCCCGGTGGCCGGACTGTGATGGGCTCCTGCCTGGATCTGTCTAAGCACCCAGAGGCCATGGAACTGGAGGCCACTAGAGAACACAGATGTTCCAGGTCAGGCTGTTACCTGAGATCTCAGCTCCACCTCCAGGAGGGTGGTGACTTGGTTGCAAAGGGATGTGTTTGCCAGGATGATGCCTGTGGGAAAGTCACTCTCCAGCATGGGTAGTTCAGTGTCTAGGGAGAGATGAGTCTGCATCCTCTCAGATGAGCATGATGACAGGCAGCTTGAGGGGCACCACTGTGTCCCAGCATCCAGGCCTTTGTTTCCCGGGGAATGGATGAGCCAAAAGAAAATGTGTGTTGCTGGCTCCCGGGGGAAGCTGGGAAATGACAAAAGCAGGTTGCAGAAGCCGTCTCCCTTTCTTGTGACTGTCTTTCAGTTTAAACCGTGAACCTCTTTCCAGTTGGCTCAAGGATTTGCAATTGGTTGTGAATTCCATTATCTGGGGTGGGGGTGGGGGCACAGAGGTGCTGGCGTGAGGTGCCACCCGGGCAGGTGGCTGAGTGTGTTCAGTTCTGGCTTCTGCTCTCCTCACAGGCAGGCTGCTGGGCCCAGCCTGGGGATCATTAATCTTTCATGATCTCCAGGCTAACTGTTAGCAGCAGATTTGCTGCTCAGATTAATTTTAGCATCAGAATAGTTGGCTTCCCTTTAGCACATCCCCATTGTTTAAAACAATTTCGTAGGGTAGCCATAAAAGGTGCCTTTATTAAGATTTCTGTAGAAGACTCCTTCTCCTTTTCTCTTTAATGTCAGAGGTTTGCTAAAGGGTCTTTTGAGAGGCAGTAAAACTGAACCCATTGTTACACAAGACACAGCGCCTGTGTGATCAAGCTGAGGTACTAACATGATGGGAAGAGACCTGTTCACCTCACATACACTCCACTGAGACTCAGCCTCAGCATATGACCCCTTGTCTGGCTGCTCTCACGGGGGTCCCTATTCCTTTGCTTTGGTTCTCCAGGCATATTCTAGGTACCCATCTTAGCTCACCCCTGCTCCTGGAAGTCTCCCATAACCTTTCAAGTTAAACTCTGAGGTCCGATTCACAAAGAAATCCCAGAGCTTGGGATGAGTCCTTTTCCATCCATTGTGGAAATTTTCTCTGGGTCAGCCAGACTAACTGCACTGGGATGACCCCCCCCCCAGGTTCATTCCTGAAATGTTGAGACCTCGTGCATAGTATGTCTCCACCAGGGTGAGCTGGAGACCTAGAACATGTTACCTCTGGGGACGCCCAACAGCAGCCCAGGGTCAAGCTCTTAGGAGCGATTCAGCTGCGGCTAATCAGTAGTGCTGGTCATTGTCTTTGCCTCTGTCTGGCGCTGGTGCCATGGACCACCCTGAGGGCAGGGACTGCAGCTCCTCATCTTCACCTCAGATGAGAAGGGATTTGCTGGCATCACTGTGTGTGCTGTGCGCGCACTTTATGGACATGCACACGTGGGTGTGTGTGCACGCACGGCCGTGGCTCACAGTCGCTGTCCCATGCATTGCCAGCTTATCGGCGTCTCAGCCCTTCTCACCGCGGGATCCTCACGAGCAAACCTATGGCTTGGCCTCGTGGAGTCACTGTGGTACTCAGTTCAGATCTGCCCCTCTGAGCAGGCAGCCTCTTCTCTCAGAGTGCTCTGAGGGCAAAGTGGCATGAGGTGTGCAGAAGGCCCTGCCTGGTGCCAACACAGAAGTGTGGGCACATGCTATTCTCCCCCCTCTTGGCTCGTGGAGGCCCCTTTGCACACACAGTGGACTGGAGTCAGACACTTCTTTTGAGTTCTGACGCTCGGGGACAAGGTGGCTGCTGTGTCACTGCTTCGTTGGTGACTTGAAAGCGAGGATTGAGGGGCTCATTTCTGGAAGTCGCTTTTCCCAGGACTCCTCCCTTGGAAGGACAACGAGGTCTTAAGATTTGGGGAGGCAGCCGGGCAGTGGTGGCGCACTCGGGAGGCAGAGGTAGGCGGATCTCTGTGAGTTCTAGGCCAGCCTGGTCTACAGAGTGAGTTCCAGGACAGGCACCAAAACTACACAGAGAAACCCTGTCTCAGAAAACAAACAAACAAACAAAAACAAGATTTGGGGAGGCAACACCAGCAACGAGCCAAGAACACTAAGGGCCAGTTTCTCGCCCAAGACAGGCTGGTGGTTTCAGAAAGGCTGTGGAGCAAAGTGAAGGTAGGGAGGGACGGATTTGATTTCAGGGGAGGCAAGAACAGGCTCACCTGCTTAGTGAGGGAGCAGGGTGGGCAGGTCAGCTCTTTGCCTTGGGAGGGAGAGGGGAGGTGGGGGAGGGCATGAAGGAGGTGGTGTGTTTGCAGTGAGCAGGAGACCCGGGTAGGTGGGATAATGCAGCAGCCGGATAGAGCAAACCAGGGATTTGGAGTTCCTGAATGTGCAGATATCAAAGGGAGCTCAGGTCTTTGTCTTCTGGGGCTGGATCTGTAGACTATAAAGGTAGAGATGTATGTATTGGTTGGGGAGCATCAGATTGGTGTCCAGTTGTCTCCTGGTTTCCAAGGATGTGCCGGACTTGGGGGGGATGTTTGCGTGTGTTCGTGAGTAGCCACTCCCAGCTTGGAGGGGACCACTCCCGGCTTGGAGGGGACCACTCCCTTTGCTGTTGTTGTCAGGAATGGCGGGGCTGTTTTTCTTGTGGGTGGGTCAGTTGAACTCTTTCCTCCAATTGAATGATGTCTGCACCGGGCTGTGCTTGAGTCATGGAATCTGAGTTGTCAAGCGTACTGTTACAGTGTGCTGGCCTGGGAAGTCATCTGCCTGAGCGGGGAGAGCGAGGCCTTTGCAGAATCCGTGGCCATCGACACTGCTGTTTTCTTATGTACGTAGTAAAGACTGGGGAAGTATGGTGTAGCTTCAGGACCAGGACACTGGTGTTTCTATTCCTCGAGCATGTGTTTGGTGAGATGGAGCCGACCAGAGATACTAGTTCACACCCCAGGGGTGAGTGGGTTCCCTAGCATTTTCCTTCTAGAGAATTCTTGGAGATGGCTGAAACCTAGGAAGTGTTATATACCACATCCACTTCAGCCACCGACATCCTCTAGGCTTGCCTCTGTGAAGGGCATGATCCCCAGGCTGCTAACACAGTTTGCTGCTCAGATGTATGAAGGGTACTTCAGTCAACACGTGTTAATGCTTTTCATGTGGGTTCTGTTAAGTGGAACTCACCAGGGCACTGTGGATAGCCTCCTAGAATAAGGACACTCAATCCAGACACTGTTTTTAAGAATTGTTCTAATTGATGAGAAAAACGGTAACTCCCGATTCTCTCTTGGCTCTCATTTTTCTGTGTGTAGAGGAAGGTTTGTGTTGTTTATCCTGCTCTTTGGCTGGTGATGAGTGTGCCCCCCTCCCACTTCCCGAGTCTCCCCAATGAACCTGACAATCTTCGTCCCTCGTCCCCACCAGGGGGCTTTGCTTCTTTCCATGCGGAGGGGCTGTCTGTGGAGAGGCAGTCTACTCCGTGGGATGACAGCATGTGTGAGTAGTATTGACCGGGAGATGATGCATGCGTGAGTAGTGTTCACTGGCTGCCGGATGCCTTTCTCGGGAGAGGATGAAAACGATACAGACCAAGAAAAGTTTAAGTCTAGGATGATCACAGCAGCAGCCAGGGGTCTTTGGCTGGAAATGCAGAGCCTAGAGGGTACGGCCACAGATCTGCTGCTTCCTCATGGAGGTGCAGGGGGCTGCCTCGTGGCATAGGGGCCAGGACAGGGCCACCTACTGCAGAGGTGCCTCTTTGACTCTGTTGACTCAGAGCTTGGAAGGACAGAGCAGCTTCTAAGGAGCCTGAAGCATCCCAGCAGGCCAGCTTCAGATGAGGAGTGTTCTAATAGTTCCTGGATGTAGAGAGAAAGACTCAGAAATTCTCTTCTTTCCCCAAGAATCCCGCACATGAGTGGAGCTCTGACCTCACTGCTTTCCCTGAGTTTGCTCCCTGAAAAGAGTCCCTTCTTGGCAACTGTCACATCCTGAGGACAGCCCATCACCCTTTATCTAGGAGTCCTCCACCCTTTTCCATGATCTTCTTAAAATACGCTCTCACTATAAGCAAGGCGTCAGTGACTCTGCCGTAACATCACTGTACGTCTCAGTCACTGTTCTGTTGCTGTGGAGAGACATCAGGACCAAGGTAATTCTTATAAAGGAAAGCATTTAATTGGAGCTGGCTTACAGTTTCAGAGGTTCAGTCCATTGTCATCTTGGCAGGACATGGCAGCTTGCAGGCAGACGCGGTGCTGGAGGAGCCGAGATTGCTACATCCAGATCGGCAGGCAGTGGGAAGAGAGAGACACTGGGCGTGTTGTGAGCATTTGAAATCCCAAAGCCCACCACGAGTGACACACTTTCTCCAACGAGGCCATACCTCCTAAGCCCTGCCAAGTAGCGCTACTCTCTAATAACCGAGTGTTCAAATATATGAGCCTACGGGGGCCATTCTTATTCAGACCACCACACTGGAGGAAGGGCAGGTCTGGGGGAGAAGGAAGGATGCACTCGCTCCATGGCAATGCTCTGTTCTCTTTTAGGAACAGGTCTTTTCTACTGGGAGTCAGGAGTATCCAGGACCAAGAGAGGGGATCCCTTTCCTCATGCAAAACACACTACATCTGGCAGAGAGAAAGTGTGTATGCTTACGCGTGCGTTGGTGGTTCTAGTTGTCATGTGCACTTGTAGCCTCCCCAAGTCAGGACACACACCCACAGTTGAGGAGAGGAGTTCCTGCCCTGTTGCTGTATGCCTCCAAACCCAGGAAACGATAGAACTCTCAGTGGGCAGTTCAGATCAGCATCCTTACTGGATGAGTTTCAGTCTGCTTTATCTGGTATGAATAATTGTGTTTTTTGTTTTTTTTTTTCTTCAGGTCCTAAGACCAGTGTCTCATGTGGGTGGGCAGGGTGTGTGATCTCCACGTGGCACATGTATGTGGATTCGCATGACTAAAATATTTTCCTAAACCTCAAGCAAGGATGGCTTTTAGCCAGTTTCCCTCAAACTTAAAAGAAAAAAAATGAATGTGTAATGTAAATAATGGCTTAGGGTTATAGGAAGTTTTCAACTCCTCTTACACTGTGGATAGGGAAGGTCTCCTAAGGGTGGTGAGGCCATGTGCATACCAACTCTGTAGTCTGTCTGGAGCTGGGTGTCCTACAGGGACCAGCATGTGGGTGTGACACATTCATCTTAAACCATCCCACAAAGTCTCCCTTGATTTCCCTGCAGGTGCTTACAGAGTAGATGCTGTGTGCCAGGCATTTGGCTGAGCAGACAGGGACACATTGGAGGATATACATGTGTTGGTGCACTATGTATCCTGTCCTGTGGAGGATCCCATGGACACTGAGATGGATGATGGGAACCCCAGTGTCTTCCGGGAGGGTTGGCCAGGCCAGCTTATTTCTTCCAAACCATGTCCCAGGGTGCAAGGGAACAAGGAGCTCGGGACCGGAATCCACCTGCCACAGGGAGGGTTGTGACTGGCCTTGCTGTAGATCTTTGGGTGCTTGATGCTCCTGAGGAAGAGGAAATGTGATCTCAGGAGTAAACTGTGTCGTGAGGCTGAAAGGGAGGCCGCTCCACGTAGATGGACCTATCCAGTTTATCGCCTCTCTTGACAGCCTTCACCTGCGCTTGTCGCTGGAAGCCTGTAATTTTTGGCGTGTGTGGGCTTCAGTAAATATCTTCGTGCTACTTGAGTCTTCCTTTTGTGCCAGGTTCCCGGTTCTGACAGCTCTGCAGACCAAGCGCGGATAGATAATAGCACCGTGTTGGCAGGGAGGGGTACTGGAAAGCTTGGAGCTAAATCCATTTTTTTCTTTTCATAAAGTATTTCATAATCTTTTAAAAACATGGAATAGCTTAGTTGACAGCCACAAAAAGAAAACAAAGAAGAGATGGAGGGATGGGGGAGGGGCGGGGAGAAGAAAGGAAGAGAAAGGGGGAGGGGGGTCATCTAGTGGATTCCTTTTCATGAGGTTTCTGTCCCAAAGTTTTCATCAGTTTCAGAAAAAGGGGAGACCACACCCTGCTGCAATCATTTACGTTTAATTCTGAAGTGTGTGGCTCGTTTGGTCTGGATTCTGATTGTGGGGGTCACAGATCTAGTGAAAGTTGTATGGTAAGGGTCACACCTGCTCTGACGCTTTCTTCTCCTCAAGGATTCCGAAGAATATCTACTTCCAGCAGGAAGCAGAAAACACAGCCGGCCGAGGCCAGAGATGGAGGAGGACAGAGCCCTTTCATGGCCTGTCACAGAGAACTGCGTCCCATAAGGCCTCCTTCAGAGATTTCATAGGCAGGGTGCAGACCCGGCAACCACTTGCAGAAGTGACTAGCCCTCTGGGTTAGTGTTACTAACTGCAGGGAAAACTGAATTCTTCATGTGCTTATCTAGAAAGCCAGCAAAGTGAACACACGCATGTGTATAAACATGCAATAGATACATCACACTTGATTCAGAGGTCTGTGATTGGCACTGGCCCTAACTTTACTTTGTTAGTATTTTATTGATGCGTATGGATGCGTATGCAGAGTGCTCTCAGTGGACAGAGGAGTGTGTCGATCTGCTGGAGCTGGAGAGATGGGAACTGAACTCTGGTCCTCTAGAACAGCAACGCTCATTTTGAACTGCTGAGCCGTCTCTCTGGCCCACATGATGTTATTTTAAAGACTTTTTTTGGGTCAGTTTTCAGTAGATTGACACCAAGCCCACCTCAACCTGCCTTCTCTTGTGAGCATGTTGGCACCCTGGAGAAGAGTGCACAGCTGTCCTCATTGCATGGATTGCATAGTCTGACTCTCACCATGCACCTTGTTGAAAACTCTGTCCCTGCATCCAAAGGGGTCTTGTATGTCAAGTATTAAAACTCCTGTATATCTAAGACCAGCAAACTGATCTTTTCTACCTATTATTCTTTGCATCCAAAAACTATTAGTCTCTATCCCCTTTTTCCTTGCAGCAGGTTATCGAATCTGATTTGTTTTTCAAAACACAGATTTAGTTTCGCCTAAACTTGAGATCTAATTTCAGTATAGCTGGATGTGATGGTGGTAGGTGAGCCTTGGGAATTCATACAGTCATTTGGGGGAGGTGGCTTTGTAGCATCTAGTTTTCTTGTCTAGAGAGACAACTGATCATCTTGATTAGTTTTATATTTCTAGAGGAGAAATTTAGAAAACAGAGAGGGAATGAATTGCTCATGGCACCATCAGTTAGCATGTGGTATTTACACAGTAGCACACCCATAGGACTTCCAGATGGACTGAGGAGCAGAGAAGTCTTACTGGACTCAGATGTCCCAAAGGAAGACAGGTTCTGAGTCCTTAAGGGGCCGTGTGTTTGAGGGCAACCCAGCTTCCACCCTGAGGATACTGTCAGTGGGAAGGAGGCCCCTGTAAACGTGGAGCTCCACCCACCAGCCACGCTCGTTATTCCAGCTTGCAGGGAGTCCCATTTTCATACAGTATGTTCCATGAAACTGCAGCAGACCATGGGGTGAAAAGGGCGGGAGACTGTGAGGCGAGGGTAGAGCTTTCATTTAAAAACAAGAAACAGAGGAGAAAACACCAAGGGGAAGATTCATGCCACCTTAGGAACCCAAGTCAGCAGGGCAGGGAGAAGGGGTGGGGGGCTTGTGGCGGGGGTGGGGGGTGGGGTGGGGACAGACGACATGACACAAGAGGTCACACTTGTTTCTGGGATCGTCCCTCCTCCAACTGCTCTTCAGTTATTGCTGCCGTATTGTAAAAATCACAAATGTAGTTCTCAGGTGGCTTGTGTGACTTCTTTTTGAAGATCAAGTCCCAGGCAACCGTCTCAGCCTGTCTTCTGTCTTACTGTCCTGTGGGTGTGTGCTTGCCTCTCTGACTACTTTCCTGGGTCCAGTTACTTTCTTCAGTAGGAGAAGGTGAAGGTTACTCTCCACGGTGGCTTGGTGAGGCGTCTGAACTTCCCATTCCTCTGGGGACCATGCACACTCCATTAAATATTACGTGGGATGTCCCAAGCATCAGCGGGGATGGAAGAGATCCCAGATCCCCAAGAAGGACTGTGTGTTTCCCCCGCCTGCATTCAGTCTCTGTCTGGGGATTCATCTGCATCTTTGCCTTTGATTCTTTTCCTGCTCCTGGTTTCTCTTCTTCCCATGATTCTGTGGCAGGCTTGGTCATCCTTGACCCTTCTCAGTATCGGTTCTTGTTGACCTTAGTCACACTGCTCAGCAAAGCCGTGCTGGGGTCCACCCGCTGTTGCCCCATCCACTCTACATTTATTTGTGCGTCAGTTGAGTTCATTCTGCTTCTGCCTTTCCTTCCTTCCTTCCTTCCCTCCCACTCTCCCTGGTGCCCTCTCTCTCTCCTTCACTCCCCTACCCTCACGCAGGCTCTCACCATACAGCCCTAGAGGGCCTGAAACTGGATACATAGCCTAAGCTGGCTTAGACTTTGTAGGAGGCCTCTGCCTCCTAAGTTCTGAGGTTCAAGACATGCATTACTGCTTACAGTTTGCGTTTTTATTTCATGATCCCTGTCACACATTTATTCTGTTATTTTTCTGGGAATTGATATTCTGGACGTAGCCTCTGATTTCCAGAATGGCCTCCCCACTGTCACAGGGTCAGAGACTAGGTGGTCTGTAGTCTTTTTGTCCAGGGTTGGGGCTCTGTGAGATCCCCTCCCCCCTCCCACAATGACAATATGTCTGCTGGTGTTGTCATTGTTCAGGTCCTGTTTAGGCAGCTATATTGATGAGGTATCAATTTACACTCATGTATGTATGTATGTATGTATGTATGTATGTATGTATATGCACACATCTATACATTAAATCTGTATATGAGAGAGAGCATGTGGTTTATACAACAAACTTGTAGCCAACATTCTGCTAAATGGAGGAAAACTAAACATTTCCTCGAAAGTTAGGAATTAGACACGATGTCCACTCTGACCCTTTTTATTCAGTATAGTACTCACAACCTTAGCTGGAGCTACAAGACAAGAGAAAGACATAAAAGAGATAAAACAGGAGAGGAGAAGAAGGCCGTTTGTGGCCTTACCCTTTGTAGCTGCTTTCAGGGCCGTCCTTCCTACTTCCTGCTCTCCGGGAACATTCTAGAACCCTGCCGCAGCTCAGTAGGATTTCTTAGAACTCATGGTCATCAGTGGCATGCAGGGGTGACCCTGGCCTCTGATTTCTCTCTCTCTCAAGTCATGGGATGATGGGCTTGTAAGTGGAGCTGGCATCTGACATTGAAACCGTCTTCTTTCTCCAAACACCTCTGAGAGTTCTGTTCTCGGGCGCTGTGCCAAACGCTGAGCGTTTAGTGCAGTTCGTGGTTTAGGAGCAGATGTTCTGTACCCGGGGGAATTGCATTAAAACCCCTGTAGGATTTTGGATGCAGTGACCAGCCTCACAAAGAGAAACAGTGGCTGGTAACACAAGACGAGGGGCCTCCTGCTGGTGTACACCTGGAGTCCCAGGCCACTCGCTTCCCTGTAATGTAATGTATAATGTAGGTGGTCGCTGCCACTGTGCTGTCCCCAAGCACCTGATCTGGGACCGACTAGAGGTGGAAGGCTCTGGAGTCAGTCCTTGAATGGTGACCCTGCAGCTGTGGAACTCAGCCACCGAAAGGAAGCCATGCTTTGTGGAGTGCATGGAAAGAAGATGTGGGAAGGCTGCTTCCTGCTGGCTGTTTGGGGATGACTTCCTGGGAAGGCTGCTTCCTGCTGGCTGTTTGGGGATGACTTCCTGGCCTACCCTTTGTGATGTCTGGGGTGACACCCGCTGTCCAGCCTCCTCACTCCAATGGCAGGCGGCTTTGGCAGACTCTGCATTCTTCGTGTAGAGGAAGTCTCACGGCTTCCGGATAGGATGATGGACAGTGTTGGGATTGCTGTGTGGGTGTGATAGAGACCAAAAGCTCTTTTGTAGCACCCCTTGAATCACCTGTGTGAAAACTGTTGGAAAGTGGGTGAGCTAGAAGGAGAATAAACCGCCTGCGTTTCCACGCGGGAACCTCTCCCAGTCTCCCGAGTGGAGTGGGGAAGCAAGACACGCTCTGGGCACCACGGGGTTTCTGATCTTCCGCTGCCATGTTCTGGGCTGACACTGTCAGCTGCAGAGTGGGTTTCATGGAGGACACATTCCGATTTCCCCGCGGTACTGGTGAGACACAGTGACAGACACCTCCGGAGGGGAGAGAGCAGCCAAAGGCTCACGCGCCAGTCATATGCACACCATCTCAATCCCCCGTGCTGGAAGCCCCCAGCGTCGACGACTCCCCCAGCTTTAGGGAAGGCTAGAGATGGGTGGGGTGGGGGGCTGGCTGTGTCCTAACCCTGTCACTGCTGTCTTGCAGGAAGAAGGCATCGTAAAGGAGATTGATATCAGCAACCATGTGAAGGAAGGCTTTGAGAAGGCAGACCCTTCCCAGTTTGAGCTGCTGAAGGTTTTGGGACAAGGATCCTATGGGAAGGTGAGTTGGGTGGATCAGCACTGGTGGGCTGGCATCAGATGCAAAGGTGGTACTGGCTGAGTCTGGCGGGCATCAGGCATGGCACTGCCCACATTAGCTGAGGCTCTGTGTGTCAGAGTCGTGAGCCACGAAGAGCCAGGTCATCCACATGCTCATGCTCATCAGTGTCCTCCTGGCTGGTGGTTATTACTAAGGGAGTCGGATTGTTGCATTAAGTCAGGGAGTCTTGGAAGTTGCAGCCTCAACAGATCTTTTTGAAAAGGAAGGGAGAGATGAGACAATAAGAAAACAAGTCAAGGTGGGGGGCGGGGAGGCCTTCTCTGGATTGGCCTACACAGCTGTCACTCAAGAATCAGGAAGGCAGGGATTTGGAGTCTCTCTTCTCCTCACCTGGGTCAATGACACAGTCAGTTTTCCCACCTGTTAAATGAAGTAACTAACTGATTTCCTATAATGTGCTGTGGGTTAAATTAGCCATGAATCCAAGCTGGCTGTTGCCTGGGAAGGGGTTGTGTGCTGGACCTGCATGTGTCCTTACACCTGCCCCTTATGGGTCACAGCGATGGTGGCTGATCCCTTTCAGGGGATGAGGAATGCTGGCCCTTCCCTCAGCATCCCCTCCACACACAGTGTGGTCCTCACTCTGTATCCACTGGACCAGCAGCTGGATAGGCAGGTGCTGACAGACCCTGAGCTCCTGGGGACAGGGGGACAGGACACTTCCCGAGCTCTGCAGAAATTCAGGTGTCCAGCTAGCACTGTACCTGAACAGGAACAGCCCTGGACCTGAACACATCTTGCTCAGGAATGGGGTTTACTTTGCACTCACGAAGCCCTGGGTTCAACCCCAGTACAGCATAAATGGTGTAAAAGAACACACTTGTAATCTCTGCACTCTGGAGGTGGAGGCAGACGATCAGAAGTTCATGGTCATCCTCAGCAAGATACTGAGTTCAAGGACAGCCTGGGCTACCTGAGATCCTGTCTTTTTTTTTTTTTTTTAAGGAGTAGAGGAAAGGCTTTTTCAGGATCTTCATTCCTTTTACATTTTAGCTTGGCTTTTAAAAAAGCATTTCTTTGAAATAAGTGTTTGACATCTTGACAGAGGTGTTGGTGACAGGTTACATGCCCCGCCCTTCCCACCCTTCTCAGTTCCTAATCTTACATGGGCAGGTGGGACAAAGGAATGGAGTTGTGCAGGTACCGGTGGGAGAAGCGGGGAGGGGCAGTGGACCGGTAAGTTCCTGTGGACACCGAATCCCGGAGATCCATGCCTTCAGCAGCTCCTCCAAGCCCAGTGAGCTGTCATGGAAATCGAGGAGCCTAGACTAGGCTCTAGAAAGAAGTGGGTTGCCCTGGCGATGCCACTCGGGCCTTCCTGGGCTCTGCCCAGCAGCTGGGGGATCACGGATCATGCAGCATTTGCTGTACAGGTTTTCTTTTTCATGAGAGCAGCATGAGGGGCGGACTGGGGAAGCCAGCCCTGGTCTGACTGGCCACCCCACGCTATCCTGTTCCTGCTCACAGGCAAATGTGCTGTGTACTTATAAATGTAGGGCAGGCGTATTTCCTTTCTGTGGAAGGTTCTGGGCTGCTCTATCAGTCTAGATGCTATGGATCCCAGGCCAGGCCATGCTTGGAAGTCCTGACCCCAGCATGGTTGACCATTGCCCATCCCTGAGCCTACTGTTCTACCTTCCTTATCTGAGTGACTAAATGAATACCCTCGCACCAAGAAATGAACAGAACACGTCTGTGCCCTTGACCTCAGCAGAGGGCCGTTGAACTCCAGCTGTGTGCCTCTCTGTCTGTGCCCCCAGGTCATATGGTTCCCATAGCAGCCCTACACTGAATCCCAGAACAAGGAGGCTCAGCTGCCTCGGGTCCCCATACCAGAGTACCCCAGAGCCGGAATACCCTTAGCCCAGAGCTTAGTCCTACAAGGTACTCTGCTCCCGGTAACCCTGTGGCCTGATGCTATAGCCGTGTGCAGGACATGGTGTGGGCAGTCTTTCTGATGCAGTCTCTCCTCAACAGTGTTAGTTTGCAGCTCATCTGCACTGTGATAATCCCGGGGAGCCCGGGCTTTGAACAAGAGGAGCACAAGTAAGACAGCCTTTGCCTTCAAAAGAAAACTGATCTAAGCTCAGGAGGTGATGAAGCCTGGTGGTTTGTTCCAGTGCCGAATTGGGTGGCGCAGACCGGCTGCTCCAGGGCAGAGATGCCGGAAGGGCCAGAGTCTGTGGGTGTGGTGGGCATCCTCTCACCTTCTCCGCCCCCCCCCCCCCCCCCCCCCGCCAGCTCCCCTCTGTTGAGAAACACCAAGGCAGGAGAAGATGCTTTCTCCTTTTTTATTTCTTTAAGATTCCCCGGGGTGTGGTAAATTGTGAGTCCCACATTCTGAGAAGAGAGCAAACTGACATTTTAAAATGTCCTTGCTTTCCCGTAGCTGAACAGTGGTATTATATGGGTGGGGCTCTAAATGCCTTCTTTTGAGGGAGATTGTTGCCCGAGAGCCCCACAGAAAGTAGCTGTGCTCCTGTGACTCGGGCCCCAGAGCGTCCTGCAGTTGGAGGTCCCCTCGCCAGACTGAGAACATGCTGCTAAGGGCTTTGGGCAAAGGTGTCATCCATGACGGTGCTCCTGAGAGCGTCAGGCAGTGCCGAGTGCCTGCCTCTGGCCCGGGCCACACAGCTGCCGGTGCAGACGTTGTTCTGAAAGTGGGACACGTTAGCACACACCGCTGCACGGAGCGCCGGAGACACAGCAGCCGCATTTGCTAAAATTATCAAAGTTGCTCTGGGGTGGCTTTTTTCGCTGCATCCAAATAAATTTCTAAATTATACAGTCCCTTCTCTTACGGTGCTAGAGGTGACCTCTGTCCAGCCCTCCAACCACCTCAGGGAGGATTGCTGCACACGGCTCTAATTCTTGGCACTTAGTGGGAGTGTATTAGTAGCGACAGAGCTGTTTCCATGCCTTTAAAAAGGCAGGAATCCTGTTTAAAAAACAGATGAATGTAAGCATTAGACACTGTCATCAGTGGATTTCATTTTTAAAATATGAAATGCAATAAGGAAAAATGTTTTCAGTGCTCAAAAGCTAAAGCAGGAGGATTGCCATGACTGTGGGGCCAGCCTGGGCTTCAGGGTAAGTTCGTCTCCCCAAGATTTTAAGCATTTTTTAAAAAAGATTTATTTATTTATCATGTATACAGTGTTCTGCCTGCATGTGTCCCTGCAGGCCAGGAGAGGG
Source organism: Peromyscus maniculatus bairdii (assembly GCF_049852395.1). Lineage (NCBI taxonomy): Eukaryota > Metazoa > Chordata > Mammalia > Rodentia > Cricetidae > Peromyscus > Peromyscus maniculatus. Next base: position 64,529,925 of record NC_134867.1, read on the forward strand.
CACTAGACTTCATTAGAGATGGTTGTGAGCCACCATGTGGGTGCTGGGAATTGAACTCAGGACCTCTGGAAGAGCAGTCATTGTTCTTAACCACTGAGCCATCTCTCCAGTCCCAATTTTAAGCATTTTATCTGCAAATATCTGTGTAGACATTGGCATTGTCCCAGCCGATTTGTGAGTGGCACTGCCCAGGGCACGTGTGGACGTGCTTTTCTGCTTAGATGTTGGCAGGGTGGGACTGCCCTCTCCATCCATGTGCCGGGACTCTGTCTTAGCCCGTTTTGTGTTGTTATAACTGACTTTTCAAAGGCTTTTCAAAACTGGATAAGTTCAAAAGAAAAGAAGCCTGTTTGACCCATGGTTCTGGAGGCCAGCAAGTCCAAGGATGTGGTGCCAGTCTGCCCACATCTGTGAGGATTTTCCGGATGTGTTGCAGTGTGGCAGAGGGTTCCACCAGCCCCTCCCAACACTGCTGTGTGGAGATTAGAGCTACAGGAGGGAACCTGGGCGACACTGTCCCATCATGTCATGCTACATGACAGGGTGCAGGGATAAAGCAGAGAAAGGCCAGGCCGTCCTAGACGTACACCAGCTGGAGCAGTGAAAACTGCGTCCTCTCCCCAGGCTTCTCCCTGCAGGAGGACTTTATGTTATTTCTTCACTATGCAAATCTTTTTCTTGGGGCTTCTGTCTCAGCTGTAATATAACAGAATGGAGAGGTACCTCTGTCTGCCAGCCAGAGTTCTGTGAGACCCAGGATAGTCGTCTCCCTATGAAGACCTGGCCGTGGATGTGTGCATCTCTGACGCCACGCACGGATGCAAGCACCACGGAAGGGTGCAGCCAAAACGTTCAGTGCTGGCTCCTCAGTGCTCAGCTCCCAACCTGATGATTGGCAGGAAAATGTGGTGGTCACGTGGCCAACAGCGTAGACCTTGCTACAAACCCCAACCTGCTTTCTGCTCCTAGTCTCCCTTCCCGAGTGATGGGATGGATGCTCAGCTGCCATAGGCATAGTACCCAGGATCCATCATCACCACCTAGACTCTTGGCTCTGCCTCCCGCCTCCCGCCTGCCAGGCATGATCAACTCTACACTCTTTTGACAAAGTGCAGATGGATGCTGTAGGTGTCAGGAACAGGCTGGAAGAGTGAATGGGATTCTGTCAGATGGAGACTACACTGAGTCAGTTCAGAGATGGGCACTAGTGCTTTTTGTCTTCAAAAAAGTCCCTTATTCCAACCACTGCTCTCATTTCTTCCTGCTTCTTGGTAGAAACGAGTGTACACTGGCACCCTGCGCTCATTCCCTACACCAAGGAGGGGGCCTTGACTCAAGCAGCATTGCCTAGAACAAGGGACTGTCCATCTGCTGTAACTTCTAGGGATGTGGCAGAGCTGTGTGTGGGGCCGTTTGGATCTCAGGATCCCGTGGAAGGGTTTGGTGCCTCAAATCCAGCCTGGCAGTCGGTGCATAGAAGACTGAGCCCCAGGCTCTCTCTTGGGTGTGTGCATCCAGCCACGGAGATGTGTGCATACGTACACGTGGATGTCCCGCACATCTAAATAATCAGTGCCATTCCCAGTGATGGGGTGTCCCCACGACTTCCCAGGACTCTGTGTGCTCCTGGAGGTGCTGATCACCACACAAGACAGGGCTCTTTTCCTTCCCTGCACCGTTGCCATCAGGCAGAGAGCATGCCATTTCCCACGGACACCAGATACTCCCTCCTGTTGAGGGATGTGGTTACAACACTGACAGTGGTCAGGAGCAATGAGGTAGAGGCGGTGCTGGAGTCAGAGGTGGCTGGGTTCCCCTCAGGACACACATGGATGTGGGGCGGACACTGCATCTGTGGATGTGGGTCCTCGGCCTGGACAACGCGTCTTCCCCCTTCCTCCTCTGCTGTGTGCTGCAGTTGATATCTGGGGTCTCCTGGAAGGACAGCAGATACCCAACGGTCCACACCTTGTCTCTGGCACTGAGAGACCCTGCTCTGCACTCTGCAGGTTCCTGAACACTCTCTTTGTCTGTGGTAGTGAACCAAGAGAGTGAGGAATTGCCTGCCGCATGGCTGGGGAAACCTGCAGTCCTACTGTGATTGATGTTACTGGTATAGGCTCACGATGGTGCTGCATCCTTGGCCAGTGTGGGCTATCTAGAGTTTTGTGTGGAGCTAGAATACCCCAAGTGCACGCAGGAGAGCTGGGCATGAGGGAAGCCTTTGGGAAGGAGAAACGCCACAGATCCACCCATCTGAGGCAGCCTCTGCTCACACCTGTGGCCCAGCCCAGGTTGCCATGGTGGGCTCTGGTACCAAGCAGGGCTTACACCAGGGGGAAAATTCTTCAAGGGAAATCAGTGCTCTCTTCATCTGTGTGGAGCATTCCTTTTCATATTCACCATTTTTCTTCATTTTTTAAAAAAAATCAGTAATCTTGCCTTACGGTCAGTCTGTCTCAGGTATCTTTTGTTTTGTTGATTTATCCCATGCAAAAAAAAAAAAAGTGTTTGAGAGAGTGTTAAATAACCACATGAGTGTGCTTAAGAGTCAGAAAATAAAAACCAAAAACCTATCGGTGAGCTTCTACTGCCCACAACTAGAATCTTGTCCTGGCTAGTTTTATGTCAACTTGACACAAGCTAGAATTTTCTGAAAGGATTCAGAAAATGCCTCCATAAGATCCAACCGTAAAGCATTTTCTTAATTAGTGATCAATGAGGGAGGGCCCAGCCTGTGGTGGGTGGGGCTATCTGTGGGCTGATGGTCCTGAGTTCTATAAGAAAGCAGGCTGAGTTCTATAAGAAAGCAGGCTCCATGGCCTCTGCATTAGCTCCTGCCTCCAGGTTCCTGCCCTGCTTGAGTACCTGTCCTGACTGCCTTTGATGGTGAACAGATGTGGAAGTGTAAGCCAAATAAACCCTTTCCTCCCAACTTGCTTTGGTCATGATGTTCATGGTCGTGGTGTTCATCACAGCAATAGAAACCCTAAGACAGATCTGGATAAGGAGAGTTCAGATAAGGGTAGCATGTCTTGCAAATCTGGTGCAGTCTGCTCTGTGTGCGTCTCCGGTCTCCGTTCTGGTACCAAATGAAGGTTAGTGGTGCCCAAACCACCAGAAGCAAGGTGATGCTCACCACAGAGCTACAGCAGGTAGATGAAGTATCTGTTGGAAGCCTAAGTGCTAGAGATAACCTGTTTTTCCTGTAGTGCCTCCATGATTGGAGCTCCTTCATACCCCCTTGTCAATCATTCAGGATAGCATCCTGTGTCATCCCACTGGGTGATAACATACTCTGACCAAAGCGTCTTAGAGGTAGGAGAACAGGTTTCCTTTAGCTCACAGTTCCACAGTCCAGTACCTCAGGGTGGTTGGTTTGAGACAGTTGGTCATATCACACCCACAGTCAAGAGCAGAGGGAAATGGATCCGTGAATGCTCACTTGTTAGCTTGCTGGCTCATACTCATCTCAACCTCTCCACTCTCATACAGTTCAGCATCCCCTGATCGTGACCCACCCGTAGTGGGCGGGGTCTCCCACATCCCTTACCTTAGTTAAGACAGCCCACCTCAGACAGTCACACGGGTAAACCCAGTGTTGACAGTCCTTCCATAACCTGTGCCCAGGTGACTCTAGGTTGTGTCCAGTTGACAACACTGACAATCACAGACACCCGGTGTGTTTTCTCCTCAGGTGTTCTTGGTGAGGAAGGTCACAGGATCGGATGCCGGTCAGCTCTATGCCATGAAGGTCCTGAAGAAAGCCACCTTGAAAGGTAAGGGTCCTGGGAGGACCAGTTACTTCTGGGACACATCACTGCTGTCTTCACGTGGCAATTTGAGGACGTAATGGTTTTACTTCATCATCATGGTTTCAGGAACCTCGGAGGAGGGCACCGGGAGCTCACTCTCTGGTTAATAAGAAGCCAACATTTCTCTCTCGGGTGTTGTAGCTGTCCCTGCAGAGTTTGTTCGGCTTTCAGAGGAGAGGTTGTTGCATAAGTAGCATTCTGCATATGTTCTGCTGCAGGGAACCATGTGGGAAAAAGAGCATCGAGAAGGAAGCCAATTGTTCCGGCTGTGTGGCTCCACAGTAGACCGAGCGCCACCCACCACGCTGGATTGCTCAGTTTCACGGGAAACCCAATCCACAAATGTGCTGTGCTCACTGGTTGCCCAGTGACTGGGGACAGACATTGAGTGGAACCGTGAGCTTCCAGCCTCTGGTGTGGCCATCCTCCCAGCGGAGGGGGCGGGGCACATTAAACCCAAGGGCCTGTTCCGAGCCCAGACTCGGGGCTCACTCTGACCTCTTGGTTCTGATCACCCTTCTTCATCCTATCGCTGAGGGAGCATCTAAGGCCCTGACCAGCACAAGATTCATACCAGCATGGACTAATGATCTGACGGTGGCTTCTTAGTGATGTGCACTGGCCTCGTAGAGGTGGAGCCTTGAGTAGGGCTGATCTGACAGGAGCCCAGGAGCCCAGGCTTAGATCCTTGGGCGGGGGTGGGGTGGGGGTGGGTTTAAGACTCAAAAGATGCCAAGGGAGCGCTTGGATTTTTAGGTCTTGTAATGTACTGCCCTCGGCAGTAGAGGACTCCAAAGAATGCGTCATTCTGAGCCTTCAACTCACTTGGTGTCTAGCTGGAGAGATGAAGTGTATGTGTTTCAATCTGTATATAACCAGTTATAGGGCAATAGAGATGCATGGGCGAAGTGTCCGCAGAATGTGAACACCTCAGTGCACAGGGAGGAAAAACTCTTTCAAGGGAGGTGGCGCTGGTGTTTAGCAGGTGTGTGGGAGCCAAGGCCTCACTTTAGAATGGACAATCTCTTTTCCATAAAAGAGATAAATTATGTTGATCAGTGGTCAGAAAATGCAAATACTGACTACTTCTGCCAGTCTGGGCAGAGATCTGTCATCTGAGTGTGCCTAGGGAAGGCCACTGTAAATACTAACAAGTGGCTCATGGACCCGTAGGAGGAGGACTGTGACTTCTTCATAGGTCATTCAGATCTACAACTGAAGGCGTGTTTCTCAGAGCTAACACAGTCTTATGGGTGGTTCTATGTTGTTATAGCTGGTTGCCAATTGAACATGATGAGACACTCCAAGATTCTTCACAAAAATGTTATAGAATTATTCTTTCTAGCCGAGAAAGTATATAGGAAAGAACTCCAACATTCAGTAAGATGAACTTCACTTAAGGGTTGTCTCAGAGAAACGAACATCCCGTTAAGATCACTTGAGAGTCCTCAACGTGAACTGCTTCTGCAGTTCTCAGAGGTGAAGCCCGTTGTCCCCGACCCAGCCTCTCCACCACACAGCAATGCTGTCCACAGCACAGTCCATTAACCACAGCCTCAAGCACGAACACCAGGCATCACCGTCACCTGAAGGTACACACCCCAGTGTCCATACAGACGTTTCCAGAGAGTTCACCTGAGGTGAGAAGATCCCCCCTGTATGTGGGCGACACCAACCCACAGGCTGGATAAAAACAGGGAAAGAGTTACACACCAGTGTTCATCACGCTCTGCATCCTAGGTGTGAACTCAACACAAGCAGTTGCCTCCTGCCCCTATTACCGTTCCTTCCGTTCCGTGGTGGACTCTTTCCTCACACTGTAGGCCCTTCCTCTGGAGATGGCTTTCTCTAGCCTTTTGTCATCTTGTCCCATAGTAAAAGTCATGTGGTCTGTCCACGCGGTATTTCTTGGCATTGAGAGTAAATATAGTACTGATCCACGCCCCACTGTGGATGAACGTGAGGACAGGGTGCTGAGAGGAAGAAGAACAACACCAAGTTCATATCTAGTGATGCTGGTTTCTTGAGGCTGAGAACAGACTGACTGGGTTGGTTTGGCCAACTTGGTACAAGCCAGAGATATGTGAAGAGGGAAACTCAATTGAGAAAATGCCCCCATCAGATTGGTCTGTAGGCAAGTTTGTGGTGGGCGGCTTTTTCTGGATAATGATTGATGTGGGAGGGTCCAGCCCATTAGAGTTGGTGCCACCCCTGTGTCGATATCTTGGGTTGTATAAGAAAACAGGCTGAGCAAGCCATAGGAGCAAACCAGTAAAGAGCACTCCTCAGTTCCTGTGTACAGGTGTCTGCCTTGAGTTCCTGCCCTGGCTTCCTTATGATGGACTGTGATCTGGATGTGGAAGCCAGATACTTTCCTTTCCAAGTTCCTTTTGGTCTTACCACAGCAGTAAAAACCAAACAGGACACTGACCACCGAGGCAGCTGGTCAGCTGGTACATCTGTGGCTTCAGAATAGGGGCTGGAGACACAGGCTAGACTTCTTAGGGGTGGAGAAAATGCTTTAAAGTCGAACGTGGCAAGGGTGAACTCCTCTCCGGTGCAGAGGAGGTACCCTTTTGGATTGAAGACAAATGCTGGATAACAGCAGTGGCTTTCTTCAGTGGTATTCACTCTGATGATCATACGACGTCCATGCATCCTCCTCCTCCTCCTCCTCCTCCTCCCCCTCCTCCCCAGCTCTGGGACAGAAGTGAATGAGAGTGAAGTGGGAGCCCCAAGGAGGGCCTCAGTGCTCAGCCTGTGCTGCAGAATGCAGACATGACGGGCTGGGAAGCTGTGCTCTGTGTCTAGTGCTCACCGGACCTTTGTCCCCTCAGGGTTGACCATGAATGATGCTCAGCCTGTCACTTCTGTCTCCCTTGCATAGTGAGCCTTTGAAATAACGTGATTCAAGCGGAAGTGCTCTTGAGAACTGGCTCCCAATCCAGTTTTATACATAGGATATGAGACTACATCTCCTAAGTGATCATAACAAGTGCCCTGAGCCTGTGTTAAATGTACACATACACACACTCAGTGACACACATACACACACTCAGTTATACACATACACACTCTCAGTTACACACATAAACAGACATACACACACACACATACACACAGTCACACACATACACAGACACACACACGCCCATGTCCACACCAGCAGGAATATTGTGGACATGTAAAAAACTCTGTCTGGTTACCAAATTACAGAAAGCTTTAATTTTCTTCTCCATGAATTGTATCTAAAAATTTCAATAAACCTCCTCATATCTGGTGTTGTCTTAGTTAGGGTTTCTATTGCTGTGAAGAGATGCCATGACCACAGCAACTCTTATAAGGAAAACATTTAGTTGAGGCTGGCTTACAATTCCAGAGGTTTAGTCCACTTTCATCATGGCAGAGAGCATGGCGGCATTCAGACAGACATGGTGCTGGCTACATCTTGATCAGAAGGCAACAGAAATTGGACTCTGGCACTGGATATGGCTTAGGCATGTAGGAAACCTCAAAGCCCACCCCCACAGTGACACGCTTCCTCCAACAAGGCCACACCCACTCCAACAAAGCCACACCTCCTAATAGTGCCACTCCCTATGAGCTTATGGGAGTCAACAGCATTTAAGCTACCACAGGTGCCTTATAATTTTTAAGAAACAAATACTCTAGAACATGTGTTTGACTATGTGCAATCATTTACATTTTGTGAAAATGAGCCATATGGGCAAAAAGGAATGGGAAAAATTCCCCATCTCCTTGTGCTCTGTCTGAAGTCAGCTAATATCAACCACTGTTTTACATTCCACACTATTTCAGTTTTCTCTAATGGACTATCAGTAAGGAATAGATTTCCTCCAGAAGTCCAATAGGGTCTCTTTCTTAAGAGAAAATGGAGGAGCCTCGAAGAGCAGTGTTTTGTGTGTGGTAGCCACAAGATATGATACTGCACCACACGGAGGTAGAACAGACCTCTGGCCTCCCGTGTGCTCCCACTGGGCTTACCTCCCCTCCCTGCCTGAGCTCCCTTACAGCTGGAAGAAGAGTCCACGCAAATGAACATTCAAATTTGTTTTGCTTCCAACTTCTCTGCATCCTGTTATCCTGAGTTACTCAAATGCCAGTTCCTCCCAGTCTCCATCATACCCCCGGCTTGCAGGCCAGTTTCTATGAGAAATGTGCTGGAGAGAAAAGGTGTGTCTGTCACACCCACGGTGTGTCCTCCGAGCGCAGTTGCTGGAGGGAACCGGAATGCATTTGAATAGCAAAGCCATTTTGAGAAGGAAATTAAAAGGGGGCAGGGGCTTGCGGAAGTCATTTTGAAACTTGAGATTGCCTCTCCACAGCGCGCAGGGACAGCCGTGTGGGCAGGAGGAGGACGGTTGTCAGTGGGAGTCCTCGTGACTTGACAAGGAGGAAAACAGCTCTGACAGAGTGTCAGGCACAGCCCCCTCCTTCCAGCACAAAGGTGACAAGCCATTTCTAAAGGGATGTCAACTGCGCCGAGCCATAGCTGAAAGAGAAGGGAGCCGGCAGGTGAATGCCCCTGCCTGCCTCTCCAGCTGAGGCCCCATCATCCCAGTTCCACCCCCCAACTTCATGACAGGAAGGTGCTACCTAAGGACCTTTACGGTTTCTTGTGTTCTTAAACTTGGCAAAGTTTTGTGACAGGATGAGGTGACTGTGGGCAAGAGTTTCATAGTGTGCGCTTTAAATACAGGGAACCCTGGAGTGCCGTGTCCCACCTAGTGCTGGAGGGGCTTGACTGTGAATGTTCTGCCCAGAAACATGCTCCCATGAGCCCCAACATTAAACAGGCCTGATCTCTTCTACACAGTTCATGAGCCGGCAAGAGGGCACCACTGCCAGCCGTGAGAGATGCCCTACCGTGAGTGGGACAGTGGATTTCTCGTAGATCACCCTGCAGGTGCCTGGGGTTCATGGAAGAAGGTCTGAGCCACAGAGTCTTAGACTTCCTTCCTGTCTCTCTTCGTTGCCAATGTGGAGGTTCCTTGGTCCATGGTTCAGGTTAGGAAACCGGGCTTGGAGCCACAGCCAGCTCTTAACTCTACTGGCCACGCCGCCCGGGGAGCCTCTCCTGGCTCCAGGCCCTTTCGAGCTAAGACAGGGCTGGAGGTGACTTCTCCAGGACCCTTGGTGCGAAGTGCCTTGTATTGAAGTGTCACCGGCACACACACCAATGCAAAATGGGCAGCAATGGTGGCTTCAGTCTGTGGTGCAGAGTGCCGTCTGCTTAGGGAGAAGGCTGCCCTGATCAAGCTGTGCTCCTGCCGTGAATGGCCTGAAGTGGTTCATGGCTGTAATCATGGCTCGTGGTGACTGGTACCACAGGTGATGCAGAACTCATGTTCCTGCAGCCGTCTCTCCGCTGTGGAGGGAACTGTCCACCTGTGGTATTTCTTTGCAGGATTGATTGACAGTGTTCAAATCTGTGTTTTCAGACCTAACTTGTGGTCGTTTCCCCTGGAAGTCAATGCTCTTACCCTGAAGGTGGCAAACATTCTCTTCTGAGGAGGAAATTAAGTTCTGCTGATTGAGAAGGATGATAATACCCCGTGTCTGGCTTTCTAACCACGCAAAGCGGCCGATGGACAGCCACCGCAGTGCCAGCTGTGACTCGGTGGCTGAGGGGTGGGTCTCTGAGAAGCATAGACCTGAGGAAGAAGAGGGAGAGGGAGATCCGTGCAAGCTGTCGGCAGAGTCTGCTTCTCGGGATGGTCCCGCTGTGGGGTGGGAGCGCGATGCATGGTCCCACGGACACCCGTGTCTGCAGGGCTCTCTGCAGTATAGGCGTGTATCGATGGTGCTTGTATCGATTGCAGCATCCTGCAATAGTCCCTGGCCCGAGTTGGTTCCAGCCTCCAGAGTGTTATTTTCAGAGCTTCTGTATTTGTTTCTGTCTTAGCTGAGGTGCTGCGTTAAAAACATTGACTCATTCAGAAACTCCGCGTCAGTGGCTGCGTCTGAACAGATTGTATTTCTAAGCCAAATCATTTATGCCCTTTGGTTCCCGTTTGGGTGATTTCAGATCCCGAGGCGGGGGCAGGTTGGGGGGCATGTGTGGCACGCTCCAGACACAGGCTTTAAGTGGCCTTTTTTCAGTGTGAGGACAAGCAATACCACTTTACAGATGGGGGGACCGAGGACAAAGCAGCAGAGGTCCCCCAAACCACGTTATGCGGAGGAGGTAGAGGCCAGGGTTCTGGTGCCCTCACGGCCCAACACTCCGGTCTCCCTCCATCTCCTCATCAGGAAGCCGTCTGCTGACTTGCTGTGCTTAAAGTGTTTACTCTGTCAAGGATTTATTTTCCCAAGGAGTTATCTCTGATGAAAAGTGAGAATGTCTCCCTTGTATGTCTTCAGCTCTCTCAGCCCTCAGCCCTTACTGTTTTTCTGTAGTAAACACCTTCTTTGTGGAAGGCTCTGACTTGTTGTTGACCCGACTGCCTGTGCACCCCCGAGTCCATCGTGTGTTTCTGGCAGAATCGCACTTCTTGACATATAGACATGTAGCTGTAAAAAATAACTCCTCCTGGCTGCCCAACGTCTTCAGCGTCTGCACAGTGTGACCCCAGAAGAGGGAAGAGCTTCTGGTAGAAGTGACTTTAACCATCATGTCATTGAGACAGTTCAGTGTGCAGAAACAAAGAGGCAGGTCTTGAGGAATTATGCCCGGTCAGGCAGCCCACGCGGTCACCTTGATTATCTATGGATTTCTTCTCTTCTTGGGCAGCGGGTAATTATCTGCAAAATGTTTTGACTCCCAAGTGTCTAGAAACTCTACTTCTCATAGACCATGTTCTGTCATGAATTAAACTTTCAGAAACTAGAGACTACCTTCTTCATTTGGGAGATAGGTGGGTGAACACTGTTCTTTGTTCAAACTGAGTGAGCTCAAGGACATTGAGGCAGGTTGGGGGTTTTCAGATGATGGGAACCAGATTCGAGGCCATGGTGAGATGGTAGAGAAACAGAGTCCCCTTCCTCTGCCACCATGTTTCACCAGGTCGTATTTCCTGGGTCATGGGGATTGGGCCTGGCAGATGGTGTGGAAACTTTTCCCTAGAGAAGAGGCATGGAGGGATGAGAGCAAGTGTGTGTTCTCCGGAGACAAACGGCATAGGTGCGGGAAGGCTGGCCAGGTGCTCCTGAGGCCGGAGAAAAGTCAGTCCTCCCAGTGTATAGAGGGACCCCACGGCCTGGAGAAAAGTCAGCCCTCCCAGCACATAGAGGGACCCCACGGCCCGGAGAAAAGTCAGCCCTCCCAGCGTATAGAGGGACCCCACGGCCTGGAGAAAAGTCAGCCCTCCCAGCGTATAGGGGGACCCCATGGCCCGGAGAAAAGTCAGCCCTCCCAGCGTATAGGGGGGCCCCACGGCCCGGAGCAACTGCCCTTGAACTCCCTGATACAGAATTGAGAGATTTTCCTTTTTGATGCTGTTAACTTGATTGATGCCAAAAGTTTCCCAGCATCAGAGCCTATATTCATGACCACTGTCTCCTCTAAACACTTCTATTTTGAGAAAATATCCATTCTTCCTTCAGGGTCTTTATTAACAGCCATCAGTTGTATTTGTCACAGAACAAACAGGTTTCAGTTTGATTTTTATCAGCTCCCCCCAAATTCTCCCAAATTCCTGCCTCTGTAGTCTGAATCTGTGTCTTGGGGCCGAGGGGGTAAAGAAGCTTTGCCCCTACCCTCTTATTCTTCTGCCATTGTTGATTTTCTCCTGGGAGCCGTGGTCAGTGGAGAGACCCACTCTGGAGTCTCTAGGGCACTGTGTTGAAGGTGCTATCGACCTGTTTTTATCTAATAGAGTATTTCTCCACGAGCAAATGGATGAGGTGTATCTGGAGTTTTTTCTCCAGGTCCCGCCAAGCCCCAGTAGTCCGACAGCCCATTTATAAAATAAACACACAGACGCTTATATTATTTACAAACTGTATGGCTGTGGCAGGCTTCTTGTTATCTAGTTTTTATATCTTAAATTAACCCATTTCTATTCATCTATACTTTGCCATGTGGCTCGTGGCCTTTCGGTACCTTACATCTTGCTTGTCATGGCAGTGGCTGGCAGCGTCTCTCTAACTCAGCCTTCCTGTTCCCAGAATTTTCTTTTTTGCTTGTCCCACCTATACTTCCTGCCTGGCTACTGGCCAATCAGTGTTTTATTTATTAACCAATCAGCATAGAGAACATCCCACAGCAATGAAGTTTTTTTATTTAATTAATAAAGAAAAGGCTTTGAAAGCATGAAGGAAGAGGATCAGTTCACCCTGGGCTACATAGGAAAACCTTTTTCAAAGAAAATGAAAACTTGTAAAAGTCATTCCAAAGGCATGACAGGGCACGGACTTCTCTGATTTTGCTTGTCCAATCCCATTGCAGACCCCAGGAAGAGTGAGGTCTCAAAGGTTCTAATGACCCTGCATTGCCGTCACATGTCTGTGTGAGCCTCCTCTGCCCTCGCCCTGGTGGACAGTCTGGGACTGTCCAGTGTTGGCCAGCATGCTTCTTTCATGTGTCTGGATTGTTCTCTGTCTTCCGTCACTTTTCATGTTGCTCTCTACAACAGTGTGTTCTCTCTAAATCCTGGTACAGGACAGCAACACCCCATACCTGAGGTCCCCTGAGGGCCTCTGCTCATCCTGTGCATCCCAGACTAGCCCCTGTGTGGCCCCAGCATTTCACCCAGTGTGGCTGCAGGTGGCCTCCGCTTGACCCTGTGGTTTCTTTTCTCAGCACCCAGGCCAGAGGGCCAGCTCCAAGGAGTGCGCACTTATTGTGGGACCTGCATGGTCTCAGTCTCTCTGAGACCGTGGGCACAGCCTCTCATAATTCCCTCTGCTGTCTCATTCCCCACAGACATTTCAATCAGGTCCAGCCATGGGTCTGTGCCATGTGTATGTCCTCCTGCCTCCTCCCTGGGGACTCCTGCACCCCATGTCAGTTCTTGCTGGCCCTGCATCACTACAGCCTCCCTGTGCTGCGCCCGGTGCTCAGCACGTGTGCAGCACCTCTGCAGCCTCCTGACATGCAGTGCCTGGAAGCTTCTTCTCCCTGCAGTGTTCCCTCCACCTCCCCTGCGCTCACGGGCTTCCCACCGACACCCCACCCCCACTTCAGTGTATCTCTTACTTGTAGCAGGCAGAGCTTCAGCTTTGCCCGATAAATGCCAGCACAGAGTGCACTGAGAAGTGGTGAGGAACAGGAGTGGGCAGCGAGGAAGTGGGAGGGAGACAAATCCGTGACCAGGGAGTAAGAATCAAGCTTCGTCACTCAGCCGGCCATCCCCACTCTGCTGTCTCCACTGTCCCCACGTCCATCATCCTCTGGGTAAGGAGAACCCACCCCCGTCTACTCTGCTGTCCCAGTCGCCTCCAAATCCACCATCCCACAGCCCATTCTAGTTGACCTTCATAGGAAAATGAAAAAACCAACTCCCTGACAAGTTTCCAAACTCCAGACCACTCCAGCATTAACTCGGCAGTGGAAAGATAGCACACAAGATCCTTGTGCTGAACTTCTGAGCAGTCTCACTCGGCTTCCATGGTCCCAGCGAGAGGAGGAATCTCTGGGCTAAGGTCATTGCCCCTCTGACAAGGACACAGCCAGGATGGGAAGACAGGCTAATCTCAGCAGCCATCTTTACTCTGGGCACTGCGCTCCCCTTGAGTCGCAGTTGCCATTCCTCATCCCCATTCACTGAACCTCTCCTGCCCAGATTGCCCATGCCCTGTCCTCCTCATGAGCCCTTTGACCTCTGTACTGTTACTACAATGGCCACGTCTAGTCTCCGGCAAGGGGCAACTGTGCACTCAGCTGAAGAGCACCGAGAGGTTCTCACTCTGAGCAACCGCGTCCTTCGACTACAAGCCCGCTTTCTCTCTGTAAAACGATGGGCAGAATGGCATGTTTCCCAGGGTCTTCAGGCATGACATTATGGTACAGCCCATCACTCCTTGCTTTGGGGTGAGTCTGCTTATAGGATTAGCGTATACCCCCATGGGACATTGGGGAGCAAATTCTGCAGTTCCCACAGCTCGGTCCCTCTGCCGCCTTCTGGATGCCTATTCTCTGCCCTTTCCCCTCTAAGGGGTGTCACAGACCACTGCCTTGACAGGAGATGCTATTGACAGGTGAGCAAAAAGAGCAGTGTGCCAGGTGAAAAAGAGAAGCCTATGGAATCTCAAAGGGCAAGGCCACCAAAGGGACAGTTGAGGACGCTGGGACTCAGGCTGATGTCTCAGGTGTGCTCTATGGATTTCACCTGTTGCTCATGACAAGGTGGGAGACATTTACCCCTGTTCCCTGAGAAAGCAGTGGCAGTGAGCAGCCCACAGTGATGCTGACCCTGGCAGGGCCAGGGTGGACACCAGGCAGCCAGCTCGGCAGTCACCACCACTGACCACCGCACAACACTCCCAGACAGCATGTCAAGTAGCTGTCGGCACTAATGCAGGAGTGTGTGTGTTTGTGTGTGTGTGTGTGTGTGTGTGTGTGTGTGTGTGTGTGTGTGTGTGGTGGTGGTGGTGGTGGTGGTGGTGGCGCTTGAGTGCCTTGGTGCAAAGGTTGAGCTAAAAGTTAATAGAGCAGAGCAGAGGAGACTGTCCTTGGCACCAAGGCGTAAGGAAAGACAACTGTCTCCGAACTGTGCCAACCCTGCCACGTGCAGCAGTTATCATTATAGTCATTTTCAGGAGAGTCACAGCACCATGCAGCTACCCCTAACATGCCCCAGGCCTTCCCTCATTCCAGAAGAAGCTCTGTTCCTCCATTTGTTCAGCCCCCAGTAACCACTACTCTACCTTCTAACTATGAGAATGTGCCTGTTCTAAATCATTATAAGTGGAGTCACTTATAATTGTCCTTTGCCTCCAGGTCCACTTACCCAGCATAATGTCTCTGAGATGAACCTGTGTTGTGGTTCATGTCAGAACTGTTGTTCTTCTTAGGACAGAGCGCTGCTCTGTTAAGTGTATATAAGACATGTGTATCATGTTTTGTCTGTTCATCTCCTGATGCACGCGGTTGCTTTCACTCATGGCTGTTGAGTGACGCTGGTGTGATTATGGTTGCATAGATGTCTAAATCACTGCTTTCAGATCTTTTGGATAGATACCTAGAAACAGAGCTGCTAGGTTACATGGTTACTCTGTGCTTGACTGTTCCACAGTGGATGCACCATGTTGTGTTTCTAGCATCACACATGAGTTCCACTTTGTCCACATCCACCAGCCTTGGTCATTTTCCACTTTATTATCATGATACCATCCTTGGGGAAGGATTTCTTTAATAACACTTTAAGTGCATGTTACCATTCTAAATAGTGATGAGCAATGGAATATGACGCACGTGTCACTGTGGCTGTCCAGATGTTCAGGCCTTACTCACAGAGGTCATATGAGGTCACTTGGGTGCTGCCTCCTGGGCATACGAGTTAGCCTGTGGAGTCTTAGCATTGTTCCTGTTCTCAAGTGGCTGTCAATCTAGTTTTTGTTCCTTTGTTTTGCCTCAAAACTAATTATGTCTGTATTCCAGATGGCTGAATGTGAGACAGTGTGAACACTGGAAAGAGTGTTGTAATACACACACACACACACACACACACACACACACACACACACACACACCCCTCTACCTCTGTGGTCCACAGTCATCATGGCGGAGAGAGAAAAAATTGTCCTCTCTTGCATCAGAAATGAAAAAAGTACCATTTTGTAACTTGGAATGATTCAGTAAGGACGGTATCTGAATGCTAACACTACTGAATGAAAGTTAGGAAGTGCACAGATCACTGTGTGCCAGAGTGTCACTCCTTGGGTTGCTTCTTCCTCACAAGAGGGCTAAAGAGCTTGACACTGGAGAGGGGACTCTGTGTCAGTACCTCCACTCACTCACTCAGCATCATGTGGAGAGGGCCAGCCCCCCACAGGCTCTTCCTGTTCCCAGAAGGTTAAGGTAGAGGCATCACCTGCTCACCAAAAAATGTCTAGCTGCAATCCTGCAGAGACTCCAGATCTGACCTCGATTCATGAGAAATCCAAGCGAGAGCTCCAGCTGAGCTCTGGTCAGCCAGAACTTGGTGTAGACCATTCGGCAAGAAAGCTGGCCTGGACTTACTAAGAAGTCGAAGACCAGAGGAAGGTGTGAGATTCTTCTCTTCTAGATGAAAAATAGATACAGCATTTTAACCACTGACACAATAAGAAAATAGTCCTCGACTAGGACCCAAGGCTGAGGGAGTAAGCTGCAAAGGGTGGGGGCGATAAGCATGGACTGGAGGCCAGAGACACCGCAGGATGATGGGACACTGGAGCCAGTGAAAAACTGTCCTTATTCCAAAGGCACACGAGTAGATTCCCCTACAAGGAAAGTGTTGTGGTGTCTCCAACATACTTTCAATGTTTCTGGTAAAAGAAAAAGAACTAGATACAAGGAAGCAAATGTGTTAAGATATAAGGACTCCTTAGATCTGGGTGAATGTGAGAGTGGCCGTATCCGGCTCCAGATCCACGCGTGTGAGGCTGTGAACTGGCTTGCCCGCTGTTGTGTATTCACGCCTTGCACTCTCCACCACGTTCTGAAAGCCTCTTGTCTTTGTTGTGCAGTGCGGGACCGGGTCAGGTCTAAGATGGAGAGAGACATCCTGGCGGAAGTGAATCACCCTTTCATCGTCAAGCTGCATTATGGTAAGTGCAGCGCATGGCAGGCTGAGGAGGACTTAGGTGATGATGTCTTTGATCGGAGGAAACGGAGATCGTAATAATTGGTCCAGAAGAAGATCCTGTGTCCGAATCCTGTCTCGTGTGGAGACAAAGGTCTCTTAAATCCCTGCTCTTCAGTCTCTTTTCTGTTTGCTTTTCCTAAAAGAGCCAGATGCCCTTCTTCATTCCAGAGACCGTGTGAAGTGGGGCTACCCATCATGGAGACATCACCAGGCTAATCTGGTACGAGGGTCTCCACCTCGGTTGGGGTGAGACATGATGGCTTACCCAGTGGTGCTCAGGATACGGTGTTGGTCACCAACCTCTGCCTTCCAAGTGAAGGAAGAGTGGGAGGACAGTGGAGTGGACCTCGACTGCCCCTCAGGAAAGGGCGCTGTTTCGGGTTCTTAAAGCTCAGAGCAAGAACTTTGACAAACCTGCCTTTCCACACCACACCAGTTCTCTGCCTTTGTGTCTCACCGGAGGAGCAGGGGGGCGAATCCATAAACTGGGGGTTACCCAGTCGTGTACCCCACAGTCCGCTTTCCTCGTTAAGGAATTCATGTGTATAGGGGACGGAAAAGAACCAGAGGTCAGAGGTCCCGATAAACAGGAAACAATGGCATGAATGCACCTTGGGCTGGGATGGGGAGACTTCCAGAGACCAAGAGACCAGTTCAGGCCTGTCTTGACTCACGTGGTGCACATGGCCCTTCAGAGAGAACAAACCTGGCTCCTCTGTTGCTGAAGGGCCAGGTGGGACCCTCGGTCTTCCCAGCCGTGGCAGCCATGGTGAGAGCCTCACCCTCCTCCGCTGGCAGCAGATGGCAGGAAAGCCTGGCTCTCTCCCTCTCCCACCCGGCCCCAGCTGCTGCTGCTGGGCCATGGTCAGAGCAAAGCCTGGAGCTGCTGTCTGGAGTGTTTCAGTTTTTAAAACTGATTGAGCTCTCTATTTAAAAAACAGAACTCCTCCTCTCAGATTTGCATGTCATCCCTTCTCGGGCCGTGCTGATCTTCTCAGGGTGTGTGCTGGGGTCCAGGCTGCTTTCAGGAGGAAGTTAAAAACCGGGTGACCTACACAGACGTTTAAACAGACATTCTGCATTGCTTCTGGTTCCCACTGCCCATTAAGGCCCTCGCTGCACACACCGCAGTACACGCTGCATACCTTACAGTACACACTGCAGCCCTGCAGCACACACTGCAGTGCACACTGCACACTGCACACCCTGCAGCACACACTGCGGTACAGACTGCATACCTTGCAGTACACACTGCACACCCTGCAGTATACACTGCAAACCTGCAGCACACACTGCAGTACACGCTGCACACACTGCAGTATACACTGCACACACTGCAGTACACATAGCCCCAACTAAGGGTCTTTCAGTTAGCGGCCATGTTTCTAAATGCCAGCATTTATAATGTTCCTGGAACTTTTAGAAAATGGGAAAAAAATTCAATACGCAAAAAATAGCAGGGCCCTCTGGCCTGGTAACCTATGTATACAACCTGATG
Source organism: Peromyscus maniculatus bairdii (assembly GCF_049852395.1). NCBI lineage: Eukaryota > Metazoa > Chordata > Mammalia > Rodentia > Cricetidae > Peromyscus > Peromyscus maniculatus. The sequence goes on from NC_134867.1 coordinate 64,547,990, forward strand.
CCAAATGGTGGATGCTTCCTGATGTTGGCCTGACCATCATGATTGCTGACCTTCTCTGACATTGACCTGGCTACCACGGCTGAAAGACCCTCCCTGATACTGGGCTGACTACCACAGCAGTAATATGACTCTTTTCTCTAGGTCCTTATATGCTCAGTGGGCCCCTCGGTCCGAGGTGTGCCCTTGTTAACCCTGGATGTGAGCTGTGTAGACTGTGGCCTGAGTTAGTACCGATAAGTTCACACAGAGCATGAGCTCTCTTTTGACATGTAGACAGGCAGACAGAGCAGTCCTCAACACTCAATACTACTAGAGTGGAGAAGGTCCAGAATGGTTCTCCTGGGCCCTGAGTATAGAGGGAACAGAAATGTGCTTCCTGTCTATCAGAACCGCCTCCCATCGCCAATGTTACAGCAAGTTGTCTGCCTATAAGACCAGCTGTGAGCAAAGCCTAATTAATAATGCCAATGGAGGACACACATTTGAACACAGACTTTCCTCTCTCCAAGTCTTTCAGTCTGAGATTAAAAGGGATAAGGATGGAGGAAAAGGAAAAAGAAAGTTCCAAGACTCCAACAAAAGTGAGAGACCCTGAACTTAGTCCCCATCTCCTGCTGCTGGGCTCTGTCCCTGGCCGGCTGACTTCCTGTGGTCAGCTACGCCTGTCCGAGTGAATGGCAGCTCTATAGAGCCTTGTTGAACCGAAGGGCTTTGGGAAGAGCAGAGATTTGATGGTCAGAGGGAGCAGTGTTCTTGGTGAAGTGTTCAGCTGTGTCTCCTCCCACAGCCTTTCAGACCGAAGGCAAGCTCTACCTGATTCTGGACTTCCTGCGGGGAGGGGACCTCTTTACCAGGCTTTCCAAAGAGGTAAGTGACCCTACAGCCCATGGTGACTTTCTGTCTAGAAAAACAGGAAGGGAAGAGCATCCAGGGAGATGGGCGTGCGAGGTAGTACGTGTATGATGTGTGATGTGGACATTGAGTGTGTGTAACGTGTGATGTAGTACAGCATGTGTGGTTTGTGATATTTGGTCTGTGTGATGGGAAGTGTGTGATGTATGTCTTACGGATGTGTGGTAAATGTGTGTCAGTTTTCAAAAACTTGTACAAAACTAGCCATGGTTACATACACCCTTAACCCAGGAAATTCGGGAAACTGAGGCAGGATTTTGACTTCACTATCAGGGTAAGATCTGCACAGTTGCGTCATCAGACCTCCTAACCAAGTTCGTGATGACATTTGGGGGTGGCTGTATTTGATGGCGTCTCACTTCCCATCCGTGGAAGGCACAGTTAACGCCGTGTGGACCTCTCCTCTGGGCAGTGGTCCATCCCTGTGTGTTTGTGTTTAGGAGCATCTTGTCAGGTCTTTGCTCCCTGGGTGAGCTTCATTGGCTTCTAGCTGCAGAGTTAGTTTTGTGTACCAACACTTGAAGTAAGAATGCTCCAGAATCGTACTGTGAAGGTCCCGTGTCCCTCATGAGTTGAGGAGCATTGAGCTATCTTTGTGGGATGGGGAAATCCAGAGTTCTGTCCACAGCAACAACATTCTTGTCTTCTCCTTTGAATGATTCTGTAAGGCTCAGTACAAAGAATAAGAGGTCTGGCAGCATGCTGAGGGAATGCTCCTCACTTTTTTCCAGCTTTTGATTTGCCCTTGACAGTGGTTTCCAAGTCACCCTCTTCTTCCCTCCGCCTTTCCAGGTTTTCAGTAGGTGTGCCTTGCTTAAAACTCCAGACAGACAGGAGCTCAAGGTAGAGCGTGTGGCCAGGCGGGAGAGGGCTCCCGAGACTGTGAGCTGTTCTCCCTCCGTTTCCTGGAGGCCCTGCAGCAATGGCACATGCGGGGGAAATTCTGGGCTCTGGTGATGGGATCCTCCACTTCTCTTAGCTCAGAAAACCAGACCTTCTGTGGTCCTCTTTTGTTCAGCATCTGGTGAGGTAACCTATAGCTGGGCTTCTCACCGAAATGATGGGTAGAAGCCCTGGAGCTCCTCACAATGGGGCATGTGAGACCTATTATTGCAGAGGGGTAAAGTGGCCACATCCGGGCACACGGGTTCTTGATTGGCAACTTGAAAAGCCTCTCCTGGCATTCTGTCCTTCAGCAGAGCACTGGACAGCAGCCTGCTGTGTGCGGCCACCATGCCTGCTTTCAAGAACTCACCTGTGGGCCGTGGATTGATGGTGGGTTTGGGAACCACACCAGATGTACCCCGAGATCTGGGGAAGCAGAGAGAGATAATGGCTCTCTGTGTACTAAATGCCTCCAGGCATAAAAGGGACCTCTGCGCATGGTGGGATTTAACTGTGCAAACCACTGGTTAATGCATCCAGAAAAGACACTGACAAGAGGAGAGGTGCTAGCCACATGTGGGAAATAGAATAGAGGTGGAAGGGTGCTGGGAGGTGGAGAGGATCCATAGTCCAGGGCTAGCTCCCAGGGGTACCAGCTGACACTTCATAGGACCCAAGACAGGTGTCCTTACTAGGAGCTGAGAGCACTGTCTGCTTGGCTGGTGACATTCACCACACTGTCCCATAACTCACTCATTTTAGCTCTGGGTCCATGCCACACTCAGTTTGCATGTGAGTTTTTTGTGTGTCTGCTTTCAAAGAAAATTCAGTGATAATACGGACTATAGTCTCTTCAACACGAATGTCTCGTGGTAAATGTGAAAGTGGTTTGCGAGGGCCCTGGGGGGGGGGTGTGGCCCTGTGAATGAGTACTTCCTGTGCAAGCATAAGGACCTGAGTTAGGGTCTCTACCACCCATCGCCAAAGGCTGGGTCAGCAGCACACTCCTGTACTCTGGGCACTGGAGAGCAGTTCCAGGGTATGGAATCAGGACATCCTGGGGCCAGCCAAGCCTAGCCAAATTGGTGAGATTTCCTGTCTCAAAACATGAGGTGGAGAGTGTCCAAGGAAGACACCTGAGACGAGCCTCTGGCCTCTGTGCACATATGTGTAAACACATCCATATGCGTGTACATGTATATGTGTAAGATCATGTAAGGATTTGCCTTCCTGCTGATATGACTACAAAATATGAGCAGGACATGACAAAGCAGTGTGAGCCAGTGTTCTGAAGGCCACTGGCTCCAAGGCGTCCCGATACTCTAACTGGCCTGGAATGCAGCACCAACCCCAACAATCACAGGCCCCTCTCCAACCAACACATTGTACTTGGCAGAGTGCATCCCTCTGTGCAGAGGGCAGGTGATCAGGCTGCCAGTTTGCGCATCAGCCCAGGAGGGGACAGGAGAGGGAGGGAGAAGAGTGAAATTGGAGACCCATGTGGAAATCCTTCAACCTCCACAGTGTGGTTTGGTTATTTGAATTGTAACATCCATCACGAATTCACACCAGAGCGTTCCTGATAAGACAGGAGCCCAGGGTTGAACTGCAATCTGAGCAATTGTAGGGTGAGGCCGGGTTGGCGGTGGGATGAGGTTGCCCTCACAAGGCTGACCAAAATCAACTCCATGAGAGCACAACCTCCAACCGTGAGAACGCTCCTGCATTAGGAGTGGCAGGCAAGTGTTGTGGGAGAGCCAAGATCTCCACATGCATATTCTGGGACAGCACTGGTTTCTTTGGGGAGTTCTTTGAAACAAGCAGTCATGGGACAAAGCTGAACCGTGGTCCTTTCCCAACCCTCTAGGTCATGTTCACTGAGGAGGATGTCAAGTTCTACCTGGCTGAGTTGGCCTTGGCTCTGGATCACCTTCATGGCCTGGGGATCATCTACAGGGATCTGAAGCCAGAGAAGTAAGAGGAAAGGCATTCACAGCCTACTCGGGCATCTGCTGCCAGCCCACGCCAGGGGCTGTTACCTAGGATTTATTTCCCAAGTGTCATGTGGGTGGGTCCTGTGCTGGAGTTCTAAGAAGGCTGAGCAGATGACATCTCCTTACCCTGCACAGGCGCTCAGCAAATGCAGGGCCTGTGTTATCATGGTAGAAAAGTGCCCATGTGTGAGGCCAGGCCACATTTGTTCTTCACCATACACAGATGACCCGACAGGTGGGGCCTAAGGCTGACTGCACATAATCCCTCCCCCGTCCAGCAGCTTTTGCCACCAAGAACCATTTGTCCCCATCCCCAGCCTCTCCGTCTCCTCCTCCTGTTGCCATTCAGGCTTGGATACCTTCTAGCGACTGCCCTGAGCTCCAGGAACATGGTCAGTTAGCCTCTTCTGAGATGGCTAACTGGGAGATGGCCAGATTAGTTCTCTCGAGGGATCAGCTGTGGGACGGTGGCCAGAGGGTCCCCAGGTCAGTGTGTATTGGGGGCTGAGAACCTGTAATGTTCTCATTTCTGGAGTTGTCTGTTAATCTCGTCTCCATGAAGACAGGAACCACCCTGCAAAGTAATGGGGTTCAGGGTTCCCATGTTCTTCATGCCTAGGCCGCGTGTGACATGTTCCCAGGGCTCATGCGAAGCTTATCACAAGTTTACCTCACATTAAGTAACACGGAGTTCATAGGCCTTATACAAATCTATGCATACATCTATGACTCCTGTGGAAGACTTCCGTGTGCTCAGAGCCACTCTGGGCATCAAGGCCCTGGGCCCCCACTCACTCGGGAAGGCTGGGATAGTTCTTGAAGCTGAAGGTAGTAACATTTAATTATGGGATAAAGACAAAGACTTTGTGGTCCAATTAGAATTATTTGGGAATGAATCTTAAAAGTTGCTCATTTCTGGGCAAAGATTCAGTGTGACCGAGAAGCAAAGACAAAAACATTTGCCTCTTTAATTATGACTTGTCATTTTAATTAATGTACCATAACCTTTTTCAGAAAACACTGGATATTCTTAAACCTGTGACAAATAGTTTTAATGCTATAGAAACACAGAGAAAAACATTTACCCTTTATGTGTGGCCAAGGGCACAGCTAGGTGACCATAGCAAGTTCAAGTGTCATGGACCCTCACCACTCCCATCACCAGAGTGCTTTTCAGCCTGCAGAGCTGTGAATATCCCAGCTCTCACCCAGCCTTGGCAAACCCATTCTTTGTGAGTGTGAAGCTTTATGAATTCCTTGCATGAGTGGAAATCTAGGCCTATGGCAGCCTCCCCACCCCTTGGGTGTCGTTTCCTTCCTCTCCAGCCACGTCCACATTTCTTTAGGGTGAATGGTAGCTCCTGGGATCTCATGGAGCAGGATTTACGTCAGTCCTAGAAACAGGTAGAAATCCTGGAGCCCCAGGTCTCAGGGTGTCAGAGCCGCTCAGCCAAGCGTGCAAGGGAGAGGAGCAGATGATGTCCCATCATGGGATGGGAATTCTCTACATTTGCGGGATGACTAGGAAGAGCAAGGCCAGAGGTCAGCTCGTGATGTGAAGGCTCACTGGGAAACAGGCCAGGAGCCCAGAGGCTTTGGTATTGCCAGGCTTGCCCCGGGTTCCATCGCAGGATGAAGCCTCAGGCAGCCCAGAATCCCTCTGCTGAACCCCAGCTGTGCGTGGCCCTTACCAGAGACCAGGATTGGTCCCAAGTGCTGAGGACAGCCCCAAGAGAGTCTGAGATTCTGAGAAGAGGTTCTCTAGGTGCCATGGGTTCCCAGGGTCAGGAAATTTCCTCTGCAGAGTCTGTGGGCATCTATGGGCCAGAACAGTCAAAGAACCCACTCTTCTGTATTTGGAAGGGGCCCAAAGGTTCCAATCTGATGACTCAAGAACACGCAGCCCTGCAGGCCCATGACCAGGCTCCTTGGTTCCCCTCCCCCAGGCTCATACCACACCCTTCTGTTCCATTCCTGAGCTGGTCCAGGCTACTGGACACAGACTGCCATAAGAAAACCTACCCAGGATGCGGCCATGTCAGAAGCTCAGGCATTGAGCAAGGGCATCTCAGCTCCATGGGGCTTTTCTCTGACTCTGTGTGCCAGGGGACTATGAGCTCTCTGTTTTTTTCTCTCTCTGAAGTCTGTTTTCTTTCCCTTTCTTCCAGTATCCTCCTGGATGAAGAGGGACATATTAAGATCACAGGTTAGTAAAATAATAATAATAATAATAATAATAATAATAATAATAATACAGCCTTATCTCCCTTATCAGCCCTGATAAATTTGTGGACCACCTCCTAACAGTACCCTGTCTCATCTCTGACCTGAGTGAAGTTTTGGTGCCCAAGTGCTGGCCTTCTGCATGTGTACACATAGCAAGGGGACCTCCAACTTCTGGAATACTTCCTCTGTTCCCCTAAAGACTCCTTCCAAGCAGTGCTGGGCACTCACGTGTGTGTTCACAACAAGGGCACACTCAGACTTCTAGATCAACTCCTCTCTTCACCTGCCTAAGGCTCCTTCCAGGCCTTGCTCAGCATCACTGGGCCTTTAACTAGATGCCCTGAGCCCATGCTCCTCGGAGGCAGGCACAGGGCCTGTTCAGTGGCCCTAGCCTTGTCTCCCACAGCAGCGGCCCAGCTGCCCTTGTTTATATCCAAACCTTGCAGCATTGATATAATCAGCCCAGCTGCAAACAATGTGTACCCCAGCTTCCAGGGGCTTCCCCCGCTGCCTGTGTGTACCCCAGCTTCCAGTGGCTGCTACAAGAGGTTATAAAAAGCAGATGATTTATCACTTTACTGCTCTGGAGCTGTTAGGTGTCAAGACTGGCCCCTGGGGAGAATCCCTGGCCTCGAGTCCTTCAGCTCCACATAGAGCCCCTCCTCTTCTGCAGCGCCAGCATCTGTGGTCTCTGGTTCTCTCCTCCACACAGAGTCTGCAAGGTCATTTGGACCGTCTGTTGAATACCCTGCCTCAGGATTTGCACTGTACGCCTGCACGTCCCCTTCACACTACAAGATAATCTCTTCGCAGGTTCTAGGCCATATTTGGGCACCGTTGTCCTGCCCGTTGGCTGGTCCTGGCCAAGTCTCCATGTGTACCGTAACCCAGAGTCCACTTGCCAAGGACCTGCTTTCCACTCGGGTGCCAGTCATGCTTCCTTTCCTCCTGCCTGCAAGAACTGCACCTCATTTTTCTCCATCTGGGCCCCTCAACCTGCGGTCACCCCATGCTGATACATGGGAAAGGCTTTCTGGGAATTCATGTTCACTACCAAGGAGTTAACCCCTTGCTACTGTGACAAGGCACATGGTGTGTGTGGGGTGGGCTAAGGGGGTAGGTATTCAAGGCTCTTTAAAAAATTCCCATCTTTGTAGATCTTAGCCTCAGGAACTTGCTGGGCTCTGAAAGCACATTAAGCCTGAATTATGCAATGTACACGAGGCCCTTTAGTCTTTGAGAGAAGCGATGTACATCAAGGGATCTGTCTACATAGACATGGGACTGTGGCTCAGAGACTCAGGCAGTGCCGTGTGTTGTGCTTATGTTTAGATTTTGGCTTGAGCAAGGAGGCCATCGACCACGACAAGAGAGCCTATTCGTTCTGTGGGACTATCGAATACATGGCGCCTGAGGTGGTGAACCGGCGGGGACACACGCAGAGCGCTGACTGGTGGTCCTTTGGTGTGCTCATGGTAAGGCTTGTCCCCTGGTTTACTCTCTAAAGGTGGCTGTTCCCCAGGCGAATTCCTCATCCCAGCTTGATCCAGAGACTGGAAACTGGAGAGGAGTCAAGGCTTGAAGGGCCCTGGGCCCGCCTCTTACCTGCTCGGGAGGAGCAATGAATTTTAGAGCAGCCTTCCCCCAGACTGTCCTGGTTCGTTCTTCTGAAAATGGAAATGGGGTTCAGATGGGACCAGGCCTTCTTCATCATACTTAGCACCACAGATTGAACAAGAATGTGAAGACAGACAGTAGCTTCTCTGTTAAACATATCTCTCTTACTTCAGATGAAACCCTTTTGCTTAGTTGGAAAATTTGGCATGCACCAAAGTGTTCATGGAACTAGCTGGTTTTATATTTGCATCTAGAAAGGGTACCCATTTTCCAATCTGGGCATGCTCCTCCTTTCCTCCTCTTCCCACCCCGGCAGGACAGCATGTTCACTGACCCCTCACATCTCCCTGTAGGCCAGATCCTGTTGCTCTGGAATCTAACACCACTGACAATCAGGGTCACGGCCTTTCCCAGCACCTCTTAGTTTGAGCGTTTCACAACAGAAGAAGCTGAGACTGTGAGACCCTCAGTAGGTGTGGTAAGAAAGGCTCAGACAGCTCTCAACATGGTCCTGTGCATCCAAACATGCTCCGTTCATGGTCACAGCCACCTGTCATCCTCCACCCTGTGGGACCCACAGCCCTGGAGCAGGTTTGCCCCGGGGATGTCTTGAAGCCTCAAGGAGCCATGGTCACCAATACTTGGTCCTCAGCTAGCCCCAAGGCTGTGTAAAGCTGCTAACTTCTGGGGCCCTTCCAGCCAGCCAGCTGGGGAGAGGGCTTAACTCATAGTAGGAGATAGACGCCCTCTTAACGCGGAACAGAACCGTTCGTTCCCTCCCCTGCCAGATCTTAAGGGAAGCTGGTTGGTCATGGAGCATCACAGTATGCCGCATCCCATGAGAAGGTGGCCACCATCAGCCCCTCTCTCTTGCACCTTAGGCTGGAGCTCAAGGCTGCAATACCCTGAAATCCAAGGCTCCAACATTTCTACCTCTTTTTAAGACTGTCACGAATTCTGCTCCATGAGATCCCAGGAGGTCCTGTCCACCCTGAAGAAACTGGGAAGTGGCTGCAGAGGGAGGAAGCAATACCCTGCGGGGTGGGAAAGCCTACCACATGCCATGGTAGTTACACTCACGCAAGTTAGTGGTGCAACATGAGGAATGAATATCACGGAGGAGGGAATAAGGCTGTGCATGATTATTCAGACCCTGCAGGGCAGCGGCTGGAATACGGGTCTCTTTTCCAGAAGGCTATCAGCCAAGTCCCAGGGTTGTCTCAAAGTGCCTTCCCCTACTGATCGAAAGGGTCTTTTTTTCACATACTAAAGAGACAGTTAACTTTGCTCTCTTCAAGGTGATTTTTGCACAGATAGCTGTGCTCACATACAAACACTGTTTTCCTTTCTCCCCTGGCACAATGGTTCTCAACCTTCCTAATGCTGTGACACTTTAATACGGTTCTTCATGTTAGGGTGACCCGCAACCATAAAATTTTCGTTGCTACTTCATAACCATAATTTTACTACCGCTATGAATCCTTATATGAATATCTGATATGTAGGATACCTGATATGAGACCCCTGTAGGGGTCTCACCCACATGTTGAGAACCCCGGTTCTGGCAGGATGATGCATGCTTGCTGATAGGAAAAAGAGGGATGGAGGGTGATGCTCCTTCCTTGGAGTCCTGCTCCCTTCCCTTCCGGCAGGCTTTTCTGGAAGGTCTGAAATCTCCTTTGCTGACTCTGGGCTGTAGGTCAGGCGTTCCTGTCCTTGCAGCCCCACACTCCTGGAAACCGCAGCCGCTTCAGGAGCAGGCTGTCCCCACTGCCAGCCAGTCCAGGCTTCCCCCTGCCTCCAGCAGCTGTGGTGGTGGCAAACGGTCTACACAGCAGTGCTGCGGACAAACCTTGGTCCTGTGAAGGAGGTCATGGACTCCTGTGCTTTCTGGCAGGGCAGCTGATGTCGGGGGTAAGAACAGGGGGCCAGGCTGGCTCCTAAGTCCTCCCAGACAGCTTCCCCATATAGTCCCGGGCAAGAACTACCTCTGGGTACCTTCCCTCTCTCTGCAGCTCCTGAGCATTCTGGTAGATTACCACACTACATCTCTCTTCTGTCACTGTGAACGTTTGCAAATGTCCCCCAACTCAGATTCCATGTCACCTGCCCCAGACTCCCCGGCACGGGAGCCCTGCACCGAGTCTGGCTCCCAAGGACAATGGGAACATCGGTCCCACCACATAGCATACCTCACAGTCTTTACCCTGCCTGGGTCTCCCTCTCTCCCAGAGCCTGCAAAGCTGAGGCCGGGAGCTAGCTCCTGCTCCCAAAGGTGTGCTTACTGTAGTGGCTACCACAGGTTACCCGCCAGAGCCGTTGTGGTCCAGGTTCTCATACAGAGAGGGCAGTCTTCTGAATGGCTCAGTCGTGGGATGGCACGATACTTGATTTCATTCATCAACCTGACTGGGTAAAGTAATGTCTAGCACCTTAATGAGGCACACTTTGGCGTGTCTGTGAGGGCTTTTCTATAGATCCTGAGAGAGGAAGACTAAACCTGAGTGTGGGCAGGAGCATCCATGGGCCAGGATCCGGGACTGAATAAAAGTGGGGAAATGTGCAGCAGCGTTCATCAGTCTGCATTTCCTGAGCCGACCCGATGTGAACAGGCCCTGCCTACCACCATGGCTTCCCTACTGTGACGTGAGAGCCTTCTCATCAGGGAAGACAGAACTGACACCCCACCCCCCTGCACGGCTCAGCAGCTTGCTCTGCTGCTGTGACAAAATGTTTGACAACATCAGCTTTGGAAGCAAGGTCGGCCGTGGGTCACCGTGTGAGGGTGACTCTGTCACGCTGGGGAAGGTGTGGCTGCTAGAATGGCCCTGATGGTGGTGGCTGGAGCTTTGGAGAGTTGGTCACATTGTACATGCAAGCAGGAAACAGAGGGGGGGGGGAATGCTGGTGCTCAGCTGTTTTCTCCTCCTTTCTCTGTCCAGGACCCCAACCCATGAGATGGTGCACCCACACTCAGGGGAGGGCCTTCCCTCCTCAGAGTCTCTCTCTGGAAACACCACTGTAGACATACCCAGAATTGTGTCTCCTAGAAAATTTTAAATCCAATGAAGTTGACCATTGAGATTAACCATCATGTTCCCTTAATGGACATTTCACCACAGCCCAGAGAAAAGCAGTTAATCAGCCTGAGGTCCTTTCATTTTAGTTAGAAGGACTCCTCATACCACGCCTTGGGACAGTTGGGAAAATGCTGTCAGGAATTCCAGCACTGTTACTCACGAAGCACAAAGCAGGCACAGTATCACCGGCCACAGTAAAAGGCCACATGTCACTGGAGGGTTTCTGGGACACCCTCATCTGAAACCCCCAATCTCCAAGCACGAAAGGACAGAAATGAAAATCAAGGCTCGGAGAAGAATGAGCAGCAGGTCCTAATACCCACATCCCCTGTGTCCGGCCCGACTGATCACGTGATGACCGGCTTCTCTTAGGCTTGACTGTGGCAGCCTCACCTTCCCAGTGCTTCCTTGGGTAACCTCAGAAGTTACTCTCCAGTTCTCAGGTGCAAGTAGGACATGAGTGTGTTGTTACCTCACCTGCTCAAGAGACCATTTGGGGACTGCTAATGTTTGTGAGGCGCTCTATAGTCAGGAATCCTGGGCCCCATGATAGAAATGAGGACTTAGGAAGTCTGAGCAGGCCTGACCTCTAAGGTGGCCTGGGGAGATGTGTGCTGTTCATAGCCCCATAGGCAGGGGACTGGCCCCCAAGTAATGCAAGAGCCTGGGTCCACATCTGAATGTTGACTACAGAGCCTTAGGTCAGTATAGATCACTATTTACAGCATACCTTGCCTGTTATTCAGAAATATTCAAAACATTTCTGAAGGGCCCACGGCAATCATATGACACCAGAGCCAGCTGACTAAGACCTACTCAGAGTTCTGCCAACCATCCCCAACCCTGCTGTACCCAGACCTTGGTCAAGGTGTCTAATGGTCTCCACCAATCCCAGCTCTTCATTGCAGCTGGGATCTGCTGCTGACACCAGCTTTGCCTCAGCATAGGCTTTTGCCTATGTTTATTTTATTTTATTGCCTGGGTGACCTGTGGACTGTCAGAGAAAAGACCCAAGGGGATGCACTGGGGATGCACTGTCCTGGTGTGAAGTGTGGTTAGGAACTGCTAGGTCAGCAACCCGGCCCCTGTGAGCCCTGTGGGAGCCCCTGTGGCTGGACACCCTATGCTGGGTCTACTACTGTTTCAGGTTTCTGTGGCTCAGGGGAGTTTTCAGATCCAACTGATTTCTTTTGAAGAATGTTGATCCACCAAGTGAATTTGGATGTAGACTCATGAATTTGGATGTAGACTCCTATGAAGATCACCCTTCCAGAGAATCTTCTCACGCAGCTTCCAGGAGGCTGCAGGAGAGGAGTGTTCACACCTTTCTCCACTGGCCATGACCTTGGGTTCCTCAGATTCCCTTGAGCCAAGACCACCTTAGCTAGCTACCCACCTCCCTGACCTCAGACTAGATGCAGGCGGCACCGAGATCCATGGCAATTTAAACTGCTGACTTTGGAACCGTTCCTGGGGTCTGAGGACTGCAGCCGGGGAGTACCGTTTGTCATCCTGGGAGCACCGTGAAGCTCATCAGTATCTCATGAAGTCACCTGGAGTGTCACCCATGCATGTGTGCTTCCCGTGGGAGCCAAGGGAATCTTGGCTGCTGTCACTTCACTCAAGAGCCGAGGTGGTGCCAGGCGGTGGTGGCGCACGCCTTTAATCCCAGCACTTGGGAGGCAGAGCCAGGCGGATCTCTGTGAGTTCGAGGCCAGCCTGGTCTACCAAGTGAGTTCCAGGAAAAGGCACAAAGCTACACAGAGAAACCCTGTCTTGAAAAACCAAAAAAAAAAAAAAAAAAAAAAAAGAGCCACGGTGGCTTCTAAAACCAGGACACAGGTCTCATCAGGGGAAGGCATGTACCAGGCCCCAAGCCGAGACATAAAGGACAGATATTTCCTGAGTATCACCCAGAAATGATCCCCTTTCTGCAGGCTCTTAGGGTCTGGAGATGAAGCCAGAGAGGCTTCCAAAGCAGACGTCTCATCCGCTGTCACACATCATCAAGAAGAGGTACTTCGCGAGCATTGCTGTGTGCCCCTGTGTGGGTCTTTGCCATGCAGACCTAGAAATGAAGCACCTGAAGGGAGAGAGGGAAAGCGGAGGAATGCGCAGAGAGCGTGGACTCTGATTGTTACAGCCACCAGTGAAAGCCAGGAAGAAATCGCTAAACGGATGCTGCCACACATTGTTCTGGGGCGCCAATCAGCACCGAGGCACCCAGACAGGGAGGGGGGCTCCATTTCTGCAGTAAGGATTAAATGGCCGCAGGCGGGAAGAATCCTTCTTGTTCTGCATAGTCACAGGCTCTTTCTTGGAAATGGGGTTTCATGAGCGCCATGAATAGACTCAAAGGAAGAACCAAACAGCAAGAGTTCCCCTCACCGGCAGCCTATTTTGAGATGGTAAGTTCTATAATCAGCTTATGAATGCTCATCCTATTTATCAGTCGCTCATCTCCGAGTCAGAGCATCCAGCCTTTCGTTTTAATTACGTTTGTCTATTTTTAAACTCTCATCTGGACCCATTGCTCCCGCCTTTTATTGCGTATACGTTTGTTTAATGCCTGCAGCCTGACATTCTGTGCGCACCAGACCGGCAGGGAGTTCAGTGTAACAGGGTGAACTTCAGATACCTGAACTGGCAGGGGCTTGTTCAGTTCTTTAAAAGTGGGTTTACAAAGAGAAGACCGACAATAAATTGTAAGCATCCCTCTTCCACCGAAAGCCTCCTCTCCAACAAGTCTCACTCCCACTCTCGTGACATATTTACGTGGGAAGTGGAATGACTAAAACCCATTATGTAAATGTATGAAACTGTCAAACACTAATGAAAAAGATTAAAAACTGTAACCTTATCTCTCTAAGTTTATAACTTCACTCTGATAGCCTGTCAGTGCTGGTTGCCCTTCATTATTGCCTCAGCTGGATTCAGAGCCACCTAGGAGACACACTTCCGGATGTGTTTGTGGGAGCATTTTCAGGGAGGCTTAGCTGAGGAGGACTCACCACAGATACGGACGGCACCATCCACACACTGGAGAGGGAGGGAATAAGAAGCCCGCTCAGCACCACCATCTGTCTCTTTCTGCTTCCTGACTGTGGATCTAGTGTGAGCAGCGTTTCATGCCCCTGCCTCCTACCTTCCCTGCCAACCCTGGCTGCCTGTGAACTCTCTTTCCTTGAGTTGATTTTGTTTTTTACAGAAATGAGAAAAGTTAATGTCTTATCACACCTGAAGTTCAGGTAACGCTTAGGTACATTTCAGTCGAGCGGAGTGAACCTTCTCAACCTTCCTAACGCTGCGAACCTTTCATTAGTTCCTCATGCTATGGTGCCCTCCAACCATAAAATTATTTTGTGGCTACTGCATAACTGTAATTTTGCTACTGTTATGAAGTGTAATGTAAATATCTGATATGTGGGATATCTGATATGCGATCCTTGTGAAGGGTCACTTGACCCCCAGGTTGAGAACCACTGGTCTAATGTATTCTGTTAGTAGGATCCACTGGTGACATCCTCAGTACCCAACGGTAGGTACTTTGTTTAACTCATCCACAGCACCCACCAGGGAAAGGGAGTACCTACACCATATGTCAATCATTCACCATGTTCATCTTTCACGCATCTCCCACTAGAAGGGGAACCTGGAGGCCAAGGTCCCCAGTGCCTCCCCATGTGGCTGCTGTAGCACTGGCTGATGGGGTTGGAGGTGAAAGAACAAACTCATCTGCTCTGTTTTGCTCTCTCTGCAGTTCGAGATGCTCACAGGGTCCCTGCCATTCCAGGGGAAGGACAGGAAGGAAACCATGGCCCTCATCCTCAAGTGAGTGTGGGGACCCACTCCAAGGCTGAGAACTCCACCCGGGGCAGAGCCTTGGGCTTTTGTGTCTGTAGCTGAGGAGGAAGTGGGCTGCTGGGTTCCAGTGGGAGCCATGGTGTTGGGGAGGAACCACCTGTTCTCTCCTAATCACCATGGATGGAGTGTAGCCGGCTGTGTGTGGGAACCTTGGCTGTCCTGGAATATCCACCGGGGGATTCTGATGAGCTTTCAGACTTAGACAGAGAGAGACTTACGTAGATTGTCCAGTGCTGGCTTCCAGATACTGTGACAGTGAACTTCCAGGTGGCTTGAGAACTTGAGGCGTCTCAGAGAGGGCACAGGAGCAAGGCTTCCACTCTCTCTGCTAACCCTGCACATGGTTACCTATTACCCCCGCCCCCTGACTGGAGTTGGCATCGTTTGGATGCAGGAGTGCTCTCAGGACCACAGAAGAGGTGGTCAGACCACTGGCTAACCCTTGGCCATCTGCCGTAAAGTCCTAGATGAGCTGGGCATGAGCATCAGAGAAGAGCAAGAGGTGGGGAGACGGGAACCCCGAATCAGCCAGGGTTCCGTGGAAAAGTCATAGCACTGTCCTTGTGACCACCACCAGAATACTGGCGTAAAAGGACATTACTAAACTTAGGAGGCGCCAAGCATTGCAAGCCACACCTTTGTAGCTTCCTCCCGTATACAGGGGATAAAAGGGGATGGAGGAAACTCCATGCGAGGACACATCCCAAAGCCTTGCATGTTCAGAATCCCCCTGTGGCTCCTCCAGGGCAGCACTTGATCCATGGTGACCACGGGGTGGCTGCCATAGCTGTACCTGTGTTCTTGTGGGGACACCCTGTTCCCTGGGTTTCAATGGGAACTTGATTTACTTTTGATGAAAGCTGGAGCTACCTCAGCAACCCCACGTGGGCCCATGCCTGTTCAGGGTGCAGGTCAGCCCACGCTCAGTGCCTGGTCCTGAGTAAGGTCCAAGGACTCCAGGGTCCATCCAGCCTCTCCTTTGGGATGTTTCTTTCTCGGACATTCTCCATAGTTCTACAGCAGCCCTTGCCAGGAAAGATAAGAGACCCACTGTTCCCAGGGTGCCGGGAAGGAACTCACCAAACTTAAACCACTAATGACCGCTCTTGCTCAGAGGAACTTTGTATTAGGAAAACTTGGTTTTGAAAAACAATTTCCATTGAACATGTTGTTGGTGCTCAGGGAATCACTGTTGCTGGTTTGGTCATCTGCTGTGTCTTAAATGGACTGTTAAGTAGCAGTTGTGAGAATTTCACACTTTTAATTTTGAATATGGTCAGCAGCCAGCTACAAGCCACACGCGCTGAAGCTCTTTGGTGTCTTCACGTAGTTTTAAGGCAAGACGGGATCCCCTGGCCAGAGTGCTGGCACTCCTGCTCCGGGTGGCTGGGGGTCTCTTCCCTTGCAAGCAGAGTGGCCACACGGAACTGGAGACCGCACTCATCTTTGCCCTGCCTTCTCACCTGCATTCCATTCTGTCTTCCAGAGCCAAGCTGGGCATGCCACAGTTCCTCAGCATGGAGGCACAGAGCCTGCTGAGGGCCCTCTTCAAGCGGAACCCCTGCAACCGGCTAGGTAAGGGTCCCCATGGCACCCCCTTCTGCAGGAATGCAGTCTGCCCTCTAGACCCCCCTTAGGAATGTGGGGGTCACCATTCTGTGCCCCCATGGGAACATGGAAGACTCCCTCTCTGTGCCCCAACTCTGACTGAACTGTGTGATTTGCCTTGCTGAGGTCACAGGAAGCAGAAGGTCCCCAAAGCAGGGGATACACTCACACGTGGTCTAACCTGTTCTCACATGTGGTCTAACCTGCACAGACTCATGGTCTAACCTGCACAGACACGTGGTCTTATCAGGACTGCTGAAAGGCATATGAGTCTCAAAGTATCATCATTTGTTTTTTAAATTCTCTGCTTTTGCACAAAACCGCTGTATTTTCTTCTGGTCTCATGTCTCCATAAACTACACATAGATTGGTTGAAGGATCACTTCTGCTCATGGCCTCTTAAATTGAGAAGCCCAACATGCACAGAGCCCAGACTTACTTTAGCACCGACCAAGCACCGTCCCCTCCCCCAACCACACAGGGTTTACTGCTTGGCCTGGAAACGGTGGTGATGGACTGAGACCCAGGGACGGGGTTCTGGTCCTGTGGCCGTATGAGCGCAGCGTGCTGGCTAGCCGTGCGGTTTATCCCACAGATGAGCAGCAGGAGTGCGCGCCATTAGCTCCAGCCTCACAGACAGGAACACGTCACTCAGAGGCGAGTCAGGAAATAT
The DNA here is from genome assembly GCF_049852395.1 of Peromyscus maniculatus bairdii. Taxonomy (NCBI): domain Eukaryota; kingdom Metazoa; phylum Chordata; class Mammalia; order Rodentia; family Cricetidae; genus Peromyscus; species Peromyscus maniculatus. The sequence continues at coordinate 64,564,849 of NC_134867.1, forward strand.
TTCATTCTAGAAGAAATAATTAGATTTTTCTCTCTGCCTGGCTCAGCCCCAAGGAAGCTCAGGCCTCATTTAATTTCTTCCATGTATCAGTTTCAGGTCAGGGAACTTCTGCAGTAATTTACAATCTTCCAGTTATTAAAAAAGTGAAGCTACTATTAAAAGCACTGTCCGCTTCCTGGGAACATCCTTCTAGCGTGTGAAGTGACCGGTCTGCAGCGAATGTGGTCTAAGGAATACAAACTGCTGCTGTACCACTCCAACAGAGACACAGACTCACGTGTCACACCCAGCTAGTCCCCGCGAGGTTGCTTTAGAAAAAGTCCACTTCACGAGCTTGTCAAAGACACCCCTACTATAGATCTGCTATAGTCACCCCGGTCCAGATGCCCTTGGCACCACCTGCCTCCCCACCCACGACCGTCACTCCCCCAGGCAAGTCTCTGGGGAACATCCCCAGTGAGAATGGCTGCCTCGCAGTGGAGAGGCCTAGAGTGGACCACAGGAGACACTGGCGAGGTCACTTGTCCCGTGTGGGGCCTGTGATGGCCTCTACGGCTAAGCTTGTGAGGCACTGTGAAACGGGCTGTTCTACCACCGCACGTTCACTAGGCTCTCCCAGGGGCACTTTACCCTTGGGCCCAAAAGCTGGGACTGTTCGCCAGCTGGCCAGGGCCGTTTCCCCGGCAGGAGCTCACCAAGCTGACCAACTGGAAGGTGAAAGTCCCAGGTGAGCATCTGTGGTCCCCAAGATGCCAGTGGGGTGAGGAGATGGCAGGCCCCAGGATGGGCATGCGTGGAGCCACCACGGACTCCTTAGCATGGATGTGCTTTCAGGGTCGTGTGTGCTGGGCACGTGATTTGGAGGGAACCCGTGGGCCAGACTGTCCCCTGTGCTGTTGTTCTTGGACGAGTTACGCAGATCTCAGATGGGACCTGAGACCTCAGCCAGGAATCGCTGTGACTTCTCATGGGACCGAGTGGGTTATGAGCGTCTTACTGGGTAAAGTCAGGCTCGCATGGATGTGGCCTGTGGCCCCCACAGCCCTCTGAACTGCCGGCTTGGCTTGGCTTTGTTCCTTGGTTCCGATAGGGAATGTGGTCATGGAGTCAGAGACAGTGAGTGGCCCATGCTCAGTCAGGCCTGCTGCAGGCAAGACCTCCTACCCTGAGGGGGTGGGGCACGGAGGATGGGACACTGAGTCTCCGGCAGGGAGCACGGTGATGTCCAGGACCTGGGTGACCACTGGTCCCAGAGCTGCCCTCTGACTACACTTTCTCCAGGGCAAGGGCAGCTGCCCCAGGCCAGCCTACAGCCCCTCTTGGATGAGCAGTCCTGAGATGAGCCTCCCTGGGCACAGGGCTGGCCACAGGGCTGGGCACTTGCTCTCCGAGATGCTGAGGATCTCACCAGGGCATTGCTCGCGCTAAGCGAACACTTTACCACAGAACTACCCCTCCAGCCCTTTTGCTCCTCTTGACACAGATCTTATTAAATTTCCCAGGTTCCCCGGGAATCCACTCTGGAGCCCAGATAGGCCTCGGTCTCCAGAGGAACTGTGTCAGAGCACACCTGAACACTCCTACCCCTCAGAACACGCTGCGGCTGAACCCCTCTGTAGCACTGAGTTTCCCCGAAAATGCAGGAGAATGCCTTCACATGGCATTGTCACTCACGTCTGAACCCCAGAACCCTGTCTAGATCCCTGCCCTGCTTCCAACCATCTTGTAGATGTTTGGTCCCAGCCGGTTCTTTCTGGTGAGCCTGGGGCACACCTTGGTGCCCCTCCCTGAGTGGCCTACACTGTCCAGTGTAAGTACAGCCACGCCGAGTGGGACCCTGAGGCAGTTTGGGGATGGTGACAGCCTGTGACAGATGTGACAGATGCTGCTTAGTGACCAGGTGAACGGGTCCCTGCACGTGACTGAGTGCTGTGCTCCAGCAGTCACCCCTGAGTCCAGGCCTAGTTCTTGTTGCTCGCCTCTCTCACAGCAGGCCAGGTGCTGATGTAGGTTTTTCAGGCATTGCCTGGCAGCTGGACTGTGGTTATGGAAAGCCTGGCCCCGCCCCCCACTCTCTTCGTGTTCTGTGCTCTGTGACTTGCCTTTTTATTCTCATGCTTGGCTGCCTTGTGATCGAGGCCATAGCATCCGTATTGAAGGGAAGAAGAGGTGGAGATTGCAAGTGCTTGTGTCCCTGTGGTCAGGAAAGCTTTTTGAAAGTCCCCTCAAAGGGTATCTGCACTTCTTGTTGATAGAACGTGGTCACCTGGCACTTCTGAGTAGAGGAAAGGCCGGAGAACAGACCTCTGTTGGAGTAACATAAAGAAGGCTGGGAATCGGGTTTCATTAGCAGGCACCAAGGTCAGCCAGGGGGTCCGGCAAGTCAAGCTTGGCTAAGGCAGATGCACTGCCTGCTTGCCTTGGACCTGGGCTGCTGGATTATGGAAGCCTCGGGGAGCAGTTGCTGATGCTGAGGGAATGGGAAAGGGGTGTTATCAGACACTCCGAGAAGATCTGAGACGCGGAGGTCAGTGGCTGCCAGTGTGGAACCCAGCCGAGTCCTTATTCTGACATTCTCCATTTTCCTCTTCATGGGGTAAAGCGGAAGAGATATTGATAGCAAATGTGTGTCTGAGTCCCGCCGGGCTGCGTGCAACGCTCCCAGCTAGGGCTCCGGCCACTAGAAGGTGCTGACTGTACTCAGTAGGCTCCTGTTTACTTGGTGTTTCTCCACCACGGACTTTCAGGTGCACTTACTGGTTGGCTCGGCATTCACACCTGAGGTGTTCCTCTCTGGTCTCCCTGCGGTGTGGTGTGGTGGTGCCCAGGACCTGCCCAGGAGCAGCCATGGCATTCCACTCATTCCTGTGCTCGTCCAACCAGGAGGTTTGGGGAGCCTGTTCTATCTGGCTTTTTCATGGACACCTGCTTTTTAGGACACCGGACACCGGGGATATACAAGGACTCTTTGTTAGAAGCCTCAAAGCGGGGGACAGGTGCTCTCTGACTCCCACAGTGCTTTGGATGCAGCCGTCTCTTGTGCAGAAATCATCATGCTGCTGACAGCCAGGGGGCTTTGCTGTTGTAGAGCAGTGTCAGGTCCGTGTCCTGCTCAGAACCTTGCCTCACTGACTGCCACGCAGGGCACCCTCGTGCCATGCCCACACGGTCCCCGGTGGGGGTGGATGCCCACATGGTCCCCAGTGGGGATGGATGCCCACGCGGTCCCCGGCGGGGGTGGATGCCCACGCGGTCCCCGGCGGGGGTGGATGCCCACGCGGTCCCCGGCGGGGATGGATGCCCACACGGTCCCCAGTGGGGGTGGACAGACTTTGGGAATGCTCTCCGAGTCCTTGGGGGTCTGCCAGGCTCTCACATAAACTGTTGTCCGTTCACACAGGGACTCTGTTCTGTCTCATTCACACCGAGGTTGTCCCTTTTCTCCCGTCCCCACCACCAGCCCCCTGAACTCCCACCACGACTGCACTCACTGAACTGTAGGGAGAAAAATTGCAATTTATTTATTTTCCTTGAGTCTTATATACTTTTCATTCTGGGCAGAAAATGAGCATAAAAGATAGGACAGTTTAGAAAAACAGAAGAAAGATAATTACATGAAATTCTAGTCTTAACGGATTTGTGTTTATTTTGAGATCGTATTTATCGGCTTCAGTGGCATCCAATAAGGACTTCAATTCTTTACCAGACTTCCTGTCTCTCACAGGGAGTTGCGAGCGCAGATTTCTTGCTTCCTGAGAATGTCTTCGTACCTGTTTCTTTTTTGTGTGGTGTTGGGAATAAACAAAAAGCCCTGGTCCTTTTACACCTTGCACTTGGACGGGGTATAGATTTGCTTGGCAAGGTCTCAGTGGAATTGATGGCACCCTGGGATGCTGGTCTGAATTTATCCCATCCTAATTCCAGCTAAATAGTGAAAGCCCATGATCTTTATCCAGTCAACTCTACTTCAGTGATTACGCCCCTCGGTCGTGTTGACAGATGTCCCGAGGAAGCTTTCTATCACACGCTAGCTAGCTGGCCCGCAGCTGTGGGCAGCACTCAGCCAGAGCAGTGAGGATGTACCTGTGCGATATGGTGGATGCTTCAGTTTAAAGGGGGAAGGGAGCTAATTAAACAGTGCGCAGCAGCCCAAGGTGGCCTATCTGCATTAGAAGCGAGGGGAGGAGATGGATCAGATGTGCTCATCTCCCAGGTGGGCAGGAGAGGGGCGTCCCTTCCTTCCACCCCATGCTCCTCAGCAGTCTGGCTCTGCAAATAGTAGACACATAGCATTTTAGTGATTTTAAAATCTTTTCTTTATTGGAGGGGGATGCTGTTTTGAAGGGGAACAGTCAGTATTTAGAGACTCTGAGATACATGAGCCCACCTCGGCCTTGGGACTCTCCAAGGGCAGTGGACAGTATGCAGTCCCTTTTCCCCACCCTGAGGGCCACACTGGCACCCTTTAACAGAGAGGTGAGCAGGAGGTATAACGGATGGACTCAGTCACATGTGTACACAGCACAAGAGTCTTCAGGTGAAGACCCAAAGACACTGGTAACGTTTCTTGGGTTTGATGAAGCAGTCCAGGCCACAAAAATGGGGCTGAGAGACGGGGGGGGGGGGGGGGGGGCGAGGGAGACAGTGGGGGGGGCCGAGAGACAGTGGGGGGGGCCGAGAGACAGTGGGGGGGGCCGAGAGACAGTGGGGGGGGCGAGAGACAGTGGAAGAAGGTGAGAGGAGACCAGGGGATCAGCAAGGCTTGCCACAGGCCCCCCCCAGTCTGCACCCCCCCCAGGACCCCCACCTCTTGAACAAGTGTCCTGGGACCCACCATCATACGCGTGGTCAGAATCAATGTGCCAGCCTCCTGCTGGGAAAGGTAGGTGGCAGTAGCCATTTGGTTTTTGAGGTTGCCTTGGGGGGAAAGGGGTCCTGGCTTCTCTGCACTCTATGGAAAGCAGGAAGTCTAGCGTCTTACTTGTTCCAGAGAGAAGGCTGGCGTGACACAACTGTATGAGAGGCCAGAGGAACCTGGTCATCTGGGGCTTCACTTTGGGGTTCATTTTCTGAGCCCCCAAGATGCTCCGCAGCTGCTGGTGGTCCAGGCTAGCCTTCTAGCTTTCCTGAGCCTTCCTGGTCATACCTGGGCAGGTGGTGAGAACAGTACACGGTGTCATGCAGGACAGTGTGTGTGCACAGCCACTCTTCACATGCTGGGCTTGGGGGTCTTCCTGGATCTAACAGGTGGTCCTCCCGATAAGGGAGTTCTGGGATGGATACAGAAGACAAGGCTCAGAGGCACACCGAGGCCTTGCTGCCAGGGTGCGGGGGTGGCGGGGGTGGCGGGGAGCAGCAAGTCTGCTAGACCCCTGCCTGCTCTCTGCTCTGACCCCTGCCTGCTCTCTGCTCTGACCCCTGCCTGCTCTCTGCTCTGACCCCTGCCTGCTCTCTGCTCTGACCCCTGCCTGCTCTCTGCTCTGACCCCGCCTGCTCTCTGCTTTCTTGCTGTGTGACCTCCAGCCCGTGACTTAACCTCTCAGCGCTTGCTTGCTTACCTGTGAACCGAGAAGAACAGTGTGTACCCTAGCAGGGGCTTCGCAGAGGCAGCACGGTGCAAGCGCGTAGGAAACACTGCCCTGTGTCGTGTAGATTGAGTGTGACTGTGAAGGGGAGGGGAGGGGCGCTGTAGTTTAGAGGGACGTCCCAGAGCAGCCCACTCTCTGTGTTGCCCCCTCACATTCTGAGCTGTCCCAGGCCTGGCCGTATGCACCCCACGGTCAGCTGCCTGACTCATTCTGTACCACTCCCTTCTAGTCCCGCGTGGAAGCCTCCGTCTGCCACCTACAACCGTACTCAACTGTGGGATATAAGTGCTGAGTACCCCTCAGTAGTGCTGGGCACACTGAGGTCCTCTGGACTGTGGGGCGGAGGGCACACCGGCCTTGGTGGGGACAGTTCCACATGGCTGCAGGGGTGATCTGGCCTGAGTTGAGGAGTGGGGGCCCATCCCATGCCAGTGCTAGGGTAGATTACGGTCCTGGCTGCCTTCCGGGACCCTTACCTGTGCCACAGCCCAGACCTAACATCTGGGACCGAGAACAGTTTTCAAACCCTGGCAGCTCAAAGTGGAGGGTGAAAAAAAGTGAGAAGGTGAGTCAGAGGCTCAGGCTAGCCCCCTTACCCCTGATGCTGGGGAGGAGACTTGGGACTCACTCTGTAGAATTCCGTGTGGACTTAGCAGAACCCTCTGGAGAAAGATGTCAGCCTGGAGCGCAGATCTGTGGCTGCGTGGTCTGCTGGGTGTGTTCACAATCCTTGGACTTAAGTACCTCTCCTGATGGGAGCTTGTCCAGTGTCCATTTCTGCAGAGTTCTGGCTACATCTTGCTGCCCCTGACCTCAGCAGCTGCAGTGATTAGTTTCCAACCCCCTTTTTTTCTGCTCTGGCTTTTCCTGAAGAAGCAGATGAGTGACAAGGAGCATCAATTATATTATTAACCTGCCTTTTGGCCTTTCCAAAGTAGTGGCTTTGCGTTTACCCCTAATGAGTGGCTGCAGCCTCTCCTGGAGACTCCCAGGAGTTCTCAGATGGGATGAGGTCAGCAAGAGTTAGACGTGTGATGAACACAAACAGCTTGGCAGGTAAATGCTCATCATCACACTGATGTGATGAACATGGTCTACAGCGGCCGCTGAGCCCTGCTCATGTTCACCCAGGGGGTTCTACGTCTCTGCTCAGTTTCCTGTCCAAAGGTTATCTGGACAGATGCAGACATTGTTCATCCTTCAAGGCCTCATCCCAGTTTCCGCAAGCGGTGGTACCAACCTCTGCTGTGTCTTCAGGTATCATACGAAGACCTCTGATGGCTTCCTCAAGCCACACAAACAATCAAGCCCTGGGCGTCCCTCAAGAACTTAAGTAGACCTGGGGCTATCTAATGATAGGATACACACACACACACACACACACACACACACACACACACACACACTGCCCAGCAATTCTGCACTACACACAATTGTCAGGCAAAGGTTGTTAACAACAAACGGGGGAGATGTAGATGGACAGAAAACACTGTAAAGAAATGTGCAAATAGCACATAAGAGATTAAGAGATAGAAAGTGGAGCTCCTATTCCTGTCAGTCCTGAAAGGTTGTCTAGATGGTTACAGCTGAGATACAGATGATTTGCCGGTCAGGGGAGGTGAGGAAGGCATCCCAGCAGCAGGGTGAATTCTGAATGTTACCAGCAGCATCCCAGATGGATTCTGCAGTTCTAAAAGGTGTAGACGAATTTCTAAACAGTCTTATTAAATAATAAACACAGAGCCAAATACAGAGGTATAAGCCGTAGAGATCAGAGCAATAGCCGCCAACTAACCTTAGCTCACCATGTCGATGTAGCTTCCCAAGAGAGCCTCTTCCTGTCTAACCTGCGCCTTTATTGCATTCCTGTTCTGCCTTCTCATTGGCTCTAAGCCCAGCCACCTCACCTCCTCATCACTGCCTGTCTATACAGACCTCCAGGTCTCTATGGTTGGTCCTGGGATTAAAGGCATGTGTCACCAGCTTGGCTGTGTCCTTGAACACACAGAGACTCTGCCTGCCATGTGATTGGATTAAGGGTGTGGGCTACCACCGCCTGACTTGCTATGACCTCTGATCTCCAGGCAAACTTTATTTATTTACATACGAATAAAATATCACATTTCAGTACAAATAAAATACCACCACAAAAAGGACAGCAAATATAAACATGGCAGAGGCTCTAGGGATTAGCTATTTTCAAAAATAAAAATAAAACCAGTAAAAATTATTTCAACAGATCCTCTTGGGAATAGTTTGCTGCATTTGGAAGTCCACAGTGACTTGGGTATATTAAGGGAGGGTGTTCAAGTGTGAAGAAGACCTGGCTAAACATGGGTAACAGAAGGAATCCTTTTCTGGAATCACATGGGATCTTGATTCTATGCCTTGTGCCTTTAATGGAGTGTAGAAATATGGATTCAGAGAAGCATGCTTCAAGATGTCTCCGTGTGAAAAGTGCCCACAGTAATTAGAACGTGTGTAACCAAGTGTGGTCAGCAGAGGTGAAGTCTGAATGCCACAGTCCTCTGTGTCTGCCTGGCACTGAGAAACTACTGCAGGATGATGGAGCTGAGAGAGGAGAGACAGACAGACAGACAGACAGAGACAGACAGAGAGAGAGAGAGAACAGGCAAGAGAGATACATGGCCCCACAGCCCTCCATTCCTCCTGTCTCTGTCTGACTCCAGGGTCCTGTCAGTGCCTGTGACAGGAGACGATTTGCAGGCATCCTCCTGGAACAGGGAGGCTTGAGTAGTGTTTGGTCCAGAGCCTGTAACGTAGCAGCTCTGGCTCCCACATCAGCACAAACACATTCCCATCCTCCCCGCCCGGAACTGGGCTCCCTGCTCTTTGTCAAATGTGTTCAGTCTAGATAAAAGCAGAGCCAAACCCACAGCAATCTGTTTTAAAATATTTCAGGAGAGGATAAGGCGAGCATGAAGAATAATGACCAAGTTTGTTCTCTAAAGGTCGCCACGGCCTTACAGACCTGGCTGCAGAAACCTTCTGCCAATGGGTGGCTTTGGAGCAACAATCAAAGCATCAGCTCTTTTTGCTGAGACTACAAATCCCAAACTTGGCGCCAGATTCTAGTTGCAGCAGAAGAAGATCGGGTCAGGGGTGGGTAATAGAGGAGACCCATAGGCGCCCAACACCGGCTGCTCACTGTATGTCAGCCATGTGCATGCAGAGGGTCTTCGGACAAAGGCAAGGCATGCCTCACTGGGAGCCATGAGAAAGCTGAGGCTTGGGACCCAGAGGAGGTGTGAGCTTGAGGCACTTGGTTCTTTGGTCACCAGGACCAGATGACTCTTCCTCTGGAGTTCTCGCCCTCGTCAAAGGTGTACAGGGAGAGCGGCCCCGGAGGACAGCTCTGGAAGCCAGGCCATTGGCACCAGAAGTGACTTCTGTAGCCTCAGAGGACCCCCCAAGGAAAGAACAGCAGGACCTCAACACCCTGGGCTGTGGTTTGGGGTACAGCAAGAGATCCAAAGGAACCTCATCCTGGAGTTCTGAAATGAAAGATGTAGGTCAGGTCTGGGAATAGGGTGGAGTCCTGGGAAAAGACACCATAGCTGAGTTTGGAAGATCTCTGTTCCACAGTCGAGCAGGTGTGGCTTGGAGCAGGCTACACCGTCTCTATCAGGCTGAGTGGCCACTGTGTAGGGGATACGGAAGAGGGATGTGGGCAGTGTACGTCCCAAAAAGAGCACCTGACATACCACGGGTGGACACGGGATGCCTGAGCCCAAGACTTCCCCTGCTTCCCTGATGTGTGTGTTTCCCTATCAAACTGTGACAGCAGCCAGATGACACAGACGGAGACTGGTGTGTGGATAAACCTAGTGTGGTCGGTCTTTGCAGCACAGGTTGGCCAAGCTACCTGAGAGGTGGGAGGTGGTTCATGTCACTGTCCAGATCAGAGGACCAGAGGGTCAGAGCATGAGCCATGGGATGCATATGGCTGTACCCCCAGAGACTCCAGGCTTCTAAAGGAGGGGTCAGTTCCTGACTTCACAGATGGCTCATCAAGATAGGACAGGTCACCAGAGCGTCTCACGGTGGCCTTGTTCTGCCTCTCATGGTGCCCTGCTCCAGGATGTCTCAGGAAGAAGCCGCCCCCTCTAGAGCTCCAGCAGCTGAGTGGACTCTTGAGAAATGTCTAGTTTTGATTGGAGCCGTTAGGCCTTAGAGTCAGGAGGAGTTTGGGGTGCAGCATGCAGGTGGACAGGGAGACACATTCATTTCCTGCCCCTGGGACAGGAACTGACAAGACTTCGTTAGAAAACTTTGGTTTCTAGCTGACTGAGGCTAGCTCTGTCCCTGTCACCGTGGTCACAGAGCCTGGGCTCCTTGTCTGCCTTGCAATCCCAGGGAAAAACACGACCTCCTGGGCCCCAGAGCTTTGCTTTTAATTAATGGACCCTATTTAGAGCAGCATAAGTTTAAAGAATTGAATGGAAGCCCAGCAGGTTCCCTCACCTCCTCCTCCACACTCTCCGCTCAGGTTCACACTAGGTGGAAGTGGGCGTTGGCCAGTTGATCAACACACTCCCGCTGTGCCTCTGGAACTCACGTTCACTTCAGGCTAGCTCTGGAGTTGAGTGGCACACAGAATGATCTCAGAGTCATAGACCCAACCCCTGCCCCTGCGCAGTCCACAACTGAGGACTTTAATAGAAACAAAGTAAGGTCAGGCAGACACAATGGACAAGCAAATCAGAGAACCACGGACTGTCTCCAAGTGACAACGACCGTTAGGCAAGGGTCAGGCGTGGTAGAGGGTACCCAGGTCAGGCTCCACGTCCTGCCCAGTCTCCTTTTCCTCTCTTGAGATCCTTCCCTCCCCTGGTGAGAGCTACAGCAGCCTGGCCAGGTGCTCCACACGGCTCCCTCTGGCCCTGCTGCCCTCCGTCCAGTCCTGGGACCTGGCTTGAGGCTGGGTTCTGGGTGTTGCAAACATGGTCTGCTGCTGTGGCGGCCACCTGGGCATCCTGGCATCCCTGCACCTGGAGCAGGAGGTCTGGACCCCGACACCTACCTTTCCTTTACCACTTCTGGGCCGCCATGTCACAGCCTGGGAGTCGCATGGGGTCTCCCTGGGTTCCGAGGCCGCGGGCAAGGGTGAGATTTCTTCTCGCAGGACTTGCCCTGCTGCGCGCTCTCTTGTCAGAGATCACACCTGGCTGGGACTTGCGCTGATGCGTCTTCTCTGCTGTGTCGTGACAGGTGCTGGCATTGACGGAGTGGAGGAGATCAAGCGTCACCCTTTCTTTGTCACCATTGATTGGAACGTAAGTCACATGCAGAGGGGATGCCGTAGCTGCTTGGTGCCCGTGGCCTCTCTGAGACACACACAGACTGTCCACCTGTGGATGAGCAGCATGCTTGGGACCCTCGGCATGGCTGTCTCCCCAGAGAGATGCCAGCTGGTGCACACAGTCCTAAACCCTCACTGGCACCCTGCCCATGGGGTCCACGGCATCCATCCTCTCACACCTGTCCCAGCCATGCTAACTCCGGCGTCTGCTGAGGCAGAGGCTTGCCAAGGACAGACAGGCTTGCAGGGCTGACTTGCATCTGACAGCATTCTGGGCTCTCCTCTCCCTCATGGCATGCCTCCTGATACCCACACTGTGCCATACAAGCCCTCACACGTAAGACTTTCATTCCCGGAGCTGATGTCAATCCCAGAGGATTTTTTAGCAGGACATTGAAACATCAGGCTGGGTGTAGATCAGTGGCAGAGCACTTGTCCAGCATACATGAGGCCCTGGGCTCGGTCCCCTAGCACTGAAAAAAAGAAAAGAACAAGAAAATGATGTGCGTTATGTGTAAAGTTTACTTTCTGCTCGGGACCCCTTCCTTTATGTCCTCACTTGTCTGACCTCAGGGAACACACTAGTACCACAGGATTGAACAGTCCGCACCGAAGCTCTGGTCCCTTGTCACCTGAGTCCCATCCAAACTGGGCAAGTCGGGGTGTCTCTGAGCCCTGGGTTTACAGTTCTGATTACAGAACTTGTTAAGTGAGGCTTCTTCTCCCAGGTGAGGTCAAAGGGAAGCCGGTGATTGTCAGGTGCCTGGATCTCCCAGCAGGTGCTCAGAGAGCCCAGAAAATCAGACTGTCCACTCCCCAAAGCCAAAGAGGGCAGGACCTTGCAGAAGCAAAGCCAAACCTGCTCAGTCCATCACCAGGCTCCACGGCTCCCATCTTGGCTCAGTCTGAGAGCTGAGGAGATGCCTGTCTGTGGAGACTGGTCTGCTGACAGATTTCTTGTCAACAGCCGTCTTCATGTTACCCTGAGGAATGATGAGCACAGCATAACATATGGGCATGAAAGCCAGGCCTCTGGGGTGGCACTCCCGTCCCTGGTAGGGGACACATCCTGGTTTTTCTCTGCCAGTGTATTGTTCCCCTACTTGGTTCAAGCACACTGAGGCTCTATGTTTCAGGAACTTCCCAGGCTGGGGATGACCATGGTGTGGTAGAGCCTTGCCGTGGGGATCCAGTGACCTCACTGGACAGAGAAGTTGTGCCGTGGGACAGGGTTTGCTGCACAGAAGGAGGCTGGGAATAGAGCAGAGGAAGTGGGGATGTGGAAGAGGAATCCTGCCCTAACCCCACCCAGTCCACGCTCTCCGCTGGCCATCTTCCTGGACCTCTTTCCCAAGCCCCTTGCGTTATCTCCTCCTCACAGTCTTCTCTTCAGGGTCGCCGAAGGAAACCTGCCACGTTCCGACCCCGACCTTGCCCCTCTGCTGCCCCATTAGCTTTGAATCTGCCACATGGCGTCCCTGGCGTGGGATGAGTGACCCTTTCTGTCTCCTTCCTCAAATGTGAGCCAAGGGCAGTCAGGGTCTGCTGACTTAGAAGACGTGACCCAGGCCTCCAAAGAGGCCAGGAGGCCACCAGAAAGATGCCTTTGAGAGAGTGAGGTGGTGTGGGGAGGTGAGAGGGGGAGGGGGTGAACTAGAGCCATTGATGACTGAGGAGCAGCAGGAGGCCTGGGATGAGATTCCAGAAGTCTCTCTCAGGCCAGGGTGGGGCCTGTGAAGGAGTACACACACACACACACACACACACACACACACACACACACACACATACACATATACATATACACACACACATGCAAACACACACACACATGCAAACACACACATACACACACACACATGCAAACACACACACATGCAAACACACACACATACACGCAAACACACACGCATGCAAACACACACACACACACGCAAACACACACACATGCAAACACACACATACACACACATGCAAACACATACACACTCTCTCTCTCTCTCTCTCTCTCTCTCCCTCCCTTTCTCTGTGGTGTATACTGCCAAAGACCTTCCAAAGACCCTGCCAGGAAATGGAGAGGGAGTTGCTGAGTCGGGGAGGGTGGGCAGGGAGTTGCCGGGGTGGAGATAACTTCAGTCCTGGAAAGAAAGGGAAATCCCCAGTCATGCTCACAGGTGGTGGCGCACAGGTGGCACCCCCTCAGAGGACCTGGCTGAGAAGGAACTTCCGTGAACGACAATCTAAAGGCGTCCTAGAACAGGCAATGGCCACAGGGGTGTGTGAGTATTGATTGAGGTTTCTAGGATTTGAGTTGCAAATGGGTCTGGAACCCAGAGTTCTTGTTCTGTTTCCGTTGTTAGGGTGAAATAGTTGGGCAGAAAGTAACGTGGAGAAGTCAGGGGCTTATTTCCCCTCCTAGTTCTAGGTTACAGCTCATTGGTCAGAAGTCAAGGCAGCAGGAACTTGAGACAGTTGGTTACATTGTATCTTATCAAGTCAAGAGCAGGAAAAGAGAGCAGGCATGCTCCTTGATTGTGACCAGCTCGGTTTCTCAACTCTTAATACAGTTCAGGACACCCCACCCCCACCCCACCTAGGGAATGATGCCACCTACAGTGGGCTGAGTCTTCCCACATCAATTAAGTTAATTAAGACGATCTTCCACAGGTATGCCCATAGGCCAACCCACTGTAGACCAGCCCCTCACTGAGACTTTTCTTCCTATGCTAATCTGGGTTGTATCAAGTTGACAAATGACGCTAACCATCACACTGTGGCAAGGCTGGGTTAGTGTGTGCTGTAGAAGGCTAGGGCTGTGGGATCCCTTCTGCAGCCATGTGCACTGTCCAGAGACCACGCCAGCTCAGAGCTTGCCTCTGGAGAACAATGTCCCTTCAGTGCAAACACAGACCTTGGATTCCTGTACTAAGGAGTGGCATTTCTGTATCATTTGAAGTTAATTCAGGCTAGAATAATGTGGGGAAGGGCTTTTTATTGTTGTTGTTTGTTTCCTTTGGTATTTGGTTTTATTTTGTTTGGCTCTAAAAGAGGCCCTTCGGGGTCACTAGGACCACATCTGTTTATCCTCACCCTGTCCTTGCCAGACAGAACCCGCAGAGCCTGCAGCGATGACAGCCTTCTTTCTTCTATGGCTCTGTGCGGTAGAGGAGCCAGAAGCCTGCTTTGGTGCTAATTTATCTAGCCGTGAGCAGTGTTTATAGCATGCCTGCCTGGGTGCAGTAGAAGTGAGGTGCCAGTAGCATGGTGCTGGGAAGGAGCCCTGTCCTAGACAGGGGAGAGGTGTCTGGTGCACCATGAGGTGGCTGTTCAGCCACAGCGGTAGTGTGTGAGTATCCAGTGCAGAGAAAACAAGCAGGGAGAAGGTAAGTAGGAAGTAACCAGGAGAGGGAACCGGGAGGAAGGAAGGACTGTGCCCAGCTAAGAACACAGGTGTGAACAGTTTCGAAAGACCTGTGTTCAGGATCTAGAGGCCTTGGTAGCCAACGTGGAGGCCTTGGCATGGCTGTTCTGATCTGACCTATCCCTCTGTCCCAGCTGTCCTTTCCCTCACAAGCGGTCCAGATGCCGCCCTTGTGTGGCCACAGCAGGGCCATGAGTGACCTGACCCCACCGTACACATAGACACATCATGCTTCAGGAAGTCTGTGGACCTGTGTGCACCAGGCTGTCAGACTGAGCTCTGCACTGTCCTGTGCACCTTCTTGTTGTCAGTAGCTCAGATCACTGAAGACCACCAAGTCCCATGTTCTCAAGGACTTCACCAGGGCTCCCCCTTCCTTCCCCCCATAGGAGTGTGGGGATTCATACCGACAAAGGAGAAGACATTTGCAGGCATCAGGTTCCTGCCTGTGGGCTTCAACCAGGTGCAGCCTCAGGATGCAGCTGAGAAAACACCAGCCTATCTATTATTCTGCTTTCTGCTGCCTTCTGTGACCCCAAAATTACCAGCATATATTTCTACGTTGTTTAAGTAAACACTTGCCATCCACCAGCTGTCCCCTGGGGATGTGGTGACCTGTTGGCACAGAGAGTGTCACCTACCCCAGAAGCGAGGGTCACAGTGTTAGCTGAAGCAGGTGGAGGGTGGCAGGTCTCTGTGGCTTCCCTGCCTTTCCCGTTGCCCTCTGCTCCCAGCACATCAGTACCGGCTCTGGGGTCTGCCCTTCAAACACCCATGCCACTTGCCTAGCTAAGTGAAAAATTACAAGTTAATTATAGACCAGGAAGCTCGTGCAGAGGGCGGTGGAGCCGGCAAATGTGAGCTGTGTTTACTTTTCCCCCGTGGCTGAAGCAATGTTGAGAACTCCGGATTAGCACAAACCCGAAATAAACATAGAGGTGACCTCACAGGCTAAGCAAGCCAGTACACACTGGCATCCCGCCAGCCGGCTTCTAGCAAGCAGACCCTGGGTGAAACGGCACTCGGACAGGCAGAGAACAATACTTCATCAGATTCAGTCCCAGGGCGGCAGGGTGGAGGTTCCCGCCAAGTTGCTTGTTTCCAGACCACTGTCCGAAGCCAAAGCCCAGACCCTCGGCATACGGTTTGGGCAGGCGTGGCCACCATTACTGTTAACTGTTACTGTGAGTGACTCATGCTTGTAGAGCTTTTTTGCATTTCCAACTCAGCACATCATCTGTTTTTCTGGGAGGTGAGAAGGACCCTGAAGAGAAACTGAGCCACAGAGTGCTTAGGTGACTCTGTGGGTAGCAGTATGCTGCTTGGTGGCCTTGGCTATCCCATGCACTGGCTGGAGCAGGTGGAGGACAGTGGTTCACTGCACCTGTGGTACATCCAGTGTTTGGTAATTGGGTTTCCGTCATGTGCTCTTGCTCCCTCTTCCTCCTGTGGTGAATGCGCCAGGAGAGCTCACCCCTCCAAAGTCCCCAGGAGGGCTGTGGCCACAGTACCTTCTGCTTGGGGGCTTTGCAGATCTAGACAGCTTTGCAACATGTCTTAGGTGGGGTAGACTTGGAGAGGTCATGTTCTCCCTCACAGACACTGGCACAGCCCATCCACAATGCCCTGGACATCATTCCCATCCCCCCATTCCCCCCATGCTGCCACATTCTATGCTTGCATGTCTGCATCGCCATTTCAGGAATGGCACATCTGTGCCCTTCGCTCATTGGAGCAGATTAATTTCAAAATGCCTACAGCCAAAACTGCACATGAAGCAGATGTTGGGGTCTGTGACCTCAAGGTAGAGCCAGCTTCCTCTTCTCTCCGCAGTCTCCATTCTTGGTCTGCGCTCTCTGCCCTTTGCTCACTTTCCACAAGGCCTCGGAGGTGTATGCAGGCCCTGATGTACCTGCTCATCATCCTCAGCGTTTGTACAATGTGAACTGTATCTCAATGTCAATGCCAAGCCGATGTCATCTTGACACCGAGGGACAAATGAGATGACTAAAAATAATGAGTTGGACCATGAGATCCCACCTCCATCCCTTCCCTCAGGGTGGGCATGAATTATTCCAGAATCTCAGCTCTCCCCATGCTGTCTGCCTCTTCCTTCACACCCCTTCTTGCCTGTCTCTGGCCCTAGGTACCCTGGCTCTTCACCCATCCACAATGTCCATCACAGGTACCTTGCCAGATCCCAAATATGTGTGCACTGTCCTTAAATTATCTCATGCAGTGTCATCTCCACAGAGGATTGAAAAGCACATTTTGGGTTTGGAAAGCAGGTCTCAGCAGCAGGTCTGAGAAGGATCCATGGACAATCTGTGTGTTTTGACAATGGCCATGGCAGTGGGAAGAGCAATGTGAGCAAAGGTTTTTCTGGGCCTCAGTTTTCAGAGTCCCCAGAGAGCTGAAGTAGGCTCCATGGTGGGATCCCACAGCCACCAGTGCTCAGCATGTATGGCCAACCTATGATATTTGCTTGGAGATAAAAATCTTGTAGACAAAAACCAGTTAGAAAACTATTCCACTAAACTGAAGGACATTCAGCAGATCTCAAACCTTTAAACCTCAAACTATTCCTTTAGTAATTCACATCTAACATGTCATTTCCATGCTATATATATGGTCTTCTATGTAACACACACAGTGGGATATAGCGTTATATATAGAGAGTTATATAGATAACACACACCATCGGCATTGCGCCTCATCATACGTCTTGGAAGTGTGCGAGCTGCTTGTGGCCTCTGGTCTCTGCTCTCCGTGGCCTGCTCTCCACATCTGTCTTGTTCTTCCTGCAGAAGCTGTACCGCAAGGAAATCAAGCCACCCTTCAAGCCTGCAGTGGGCAGGCCTGAGGACACCTTCCACTTTGACCCCGAGTTTACTGCAAGGACCCCCACAGGTATGTGCCAGTTCTTCCCAGCTGGGCTGATCCCATCTGACTCCAGAGAGCCTGTGTGGAGGATGCTCCCTTAGAGAAGAACCTGTACACCCGTTCGGTCTTCCTGATTCTCTGCTTAGCAGAAAGGTGTCAGTGACAGGACCGATTCTCACTATTCCTCATGTGACATCCACTTCAGTAGCCGTCAGGGTTCTGTAGTGTGGACCCCTCTCTCGTTGTGAGATGCTGGGCCGTGACAGTCCTCCCGGGGACACACAGAGAAGAGACAGGAGGCTCACATCAGCGATCTGTGGGAGAAAGCGGCTATCTTTAGATCTGTGGGCTTCTGGACTAAATGTATTATTTCTGTGAAAGCTGGGGCCTGTGTGATGGATGCCATGAAACTAGATCCCAGCACAGGAACTTAGCTTCATGCTGTGTGAGATCCCTTCATAACTGGTCAGCTCCCTCCAGCATCAGCACCATGGTGTACTGTTCTATGTGCTTCGTCGTCTCAGACCACCATGACGGGGCAGCACCGGAGGGCGGCGTGACAAGAGGTGTGTGTTGTGCCTCAGGGATGCTAGAGGCTGGGTTCAAGGTCAGGTTGCTGGCAGGGTCTGTTTTTAGTAAGTCCTCTCTCTCCTGTAATTGGCCACGTCCCTGTGTCCTCTCGTGGCCTTTCCTCTGTGAAGGGGGAAAGCTGGAGAGCGCTACTTTCCGTCCTCTTCTTGTGAGGACAGCAGCCCTGTGGGAGTAGGGCCCACTCCCTGACCTCGTTTAATCTTGACTTCTCCCATGAGGATCCCGTCTGCAAACACAGCTGACTATGGGCAGGGCAGTGGGAGCCACTGTGGTGACAGTGTGGTGACATGCAGAGTGGTGGCTAAACCCCTTTCGACTCGGGGAGCAAGTTCAGCCAGCTTGTGTGGGGGCTGCTGATGGCTGTGCAGAGATTCCTTGGGATTCCTCACTACCTTCAAATAGGAAGTGGTGTATGGTTGTTGGAAACCAACCACAAAACAAGATAACCAACCAAGAGTCTCAAGGTGGGAGAAATGGAATAGAGAACCCACCCTGTTCCCCTTGGGTATAGGCTCTGGAGCAATGCCTTCATCCATACCCTGTTGGGCAGGGAGACAGATGGGCAGGCCCTCCTCTGTGTGATGATGGACAGGGCTGTGAGGCCTGCAGGGGAACCTCACTTGGGCCCGGGGTAGCTCGTCTTTGAGTAACATGGCATGAAGAAGAGTTGCAGTGCAGGCGTTGATTCGGGACATTCAGCCCCAGACAGCACACAGATCGCTCTCTCTGACCTCTGAGGCCCATCCCTCCCTAGGGAAGACCAAAGCAGTAGTCAGAAACCAGGCTGAGGAAGGATTGTCCTTGAATGTTGTCACGCTGCACGTTTCTTATGCCACCGAGCGGTCAGTCCCACGACAGCGTGAGCCAGTGCTCAGAGGAGCATTCCTGTCGGCTGCTGAGGTCAGGAGGTCAGAGCCCAGCGGCCACCTGAGCAGCTCACCAATCCTCCAGCATCTGACCCGAAGATGAACGGACATGAAGATGGCCTGTGAGCCAGAACAGACTCTCCCCAGACACTGGGGACGGCAAGGTCCTCGCGGAGAGGGGCAACATTAGTCATGAGTCTGTCATGTGAAGCTCCGTGTTTAACATGCTCAAGAGAAGCTAAGCTGTACTTCTGAGAGCACAGGTATTAGGGCAGACACCCACTGTGTGTGCTTTGGGAATCCCACAGGGATTTAAACTCCAGCCTAGGTGTGGCCTTAAGTAAGCATTGTAAGCCTTTGGTGCATAGAAAATGACGGTTTATCTTACTGTTAGACCAAGGAAAACCCACCAGACATGGGGCATTCAACCCTGTGTCTAGGACTGGCTTCTCTCAGCCCTTAGTATTGTGATTTGTTCAGATACTAAGTTAATAGGCCTTGCCAAGCACTTTGCCTTTGGAAATGCTAAAGACGCAGAGGAGTCGCTCTGGTTTTCCCACTAACTTGAAGAGCAGCCACGCCACGGCAGTGTGATTCTGAATCAGTCTAGAGACGCTGAGGGTATTTCCTGTGGTGGACTCTCGCTCTGTCTCGATGAAACTGAAGCCACGAGCCCGCTTACGCTTCCTGATCACAGGCCAGCTGCTCAGTGGAGCGTGGCGATCTAAAGTTTGAATTTTCCCCCGCCTGGCCAGAAGCTTGTCGCTGCTTCTGAAAGTTTACTTTTGTAGTCTAACTTGTAACTTTGCTCTTCTGTATGTCTTATACTGGCATCTTACGTGAGTATAGAGCGTTCTGAATTCTATACCTGCTACTCGCCAATTGCTCACCATCGAGCCCCAAAAATCAAATGCCATCCTTGATGGATTTGCAGACTGGCCACCCTGTGCTTCCACTGCTGACTTCTTCTCTCTATGTAGAGATGCAGGCATCTTTGTTGGCTAGAAAATGTTGCTGACTCAATCTTCATCTTCTCACTACTAAAAATGTCCCCGTTCAAGTTAATGTGACCTGTTCCCTACACACAGGCACAGGCACACACCCAGTGTGCTGTAAACAGACCCTGGTTTATACCCGCCGCACTGTCAGGGTCGGTGAGTTCCTAGAACAGCCCACGTTCTCAACCCTAAGCCTAAGTCCCTGAGGCTGACATTCCCATTGTGCGGCTGTTTTTCTGCTGGTCCAGTCTCTTAATGTTAAGAGAAGGAGGCAAGAGAATAGACCTCGGAGCCAGAATCCGTGCTGAGAAAAGGAAGGCAAACCAAAGCTCCTGACAAAGCGGGAGCCCATCCATCCGTGGGGCCCAGGTTGCGGGAAGCGGCCCCGGCTACACTAAACTTCATGCTGCCATTGGGCGTCTCACCGTGCATAACTTCACGTTCTAAAAACAGTCCTGCCAGGCCTTGCCTTTTAATTAAGCATCCACAGTCTAGCACATTTGGAGTTTATTTCCAAGCAGTCAGCCTCGGTCACATTAATTCAGGGTCACGTACATGAGTGAGGATCTGTCCTTGTGGGAGGCAGCAAATCTTGGGTCTGTTCCCTTTTTGTCCAGGAGTCTTCAGATGAACCTGTGTCCAGGAAGCTACCTGTCCCATCTGATGGGCTGGCCTCTCTGCCCCAGGAAAGCACATGCTGGGGGTGGGGTATTTCCACCTGAGTACAGACAGGCCCTGTCTGGGATCAGAGACACACCCCACACACTCCCCATATCATCTCCACACACCCCACACCCCCACACACTCCACACACCCCACACCCACACACCCCACACACACCCCACACCCCCACACCCCCACACCCACCCCCCTACCCCCCACTCCCCTACACCTCCACACCCCCCACCCCCGTCCCCCTACCCCCATCCCCTCACCCCCGTCCCCCCACCCCCTGGCTCACTGGCCTTGCCCCTGTGCTGTGGAGCATCTGCCTTCATAACCCTGTACCCAAAGTAAACTACGAAGGAACAGAAACTACATTTCCTCAGCGGGTGCCTGTCACTCCCCACAGCCCCACCCACCATTGCTTCTGTGTCAAAGTAAAGGACTGGACGGGGAGGAAAGGGCACAGTAGAAAGGCAGAAGCTCCATCTCCTCGGACTCCAGAATGTGCAAACATACACTGGTTCACGTGTGTGTGTGTGTGTGTGTGTGTGTGTGTGTGTGTGTGTGATGTTTAATGTGTGTATTTTTAAATTGTCACTTAAGAAAAACTAGGTTATATGTTATATTTTAAATGTTATTAGTATATCACTTATATATTATTTATTTGCATACCCTGATATATTACAGAATTTGCTGTATATTCCATATTCCATGTACTTCTACTCTATCAGTGTATTAGGTGTTTACATAGCTGCATCTTCACTGCGGTGGGAAAGTTCTCCTTATCAATTCACAACATCCTTTTTCTGTTTGGCTTTCCTCTCTCTCTCCTGTCTTTTTTTATTTTCTGTTTGTGGGTTTTTGTGGTTGTTGTTATTTCTGTTATTTTCTTGAGTCGGGTCCTGTCATGTAGCCCAGGCTGGCCTTGAGCTTGTGGTTCCCCGGGTCCGACAGGCCGACGGGAGGACACCTCCACACTTGACAGGTGTTTGATGTCTGTGTTTGTCCACAGCTGTGTCTGGTTGTCACAGTCCGTCACCTAAGGCATGGGGATGGCCCAAGTCCGGTCCTTGATACTCACATAAAAGCCCAACACAGTGGGGTGGCTTGGAGGGTAGAATCCTTGCTGTGTGAGGCTGATGTCTTGAGTTTGATCCCCGAAACCCACGAAAAGCTGGGTGTGGTGGCTGGTGGCTGTGATCCCAGCATTCGTGTGGGAATCAGGGATACGAGAACTGCCCAGAGGCTCCTCACCGGTGCCTTATTTACCTTTCTGTCGCTGTGCTAAAACACCCCCATACAAGCAAGTTAGGAGAGAAGGTTTATCTGGCTCACAGCTATGGAGGGTTCCAGTCCATCGTGGACTGAAGGTGTGGTGACAGGAACAGGAGCCCAGCCCACCGCATCAGCAGTCTGGGAGTTGAGAGACCACAGGAGGTGGGGTCCGGCCACAAAACCTCAAAGCCCAGCCCCCCCCCCATGGACTTCCTCCAGCAGGACTCCATCTCCCAGAGTTCCTTAGCTTTCCCAGAGAGACCAGCTAAGGATCGAGTGTTCAAACACCTGAGCCTAGGGGAGACATTTCACATTCAGACTACGGCAGCCAGATAGCCTGGAGTATGCAGCATGATAGAAACAAGAGAGACGGCCTGGACAGGGCAGAGGAGAGAACAGACTCCTGAAAGTTGTTTTCAGACCTCCACACACATGACAGTACACACACACACACACACACACTAATTAATTAATTAATCAATGCCAAGTGTGGCACCACATCTGCAGTTCCAGAATTGAGTAGTTGGAGACACATGGGTTCTTGAGTTCTGTGGCCAGGCAGCCTAGCTAGTTCAATAAAATAAAGTCCAAGTTCGTCAAGACACCCTTTCTCCAAATAATTAGTTGGAGAGTGACCAAAGAAGACACATGATGTTGATCTCTGGCCTCCACACGAGCTCACACATGTATGCACACACAAACACATATAGCATACACACACACACACACACACACACACACACACACACACACACACACCACACCACCACACCACTACCAAGCAGTAAAGCATTCTGATGTGGGCAGACTGTTACTATTTGTGATTGTGATGTCCTTAACAGTGGCATGTAGGTTGGCTGTGATTTTTTTTTTTTTCTGCTGTCACAAATAATGCTAAAGACAACATTTTCTGCACTTGTACTTTTGAAAGTAACTCTGAGGACTAAACTCCTAGATGCAGGCTGGCTTTTCAGAGGACACGTGACTTTGAGAGTGCGGGGACCATTGCCCATCCCTCCTCTTCCACGAAGACAAGTCAAGTTCCCTCCTGCAGCTCTGAGATTGCTTTCCTTTGGCCAAAATCTAGCTGTGGCTGGCTCCTCCCACTTTTACGGACTCCATAGCCTCGGTCCCATTTAACAAGCATGTGCCCACTCATCTGAGAGCCTGAGCATCTCCAGACACGGTGCCCGGAAGGGTGGCTTCTTCTGCTCCTTCTTGTCTGTCATGTATTTCCCCCGCCAGCCAGTCACTTACCTTCCTGTTCACCTAATGGTGAACCTGGAGAAGAACCGAATCGTAGCAGTCATGCTTTGGAGCAGACTTCGTGGAACTTAGAAAAATCACCCCTTTCACCCTGCCAGACTGTGGGCAGCAGTGACTTTGCCCGTGTGTCCTTGAGGACTGGAATAGGGTAGCCTTGGCACAGAGCTGTGCAGCTGTGGACGGGGCTGTCCTGGCTGTGGGCTTGGCCTTGGGCAGAGGTAGGGGCTGTAGGTGAATGTGGAGCTGGGGACATTTTTGACTTTTCTCTGGTTGTCTTTAGGCACACAGCACCTGCTTAGCCCAGAAAGGAGGTGCTGAGCTCGTGGCCCCCCTGCTTTCTGGGCTCCCCCCAGGGCTCCTGGCAGCTTTTTCCTTGATCTGTAGTAGGGAGGGGTGGTGGGTTGTGTTGAAGAATACTTAGTAACTTCCAAAGTCAGTAACCTAAAAACGCGATCAATGGTTAGCTGAAAAACTTTCCTGCGATGTGTGTCTGCCAGATCAGACTCTTGGCAGCACCTGAAATCGGTTCGTGCGTTTCTACCTCTCTACTCGCATGGACCTTCTCCAGCACACAGGCCGCATGCGTCCTGTATGCATCCTCATACATACTTGTGCACACCGTTGTCCCTGGCTCACTTGGCTCTCATGAAGTGTGAACCATGCATTGCTCATCCACAGACTCCCCCGGTGTCCCCCCAAGTGCAAACGCCCATCACCTGTTCAGAGGATTCAGCTTCGTGGCCTCCAGCCTGGTCCAGGAGCCCTCCCAGCAAGACATGCCCAAGGCCCCCATTCACCCAATTGTGCAGGTAAGTCTGGGTACTCCAGGAGCCCAGTTCAGGGCCTTGATGCCTATATTTTTATCACCTCAGTGCTGGGTGCCAACGGTGGGTCAATGGTAGACATCTCCCTGCCCCTAGATGTTGCTGAGTGTTGCTATGGTGGTCTTCCTGGTGGTCTGCACCATTACACAATCATTTCTAAAAGGGAAAATAAAGGTATGAGGAGATGACTACCATGGATGCCTGTGCCAGCGGCCCCTATGGGCTCTGTGTGAGCTGTGGGTGCCATGTCATTGGGAGGTCAGTGGGGATGTTATTTAGACTTCTGTCATCATGTGGTTATAACTAGAGTTCAGGAAACTCACTTGAGCATTTGATGTCTTCATTCAATGTAATTAGATGGCATTGGATTTCCCTGGTGTGTGTCTCCTTGTGGCTGTGGTTAGTGGGGTTTTTGTTCTCAGCGGTGGGCAAGTGGGGCCTGTACACGTGGGCCAGACTGGCTTGTGGCTGAAGCATCTTGGGGTGGTGCCCTATCTGGATACCCACTCTGGGGACAGCGCTGCGGCCATGTGCCTGTGCTTCGGCCCCTCCGCTCCACGAGTCTCACTACCGTGGGTCTCTGGAGGAAAACTGAGTGCTCCTTGGACACATGATACCCGGGCATCTGAATATGAAAAGTCGTAGCCACAGGAGCTCCGGCACCTTCTGTGCTTAGCTCTGGGACCTTGGGCAAGGAACTCTTCCTTTGCTCAAGCTCTCGAGTTCCCAGGATGCCCTGGATCTGTGTGTCTGTCTGGAGCCATGTGCAGCTGTGTGGAAGGTTGCTAACCAGCCCTGCCTTGGCCTCTCTGCAGCAGTTGCATGGGAACAACATCCACTTCACTGATGGCTATGAGATCAAGGAGGACATCGGGGTGGGCTCCTACTCGGTCTGCAAGCGGTGTGTACACAAAGCCACCGACGCTGAGTACGCTGTGAAGGTAAGGCAGGGATCTCTGGCCTAGCTGAGCAGGCGCTTAGGTGCTGAGCAGGCTCTCTCCATCCACAGTGTCTGAGGTCTGATGTGTTGGACTTTGGTTTATTTTGATATGAAGTCACCTATTTAAATATTGTTTTCCAAGCTGGAAATGGAGCTCTCAGGAAACTGAGGTAGGGGAGCTGAGTGTTCCAGATGAGCCTGGGCTATGTAATAAGACCCTATCTCAAAGGACCAGGAAAAAAATGTCTTTTCAAATCATAAGTATTTCAGTTATGTCCGACATGGAACCAATCATCTTTAGTAACTGACTATAACATGCCAAGAATAACAGCCCTGGGCACACAGTATCTAAGAAGACAGAAGTTGGGCAAACAGGCGTAGCCTTTATCAGAGGTAGGAAGAAGCAGGGGGAGGGGAAGGAAGGAAAAAAGATAGAACTGTCAAAAATATTCAAAGAAATAAATAGAAGCAGAATAAAGAGACAGCTGATGTTTCACTCCAGACACCAAAACCTGTGTACAGTACAGAATGACACCTGTAATCCAGTCTGGCAAGCTCTAAGTAGTAATTTTCACCTCTGTAACTGTTATAGATTAAATACTAGAGCTGGGAATCCAAAATACCAATTTCTAGGGTTTTCTAGTTAGTAAAAGCTAAAGCTTCCTTCTTCCGAGGTCAACATCCAGTACACACAGAAGCACACACCATACATTACACAGTGTGCATTCTCTCTCCACCACCGTGTGAGGCAGTCTAACCTCTGCCACAACCATGAGGTGGTCTAACCTCCACCACCCGCTCTTGGCACATGAGACATAGGACTGGAGAGATGGCTCCGTGGGTAGAACTCTTGCTGCGGAGCATGTGGACCTGACTTCACATCTGCACAACCTATGCAAAACAGACATGTAGCACACATCTGTATTGCAGTGTTCCTAGGGGAGATGGGAGGCAGAGATGGGAGAATCCCCAGGAGTGCTCGGGCCGGCTAGCCTGGCGTATGCAGAGGTAAACAATGAGAAGGAGACTGTGCTTCAGAAAAGGTGGAGGAGGAGGGGATAGGAGTGAATCCTGAGGTGGTTCTCCTACCTCCACACCTATGCTTGTGTGCACCCACCTTCACACACGTGCATGCGGATGCTCACACACATACACACTCAAGACTTGAGGGACAGAGTCTGAGCCTGTGTCACCATGGCATGAAGCATGCCTGCGCTGCTGGGCATGTGGCACTGTCCCAGCTCTTTAGAGAGTGCCTAGGGAGAGGTGGAGCTGGCCAGTGAGGCAAGACATAATAGGAGTGGATTCCATCAGCTGTGATTTTCCAGGCTCTGAAAGGGGTGCTTGGCACACTGAGTGCGGGGTGTTGTGTATCCATGGCCGTTTCTCGACACTGGGCATTTCTCAAAAGCGCACTCTCAAGAGAGTGTGCCTCTTCACAGACCGTCGTCCGCCCTGGGTTTCTCAGGCTGGGAAAGCAGTCAGCAGCCTAGCAAAAGAGGCACCAGCCAAACATCTCAGGAATCTGTGGCCTTTGGACAAGCTGGCCTAAACTTCCCGGAGTCCGTGAGGTGATTACAGTTAAAGCAGGAGCTCAGAGATATAACGGGGTCGCCACCCGGTGTCGTGGAGCCGACCCCTCTGGGGCACAGACACAGGTCTAGATTGTGCGTGGCTGGGGGTTTCCAGAAGTTCTGTATTCTGCCTCACCCCAGAGGATTTCCAGTGCTTTGTGGCTTCGTGAGCTTCTTAGGATTTCTCTGGGTGGGTCGTTTCTCACAGAAATTCTTCAGATTGCTTATCTGGAGGCCAGCAGCACTCCTAGAGGCAAACAGTGCTGCCAGAGAGCACTGAGAAACACATCCATTGTGTGGCAGCCCGGCAGCCCCAGTGCCCTTCGAGAAACAGCCTGCTACTGTTCAGTGTGGTTCTGCGCCCTGGAACTCGGCCCCATTGACAATGCCAGTGGTATGCTCTCCCTGGGACTCCCACATCCAACGCTCACGCAGAGCCTCCATCTGTAATCGGCTTTGTTGGGAGTTAGGACTCTGTCCTCAAAGATCCTGTTGAGGATTGACCCTGTGCAGTCTGTGACAGCTCCCCTCCCTGACCTGTGCACCCCAGGAAGAGAAGCTAGGTGTTGTATCTCTAGCTGATAGCGGAAGAAGAGCCAGGAGCTCCTGTTTGTCATCCAAGCCTTGAAACTCCCTGGACAAACCAAGGCACGGAATGGAACAGGAGCATGGAAAGCCGTGGCTTCTTGGCAAGACACAGTTGAGTGTCCGCGGATGACCTAGGAGCATACACAAGCCACTTGTGGATGGGCAGCAATCGGTCCACTTCTCTGAGGGTTGAACTGTGACTGGGTTTCCTTCAAAGATGGAGGAGCCAACAGTTCATCAACTTCTGTGTCCACACTGCTCAGGTGAGCAGAGCATAGGTGGCCTTTCTGCAGGTCTGTGAGCACACCTGTTGTTACTAAATGCCTGCAGTTTGGATCAGATAAAAATAAAGATCCTTGCTGCCAAGCCTGATGACCTGAGTTCTTCCCCAAGACCCATATGGTGGAAGGAGAGAACCTACTGTAGCAGGTCGTCATGTGGTCCTCACATGTGCTCTGTGCTACCCATACCCACACACACACACAACTGAAGAAATGGATGTCATAAAAATGAAACAGAGCCTTGAAGTTGTGCCGAAGTGTGTGTCGCCCTGTTCTCTTGAAGCTTTTAAAAGTTCATTTTCCACTCCCTGATGCCACCTTTCCCCTCTGGAACTGTCTCCTCTTCCCAACACCCACCCCACATCCATGTCCATTTTGCCTGTGGCCACTGAGTTGAATTTCATGTCTGAGCCAGAGCGACACATCTGTGACCACACCATGAAAGAATATGAATCCCCTCCCCCAACAGCTCTTCATTGCTACTAACTGCCCCCCCACACACAGAGTGGCGGGGCCTCACTCCTGTCGCCGTCATTGAGGGCTCTGATTTGTGTGCAGAGTGAGAGATGAGGATCAAGGCCCATTCTTCCATATCTTGACAGCCAGTTTTCCCCATGTGTTTTTGGCTTCTGCGTCAGAAATTGGATGGCTGTTTTATATGCCTGTCACCCTGTTTTTAACTACAACAGAGGATGTGGCCACCACACCCAGGACGGGACAGGCCTCGCTCCCATAGGAGCCAGAGTTTGGACCCACATCACGTCAGCTGTGTGCAGCGGCGTTTGCCTGCCTGTGCTCAGTTTCCTGTTCTGTGTATATAACTTGTCAACCAGCAAGGAAGTGGAACCAAACAGATGCTTGGCCTGGGGAGAGCTTATTTTTAGAAGGACTGATTGGCATGGAAATTTTAATTTTTTTTCCTACCAGGAAGACACTGGAGTTCTTTCCCTTTGTCATTTGTTTAATTTTACAGGAGAAAATGTCTTTTTTTTTTCCAAGTAATTACACACTCTGCTTGACTTGCTTCCAACATACTATGATCCTTCCACCAAGTGAGAGGAAGCGCTGGGCTGAGGAGTGCATCCTGCTTGCCCAGGTGCTCACCCTGCTGCCTTCAGCACCTAGAAAGGGGGTGCTCCAGGGATGGGGAGCTTAAGGAATAACAAGGAAGGACACACAGACACAGAAAAGGGGAAACAGGAAGTGGAGGAAATGCCTGGGTGGTGGCTAACACTCTCGAGTAGCAGCAGCAGCCCCCAGCAAACATGGTTCCCCTGCTGAGAAAATCCATCGTCCTGCACCAGCCACGTGGAGGTCACACTTGCTCCAGGCATATGCACACCTCGGCTTAGCACCTCTGAGGCGTGTGAGAAGCTGTGTGCTGCACAACGCAACCACGGGGAGCTTATCCACCGTCAGCAGGGGCAGCTGCCCACCCACTGTGCAGGATGCTGCCCGATCCTTCTGTGCATCTTCCTGGGGCAAAGAAGAGCGATGGAGCAGATCCCTCCCCTTCCCCCTGCCTTTGACTGTGGTTGTCTCTGCTCTCAAGCTTATCCCTGAGAGAAGAGCCGTGTGGTCCACAGGGCTTGCTCTAGCTGGAGGTAAATCCAGCTACATCATTCCCAAGAAGCCATCCCACCAGGAAACTCACCGAAGGATCTTGTGTATTTTCAGCCACTCAACAGCCACCTGAGAGAATGCCTCACTAACGTACGGTATTTGATGGAGGTGCTTTGCGGGCGCCACCAAACAAATGATACTCAGTGTGATATTGTGGTGCGCAGTGTTCATGCCCAGGCTGCATGCCATGTTACAGCAGATTAGCCAGCGTGCCCTCCAGTGTGCCTCCCAGTTGAACATACACATTAATTCTTAGTACAGTCTTAAAGTGTTATTCGATGTCAGTGAGATCTTAAGGTCTTTACGAAGTGGATTTGTTCACAAGCGTTTATGACAGTTCATCAGAATTTTTCTCATGACATCCAAAGAACACACAAGAATAAGATACTCTGGTGAGGAACAGGTCACACATTTGTGGTCCCAGGTGGTTTTAATGATAGTTGCAGTGTTCTCACATTTAATTTTTAGTGGATAACACTCACGTGACTCTGGATTTAAAAGCTGTGGTCGAGGCATCCTCGGGGTCCCCCAACCATAGCCGCATCCCCTCGTTACCCATTTCCCCCTCCAGGGGAAGCCAGGGCTTTTGCGATTTTCCTCTTCCTTTCCAGGGTTATTTATGCAGTCCCAAGGAAAGGCATGTGTCTGTCTGCATCCTTTTCTGCTTTTAAAACAAGGGACAGTGTAGGATGCACATGCAGTGCTTGTCTAACTTGAGTGTCCTGGCAGGCGACAAAAGGCTTCCTCTTGTTTGTTCTGCATCTGGCTCCTTGGGAAGAGACCAGATCAATGTTCAGAGTGGATGACTTTATCATGAAAATGACTTTGAGAAAAAAAAAAAAAAAAGGCATCTACCACTAGATTGTCTAAACCCATGAATATATTGCAAAGGGAATATGTTGGGTGTGGGATACCCATGTAGTCAAAGCAGAGAGGCTTTGGAACTGGATGGCACTAATGTGCAGGGCCACGGATGCTGTTGGGGGTGGGGGACACTTCTGAATTTCTGAGTCGTTCTCAACCTAAGTGCTGTCCACTTCACACACGTGGATTCTCTCTCTCCACCAGCTTTCCCCACAAACGTAAGAGGCAAGGCGCCTTCAGAGGCATCAGAGCCATCCTGTGGCACAGGACTCCTGTTTCAAAGAAAGGCTTTTTCTTTGAAAAAGAGGCGCTCAGGTGGCTGGGGTTCACTCTAACTGAGTGAAGTGAGAACCTACTGGTCAGAGTTCAGTGGCTGAGACAGACTGAGCGAGTTGCTGGTGCCTGGGTGAGCTCTCCAAGACTGCCCCATTGCATCTGGCCTTTTGATATCTTGAGATTCATGTCTGAAGGCTGTCTCCTTCTTTCTTGTGGTGTTAGGAATTGAACCTGGGACCTTGTAGGTTTGACAAGTACTTTGCCACCGAGCTATATCCCTAACTACATCCTTCTTTTTCCTTTTTCCTTTGAGACAGGGTCTCATTAAGTTGCCCAGACAGGCCTACAACTTGCAGTCTTTCTGTTACATGCTCCCTCATAGCCAGAATTACAGACCTGCTTTCCTCTTTTTAATTGTACCCTTTTTGCTAGCTGAGACAGGAGTGACCAGATCTACATTTCTGAGAAATTTTAAGTGAGCTTGGTTGAGTCCTGTAGGGGTGGGGGGCAGCTGTGCTGTGCACAATCCGCAATGGTCCAAGGCCAGCAGCAAATCTCACACTTCTTCCTGCTGTGTGTGCTTCAGATCATCGATAAGAGCAAAAGGGACCCCTCAGAAGAGATCGAGATCCTCCTGCGGTATGGCCAGCACCCCAACATCATCACCCTAAAAGACGTAAGTGCCTCCGTGTAGCAGCCTGTCCTCAGCTTTCTTCTTCAGCTGACACAAAAAAAACGCCACTGTTTTCACAGTGTGAGTTTTCTCACATTGTCTGTGTTCAGTGTGCCAAGGATCACAGGCCTCAGACACTCTCACCCAAGAGTTTCGGTGCTTTGGCGACTGGTCACCCTAACTTGGGGTTGTGTTTGTGTGTATGCACACCCCTGGATAGTTCCCCACCCTCCCCAAGCATGCAATGCACAAGCTTAAAACAGGACAGACCTGTGTGCGTCAGTGAGAGTGCTGTTCTTTGTCATGGAGTCATTCCTGCCTGCCTGCCTGACGGATGGACAGTGGCATAAGGACAGCAGGTCCCACTCAACTCTGGCTGGACGATGTTTACAGTCTCCCTTGGACTTTCCCTAATGAGGGGCATTGGAGCAGGAATCAGCCACATCAGGTCTGTCTGCAAGGCTGCTCTACCCCGTAAAGGTCTGAAGGGCAGGTACGGGTTTGAGAAGAGAGGAACTTTTCCCTCTTCTTGCCCTTACCTCTTGGAGTACAGTTATTCCCGTGACAGACACCCACAGCCTGTAGCTGCTGGGACTACCTCAATGTCCCTTTGGGTAACAGCTCACAGAATAAGAGTTCAACCCCAGGGAACATTGGCAACGAGTGTCTTGCATCCAAAAGCTTAAATGGAGCCAGCTCTGCCCCTGGGGGTCTCAGACACCTCACTGCGCAGGCGTAGTGCTCTGATTGTGCATTCTTGGTTTACATGTAAGAGTCACGAACCCAAACCAGCTCTTCTGCGGACTCAGAGATGGCTCTCTCTGCTGTTTGACGTGAGCAGCCCAGGTGTGAGATGGCGTCATCTTCCCACCTTCAAAATAGACCGGTGAATTCATAAGCTCAGAAACACACACCAGAATTAGCTCTGCACCTATTACGTGGGTCAAAGTCGGGTAAATTATTTTAGTAGCTTGTTCTGGAAATTCATCAATTAAATGATTATCGCTGAGCTAAGAATAAGGTTTCAGGTCTGTCACCCATTTTAACCTAGTTCTCATAGCTTGGGCACCCACGGGCTCCCATGCATATGGTGACTGGGGTGCGTATGTGGTCATCTTCATCTATACAGGGCACAAAAATAGCCAGTTTGCATTTTGTTGTTTATTTTTTATTTAAACTGAGTTTAAAGCTAGTATTGGTGAAAGCTGTGTGTTTCTTAGAGCCAGGTCCCCTCCCCTCCAGACCTGCAGAGGCAGAGCACGCGCTCTGACTTGACCTCCGAAATTATTTGCATGATGACGGTTGAGAAGCATTGTCCTTGCCGAATGCTGTTGCTGCTGTAACTTTTCTTTCTATGGCGCTCTCACCTCTCAGAGCCTGGCAGCATAACTATGTGACACATCCCAGCTAAGAAACTTCCCCTCAAGCCCTGTGTCTCCCACAGCCCAGCTTGCTCATGCCCCAGAGCATCAAAGCTGTTTCCCTCCTAAGATGATCCACTCCTGTAGAGCTGGAAGGCTGCTCACCATTTACAACAGCCAAACAGCTTGATCTTGCTCCTAGGGACACAGCCCTCGGCTTCTCTCCTCCACCCCACCTGCAGCCCTTGCTCCTCCAGATAGCCAGGGGCCTGAGGACGGCAGCCACGGTGACATACAGGCCCCTGAGGTTTCCTGCACTTCCCCTTGACTTCCAGGTCTATGACGACGGCAAGTACGTGTACCTGGTGATGGAGCTCATGCGAGGTGGGGAGCTGCTGGACCGCATCCTCCGTCAACGGTGCTTCTCAGAGCGTGAGGCCAGCGACGTGCTGTACACCATCGCCAGGACCATGGACTACCTGCACTCCCAAGGGGTAAGGCCAGGGTGCCGTGGACCTGCAGGAACAGGAAATGACTCAGGTCGGGCTACCTACGCTCCCAGGGGCAAGGCCCAGGCCAGGGCAGTGGACCGGCTTCAGGGCAGCACGCAACTTGACAGGAAGGTAGATGCAAGACTGTAGAGGAGTCACAGAGTTGTGGATGCAGGAGTGAGACATCTTTATAAACCGACATCTTGCCTTTAGACTTGTGCCCTCTTAATTCCTCCAGCTCTGAACAACATACCCAAGTAATGTAATTTGCTGTGACCTGTCCTGCCACCCGTTGTGGGTCTGTAGTCATCTGTACACATGGTGTACAGGGACTCAGTTAATAAATTTCTGTGAACCAGTCTTAGCTCTGTCCTTGATAAAGAGAGATTTAGAATTTTCCTGGCTTGTGATACATAAAGCTAAACAAAGGGTAACAACCAGGGTTCCCTGAGCCTCAGACTAGACTGCACCAAGCTCCTCAGGGACTCACTTTGAAGTCTGGACCGTGCATTTTGTATGTCTTGACGATCAAGCACAGGTTGGTTAAGGTAAGGCCAACCCCACCAAGGCCACACTGCAGAGCTCCGGGCCACATTCTCTGTCTCCAGGAGGGAGCAGCCCAGTGTAATAAATTTTCTGCATCTTTTCCTCCATCCTTCCTTTCTTCCTTCCCTCTACCCTGTGCCTCTGTCTTCCCCTCCATCCTTCCCCCCACCCCATCTTTCATCTCCACCCTCTGCTCTGGTCCCTTCCCTCTCTCCTCGGAGTTTCTCATAAAGCAGGTTTGGGCCGACTGTGTACACAGACCTGCCAGCCTGCACAGTTCTTCCAAGGTCTCACAGTGGGTCCTTTTTGTGTGGATCCCTCATGATACAGGAGTTCCACACACAGTTTTCCCAGTCGCCAGATTCTGGAATTATCCTGATGTGAGAGTTCACAGATATTCCTGTTTAGTGAGGGATAGAGACAGGAGTCTCCCGTAGGCTTCCATCCGTGTCTATAAACCGGGCCCGAGTGCCCAGGTTTATCACTTCAATCTTCTTTGCAGAACCCCTCAGTTCTCTGCAAAAGGACAGTCAGCATGTTCAGGTCCCAAGCCTCATGAGGGCACACCACATGTCTGCACAAGGGCCTCCTGTCCCTTCAGAAGGCGTCACTGCGTGTCCTGAATGGCTGCTCTGTTTGGCGGGGTTGCGGGCCCTTCTGTCCTGACAGCTGTCACTGCTGCTATGGCACATGCTTAGAGTCCGGGCCTTGAATGGTGCAGGTGCAGTCTTTGCAGCCCCGAGCCCCGCCCCTCGCGGCCAGGAGTCAGCGTGCCTGCGACAGCAGGTGCACGGGTGCTTCTGCTATGGTGACAGACGGCCCACGCACTGGCGTACCCCCAAAGCCCGCTGTGGGCCAACGCTCTCCGAGTGAGCGAAAAGCAAGGGAACCTTTTCATTTCTGCAGCCAGAGCTGCCCGCCACAGGCCCTCCTGCCGCCCCTGCGTCTCGGATGAGCGTGCGTTCTATTCAGTCGCACAGTCCTCCTGTGTGAAGAAGGCACACTGTGTGGGCACTTGGCCCTGAGTGACCAGCGTAGGTGATCGAGATAGGGTGGCTCCTTGGGAGAACACAGTCCTTTTCTCCTGCAGTGGGACCTGCCCCGGTAATCCGTTCCCAGGCAGCCCTAGCCTCCTGCTCACCCTCCTTTTCTCTCCCACTCAGTCTTGACAAAGGCTTCCTGCCTTCCAGGTTGTTCATCGGGACCTGAAACCGAGTAACATTCTGTACATGGACGAGTCTGGAAACCCCGAGTCTATCCGCATCTGTGACTTCGGGTTTGCCAAGCAGCTGCGAGCGGAGAATGGCCTGCTGATGACTCCCTGCTACACGGCCAACTTCGTGGCCCCCGAGGTAGAGTCCCCAGACCCGGGAGAGCCGGAGATGTCAGGCTGAGGGGAGCACGCTGCTTTTCCTGTCGCCAGGGTAACTAGAGAGCTTGGGGCATTGAGGCAGCACAATGGGCTCAGCAGAGTCCTCGGGAGACCGGAAGGAGAGCCTGCTGTGGACGGGGGAGAGCATGGTTGTTCCGCAATCAGCCAATATTACTCAGTCACCGCGAGCCTTTTATTTTCCATTGGAAAAACTTAAATGGTGCTGATGCCCCGTGGTTCTTGCTCCAGCGTTTCCTTGACAACAAGTCAGCATCCATCCGACTTGAATACTGGGGGCCCACAGCAGCATGCACCCAAATGCCCACATGTGTGCAAGGGAACCGTTCTGCTTGCTGGCTTCCTGAGGCCAGTTCCAGTAGGTTCTGCTGCCACTGTTGTTTGCGGTGATGAGTCTGGTTTCTTGCATGAGTTGATGGTTAGGTGGGATCACAGTGGTGGCAGCAGGGGCTGGCGTTGCTGATGAAGTCAGGGGAGGCTCGGGCCCCGTGCTGGGCCTCCTGAGTAGGACTGTCAGATCTGCCCCGAGTCCTAAGAGGAAGTCACTGCTGTGTGCTTGCTGAGTGAGTGGCCCAGGCAGATCCAGGTCCAAGAGGGACTGAGCAGCGGTATGAGGTCATCCAGGGGTTGTCCAGGCATGTGACGAGCCTTGGCCCCTTTGGAAACAGCTGGTTTGAAGCTCGGGTTGTGCCTCATGTGGCCGTTATTAATACTGACAGAGTGCATACAAGTAGCCATGTTTCCTAACTGAGGAAAAATAAGCAAAGTCAGTATTTCAATGCCTCGGGAGGTCATTCAGCCAGTGACTCGGAGTTGCAGTTCACTCGGCATTTAATACCTGTCTTGCGCCATGGCACATGATGTCAGGAAGGCGGTGATGAATGTAGGCCCCTCTCTCTCACCTGGGAAGAAACGGAACGGGGTCCTAAGGCCTCGTTCAGGCCATCGAAGCAGTCTGCAGTGACCCATGAGCATCTTCACTGCCTCTCACGTCTGGACATACCCAACAATAACACCGTGTGTGACATGGCGATTCACCGGAATTCCACCTCCTTAGTCATTCTCCGTACCCTTTAACTGAAACACAGGGCACCGTGGCACACACCTGTAGACCACTGGGGCTCTTCGGGAGGCTGAGGCAAGAAGGGCCCTTGAGCTTAGGGACTGGAGGCCAGCCTAGGCGATACGACATGGCCTCATCTCAAAGCACCAACTACATAAACCGGGCACAGTGGCACACACAGTGCTGGGGAGGTGGAGACAGAAGGACACATTCAAGGTCATCCCTGCCTAGGCTGCTGGCTCCAGGACAACACTGTATGGTTCTGCTTATATGACGTTCCTCGCAAGGTCAGATTCATAAAGAAAGTAGAATGGGGTTGCCAGGGACTGGGTTGGCCAGTGGGGAATTTGTACTTGATAAGGACAGAGTTTTAGATTGGGAAAATGGGGTTCTGGGGGATAGCTGTCCCGCATGTGACTGCATTGAATGGCTAATCTGGTAAGCGGAACTCCTGCCCTAACGCCATGGGTCAGGCCAGTGCCCCGCCCCGTCCCTCTCTGCAGGGGCCATGCTACAACATGGTCGGCCGGACTGGCTGACCCAGCAGATGACCCCACCCTGCCGGCTTCCTGTTTGCTTAGGACAATCTCCTCTGGAATGGTGCTGTGCAGTGCAGTCCTGACCGCGCCTCTTGCCCCTCCAGGTCCTGAAGCGGCAAGGCTACGATGCAGCGTGTGATGTCTGGAGCTTGGGAATCCTGCTGTACACCATGCTGGCTGGGTAAAGGAGGGCCACCGGGGGTGTTTTGTTAGCATCAGGCCCGAGGGCTTCACCCCTCCTCGCTGGTGCTTGTGTGTAAACAAGGCCAACCCATCTGGGTTAGGGTGGCTGTTCAAACCCTGCAGGATAAGGAAAGGACAAGACAGTCAGCTATGTGGTCTCCGTAAACTCAGCCCATAAACAAAACATGCCTTGTGCAGGCCAGCCCACATGCTCCACTACCTGAACCATCCTCTTGAAAGGAACACTAGGAGAGCCACATGTTCCTCTTCTTGGGAGGTGTGTGCTGATGATGTGTGTCTGACTTGTGTCAGGGTGGTGGACCAGGACTACACCTGACATGCATGATGTGTCCTTTGTAAGTTCAAGAATCACTCTGCCCAAGAGCTCAGACTTGGTGGTAGACCATCCCATAGGTCCCTCAGACTTCACACCTCAGGTTCCCGGCCACTGAACCACTTTGCCATCATGGAAACCAAATCTCCAGGCAGACTCCCTACCATCCCAGCACCACTGTGACCCGAAAGGGCCCAGAAAGTATGCACACCAGGGTTGACAGGCCTTCCCCGCCCATCTTGTTGACTTCTAGCGCTGGCCAAGTGAGGAAGGCGGCCTGGTATGGGACATGCACCGTTCCTTAGCGTGAGCCCTGGACTCAGAAGAGAAGAGGCAGCCCTGTTCAGCACTCTATGGCGCTGTAAGCTCAGTGCCGTTGACGCTCTCGCACACAGGTTCACCCCTTTTGCCAATGGACCAGATGACACCCCTGAGGAGATTCTGGCGAGGATTGGCAGTGGGAAGTACGCCCTTTCTGGCGGAAACTGGGACTCCATATCTGATGCAGCCAAAGTGAGTGTGTTTCCCAGTGTTCTTGCCTCCAATCATGGGGATTCTGCAGCAGGCATATTGTTGGTGAGGAAGCTGGAGATGCCACCCATACAAACATTATAGACTTTTACTCTAGAGTGTTTCACAGTTTTTAATTAAAAAAGAAAAATGGCCTTCTTCATGACGTTAATGTGGTAAAGTTCTGTAGAGAGACAACCAATAGGAAGTGTAGGCATGGGTGGAGACACAGAGCACGTGTAGCATGAGCATCTTGAGAGGATCAGAGAGGAGTGGCGTTTCGGGAACTGGCTGCTGTGACCAGGGCCACAAACCCGAATTTACAGAGTGACTGGCAGCTGGGGACCCTGCGAAGGAAGAGACACTGCAGGTTGTCCTCAGCCCTCTGTTGCTAAAGTGCCTCCTCTGTAGACATGTTCCCGGATGACCGCCCTAAGTGTCTGAGGCACACTCGTGCTGGTTAAAGTCACTGAGTTTGGGTGTGCCTGACGTGCACACTTTGGTCACCAGCATCGCCCTCCTGCCGTCAGCCGCCAGTCTTCTCTGGTGGACACCATCAACTCCTGTCTAGTGAAACTATACACTGTTGGGCTGAGGGTGTAGGTCAGTGGTCACGGCCCTGGTGTTTGCAAGGTGCATGGCGATCCAGTACCGGAGAAAGTACACCACAGTCTGACAACTAGCAAGCGGTGCCAGGCACCTTTCTTCTGTGGTCCTGTGGAAGTTCTGAAGAGAAAGAAGGACTCTGGGCCCAGAGCTGCCATCACCAAAGCTTTGTGGCTTCAGGCAGGAGTTGGCGCCATGGTGCGGA
The DNA here is from genome assembly GCF_049852395.1 of Peromyscus maniculatus bairdii. NCBI lineage: Eukaryota > Metazoa > Chordata > Mammalia > Rodentia > Cricetidae > Peromyscus > Peromyscus maniculatus. The sequence goes on from NC_134867.1 coordinate 64,602,597, forward strand.
AAGTGGAGGTGGTGGCGAAGGGGTGATACTGTAGAAAATGGTGAGGGGACAGCTGGGGGGATGGGCTGGAAGGGGTTGTCAGTCTGGGGAGATGTTCCGTAGGTAGGAGTGCTAGTTGAATACCCAACATCCAAAAGCAAAAGGTAGGCAGAGCCACGTGTGAGCCTTAACCTCAGGGCTCGGCGAGGAGGCTACCGGCGTTTGCCGGCTGCCAGCCTTGTTCCAGGTTCAGTGAGAGACGCTGTCTAGAGAAATAAGGCAGAGGAGAGGGGTAAAGCAGAACACCTAACATCCTCCTCTGTCCTCTGTCCACGTGCACACAGGTGTGTGTACATGCCACACACCACACAGACCACACATCACACACACACACACACATGCACACACACATATCACATACACACACCACACAGACACACATCACACACACACCACACACACACACACACACACACATGCACACACGCATGTCACATATACAGACCACCTACACACAAAAAGAAAAGGAGTTGATGGTGTAATAGCAGAGGTGGTGGCTGAGGTGACAGTGTAGGAGTTGACTGCTGAGACGATAGTGGGGGATGGTAAAGAATATGGGTGTGAAGGACCTGGTGAAGGGGATGTTGGGGTATGGTGGAGGTCCTGGGGGAGGCAATGGTGGGATAGAGTGGAGGTCCTGGTGGAGGTGATGGTGGGATAGAGTGGAGGTCCTGGTGGAGGTGATGGTGGGATAGAGTGGAGGTCCTGGTGGAGGTGATGGTGGGATAGAGTGGAGGTCCTGGTGGAGGTGATGGTGGGATAGAGTGGAGGTCCTGGTGGAGGTGATGGTGGGATAGAGTGGAGGTCCTGGTGGAGGTGATGGTGGGATAGAGTGGAGGTCCTGGTGGAGGTGATGGTGGGATAGAGTGGAGGTCCTGGTGGAGGTGATGGTGGGATAGAGTGGAGGTCCTGGTGGAGGTGATGGTGGGATAGAGTGGAGGTCCTGGTGGAGGTGATGGTGGGATAGAGTGGAGGTCCTGGTGGAGGTGATGGTGGGATAGAGTGGAGGTCCTGGTGGAGGTGATGGTGGGATAGAGTGGAGGTCCTGGTGGAGGTGATGGTGGGACAGAGAGTGGACCCCAACCCCCCAGCTCCTCCTCCCGCACACCCCCTTGTCTCAGGTTACACAGGATTGGCTCAGTTGGGCTCCCAAAGCCAGGCCTCACACCAGGATTCGGTTCTGGTGCCGTGTCCAGAGCGGAGAAGGGAAGAGAAAGTCCGAGACCGCTGCTGCGGAGGGGCCTTCGCGCCCGCTGACCTCCTTGGTTCCCCTCACCCCACCTCTCCCATCGCTGTGCCCTCCCCCCATCATCCTCCATCCTTCCTCCTTCCATCCTCATCCTCACACAGAGCTGTGGTGGCGTCTTGGGGTTTTGTGAGTTGTCGTTGTTTGGTGTGGGTTGTGGCCCTGGGAATCCAACCCGGGGCCTCGTGCATGCCGGGTATGTTATCCGTTATCACTGGGACCAGGACGCCTGCCAGCAACACCTCCAAGGAGGAAGGCTTTGCTTTGGTTTAGGAGGACGCGGCCTATGGTCATTTGACCCCAGGTGCTTAGTCAGCACTCATGGAAACAGGAAGTGCTTAGTCAGTACTCATTGGCAACAGGAACAGGAAGTGCTTAGTCAGCACTCATTGGCAACAGGAACAGGAAGTGCTTAGTCAGCACATATAACAACAGGAAAGGGAAGTGCTTAGTCAGTACTCATGGCAACAGGAACAGGAAGTGCTTAGTCAGCACTCATTGGGAACAGGAACAGGAAGTGCTTAACACATAACAGAAACAGGAAGTGCTTAGTCAGCACATATAACAACAGGAAAGGGAAGTGCTTAGTCAGCACTCATGGCAACAGGAACAGGGGCAGGGAATAGCTGCTCACCTCACGCCTGACAGAAAGCAGAGAGGAGAGACAGAAGCAGCTGGCAACAAGACACCCCTAACCCCCTGCTCCCAGTGACTACCCCCCAGATGGTGCCTCCTCAGGTTTCTCGAGTCTCCCAGCATGGCAGTGACACCTGGGGACCCAGGCTTTACACAGGAGCCTGTGGGAACATTTCCATTTCAGACTATACCTGGTGAGTGCTCAGCCTCTGAGTGCCCCCCGGCCCTGACAGTGTCTTTGTGGACGTCTTGTGTGTGCTGGGACACCCTGTCACAGCTGTGAGGCCTTGAGAAAACCGTGTCTTTACTGCTTCCTGTTCACACGTGTTCACTTCCTGTTCCGTGTTCACAGCTGTACTTCCAGGACAGATTGCTCCAACGGGTCACTGAGGTCACTGCTGACAGATGCCAAGAGGCGTTAGGTTTCTCTGTAGAGGGCCATTGTTCCACTGCGTGGTGTTTCTTGTGTTTGTAGAAGGCAACCATTTTTATTGAAATAGTATTTCAGCAGCTTATTTCTGCCACTTAGTGTTCAAAACACCTTTGCTATAAAATCTTCAGTGAAACATAAATTTTCTGTCCACTGCTAAGTCAGTCATCATTGACATTTAAAATACATTCGCGGACTTATAAACCTAGATGTCATTTGACCCAAAATGCAAAGAATCAGCTCAGAATCACGGTTGGGTTCTCCTGGGTATTCCCATGACACTACAGTCCTTCTCCCCTCTGAACCCGCGGCAGGACGTCGTGTCCAAGATGCTTCACGTGGACCCGCAGCAGCGCCTAACAGCAGTTCAAGTGCTGAAACACCCCTGGATTGTGAACAGAGAGTACCTATCCCAGAGCCAGCTGAGCAGACAAGACGTCCACCTAGTAAAGGTACCTGACGTTAGGCCAGAGCCCTGAGAGCTGGCGTGGGGATCCTGGAGCAGTGCCTCACCATTGGTGAGAAGACACTGTAGCATGTGAAGTCACCAGTTATAGGTACACAAGCGTCACTTCAGCACACGCACAGAAAGCGTGTTTGAATGGCAGCTTTGATGTAGGGGTGGTGTTTGGTAGCATGGCTGAACAGGCCTATATCCAGAGGCCTCGTTTCTGGACCAGAAGTCTGTAAAAGTCCCCTTCCTGCTAGCAACCCCTGTCAGGCAGACCTGGAGTCCAGGCAGTACCACCCCTTCTAAGAAGTGCATGTAGTCCCAGCCCAGTCCTGTTGGAAGTCCATCCTGGATCTTTCTCGGTGGTGTGGGGCTGCACCAAGATGAGCCCAGCTGCCCACGTGAGTCCAGACTGCTTCAGAGTGGCGGAGCCTCAGGAACATTGGGCATGAGTCCTGGGGACCCAACTGCCCCCAAGCACATCTGCCTTCGTCAGCAATAAGATGATGGCATGACCTTCCCAGGAACTCCACTGCAGTCTCAAATACTCCTAAGGCATGAGCCCCAATTGAGCCTGGGGGATGTCATGATGGTAGCCATCATTTGTGGACTGATTATATTGTGCCTGCTATTACATAGATTATATAGTCTGCCTGCTACCCTCAGTGCCCCAGTAATCCCGGAGGAAGGTCTTCCCTGATTTGCAGGGGTGTAAACTGAGGCTCTCAAGATCCTGTGGCTCCAGCTTCCCACTCAGGAGTAGACGGGCACCATGCTCACCTACCCTTCCTCCCTCTTACAGGGTGCCATGGCCGCCACCTACTTCGCCCTGAACAGGACCCCACAGGCTCCAAGGCTGGAACCTGTGCTATCGTCCAGCTTGGCCCAACGCCGAGGGATGAAGAGACTCACGTCCACCAGGTTGTAGTGGCCAGCCGAGCCTGCCCTCCAGCCGCAGCCTCCCTGCCCAACATCCTCTCAGGCCCCCAGACGCCAGATACAGGTCCTGTTCATGGGCACTCGAGTGCCCACGAGTCCAGCACAAAACCGGGTCTGGCCTTGGCTGCCTGTTTCCTTTGCAGCCCCGCAGAGGGTCCTGCCCAGGATGTGTGAGCCTCGCCGCGCCGCCCGCTCTCCTTTTCTCCCGAGTGAAACCAAATGAACCTGTCACCTCATAGCACCCTGCTGGAGCCTGCCTGAGCTCGCTCGGGGCTCTAGGTCTTTTCATACCATGGCTTATGTTCCAAGCAGAGCACTTTTACCATTCTGAAGTCAGTTAAGTGGCCAGCCTCTCACAAAGGCATTCTACTGTCACGATAAGAATGTCAGTGCAGGGCCCCTGCCAGGGAAGAGCAGGATGCTCCCGGATGCTCTGATCTAACCAGTGGCTGTGGGATGGCATCCAGCTTAAATGCCTGGTCTGTCCAAACTCACCCAAAGAGTGTCCCTCCCTCTCCATCCTCTGGTTCACAAATGAGATGCTGGTGGCCTCTCCCTGGCTCTATCACTGACTTGTTGGGATGAAAGCTCCCAGCCCAAGAGTCAAGATGGCCGAGTCTGTTCGAGAGCCTGATTCATGGTGGTTGAGAGAGGAGCCCCAGGAAGCTGCCAGGCAGGGCCAGCACCTGCTGTGTGTCCTGCTGCTCTCCAGCGCTCTGGCCCCGGGGACCCTGGAGAGTGTGGGGGCTCCGCCATTGCCGCTTACCCTGGCGGCTCTGCATGCGTTTCCTGAGGAGGTGGTGGTGTGTTCACGCTCGGCTTCCCTGGTGCACAGAGGAACTGAAGAAATGGAACTTTGTTTCCTCCCCCGGCTCTTCCTTAGCCCGGCTGAGGACCGGAGAGAAACCTGAGACCCTTGGCCTCGGAGAGGCGAGAGGCGCCAGGACAGGCCGTCGGCAGGAGTGATGCACTTCGTAGAAGCCGTGGTTCTGTGTTGCATTTTGTGTTTCTGTTGTGTAGACCTGTCTCAAAATCACACTTCACCAACAGTGTTTTCAGGGTGTGGTCTGTGTGGGGAGCAGGGTGACATTGAGTGGGCTGTCTGTGCACTCGGCGTGCAGAATAATAGAGTGAGACCCTTCCTGCGTGGCATGCTCCACTCAGCCTGGCCCTGGAAGAGGCACGTGTGTGTCCTCCACTCTCTCTGGAGGGCAGGGGTGTTCCAAGGATACCCCCATAGTGGGCTCAGGTCAGGGGACACTATACTGTGGCTCAGAAGCTGCCAGTCTGAGGGGCAGCCCTTCTGCCCAGGAGGTGTAGGGACACGTGTTGGTCCCAGCGAGCTTGCACTGGGCCGTAGCCTCTGTAAGTGAGCCTCTGTACCTCACGCAGCTCTAGGGCCCAGCACCTGCCCCCAGTGGAACATATGGAACACAATTCCTTTGCTCGGTCTAATTATTTCAGACCTCAAAATGTAAACTGATTTTACAAGCTTTAATCGTTCCACTGGACTCTGTTTTGTTGGAGAATTATAAAATACAAAGAGTAGGAACAGGCTGTGACTATGTGCCGTTTTCACAGTGTCCCTAGGGAAGGTCTCATCTTTTCTCAATGGAAAATGCCCTGCCCAGTGCACTTCCCTACTAATTTTTGATGTCTGGGTCCTTCCATTTCTTGATATAAAGCTAGTGGAAAAGAATAGTGGGTAGTCTCAGTGACAGACTCTGTCATCTTAGAAATGAACAGAGCCCCAGAATCCTCTGAGGGCCCTTCTGGCACAGATCATATGCCAGATGCCAACAACCCTTGGACTGGGTTTGTTTGCAGCTTCAAATCTATGAGTTTCAGTGAAGAGAAAGAACAGAACATAGAAGGCATCCCCATTGGTCACATGGTCTCATCACCTCTTTTTGGTAATGTCAGCTTATCTGCCTTACACTCACTCTCAAAAAACGGGATGGCGGAGGCCATCATACCAAACTCTATTTTTGAAGTGTCTGTGAAGCATGTCACATGTCTGTAGAGGATGCTGGTTCAGCCCTGCTCTGTTGAGAGTGAAATACCTCGACATTCCCACCCTCACCCAGTACATGATACTTGAAATCTTCGGTAGTCAGCCTAAAGAGCATGTGGCAGGATTATTTTAATTCCTGTTCTTTAAAGTGCAGCAGCAGGCGGCTGTGGCATGTAACCCCAGTGTCCCGAGCGTTTCCCTTGCCTCTCCAGTGAACCCTTACCCCCCAGCGCGATGAAAGGTCCTCTGTTCTCTACACAGTGACTGAGGCTCCCCCGCAGCCCATTGTCACCGCCTGCTTGGGTTTTAGAAGCTACAGAATCTGTCCTGGGAAACCCCAGCCTACATCCCAGGCCTCCCATACCCAGTGGTCACTTTTGGCAGCTCCTGTCCTGATTGGGATGAGAACATGATAAGTGCCCCACTGAAGGGGAGTGGGGGGTTTGTCAGATTCTACCCCAAAGTCAATGGCGGGTAAGCCTTGAGCATCCGCTGTCCTACAGTTGTGTCATTTTCAATTCCCCGTGTGCCCTGATTTGGGGATATTGTTTGGCTTTTTAAGTGAGGATAGTATCTTGTGCTATCTAATGTTGGCAGTATTGTTTATAAATGGTGTTCTTCCTTAAGATGCCCTTTGGGATTTTCCCTGCGTTGTACTGATTCTCTCAAGCACAGGAGATACATGCTGTGACTCTTCATTCTCTCTGGCGGGTTTTGCCACCCTTCACCACCTGCAAGACTGTGAGACCCCTGGAGTGGAAAGGACTCTGTGGTCCCTGTGTGGCCGGGAAAGGTGGAAGGCGAAGCCAGCATGGCTCATCCGTGCAGGTGACACACACCTGTCCACCCTGCCCCGCCGCGCACTGCATTTACATGCTCAGCAGTTACGTTTACAGTCCACTCCACGTTCACACTTTCTGTCTGTGTTTGGGACGGGCGGCCACTGTACAGATATTTATTATGCTTTCCAGACTTTCCCATGAGATTTTTTGAATAAACATGGATTTTATGAAGTGTAATCTTTTTCTGGAATAACGAGAACCTTTGCACTTTCTATGTTGCTACGAATAACGGTTCAGGGACCCACCCCTCGTTCCTCCGTCTCCTCCACAGACTCCAGGTCGCCGTGAACCTCTGCTGCCACAGAACCTCGTGGGGAGGTGGTACAGAAGTCTGTCCTTCCCCTAAGAGTCCTGCATACTTATGTGTGTGCACCTGCCCTGGGAAGCTGGAGTCGCATGGGTGTATCCACTTGAGAGCCCTATGTGTACATGTCTGTGTGCATTTGTATATGTACACCTCAAGGGAAGTGGGCCAGAATACCATCTACTACACTTTCAGAATCGTGAGAGTGTGTGTGTGTGTGTGTGTGTGTGTGTGTGTGTGTGTGAGAGAGAGAGAGAGAGAGAGAGAGAGAGAGAGAGAGAGAGAGAGAGATTATGCATAAAATGCATACACATGAACGTCTAAGACTATGTGCATACATTGGAGCATTATGTACATGTATGTTTGTGTGTGTGTAGACAGGTATGAATTGGGGGCATATTTGCATAAATGCAAGTGAGTGTGCATGTATATACAGGTGTGCTAGCACATTTATATACATAGGCATTTAGAGTGTGTGAGATGTGCTTTCCTGTGCTGAGCTGGGAGCAGTGAGGAGTTAAAGCGGGTGACCGAGAGTTGCTTTGTCACCCGACCGCACAGGTCCTGCCTCCCTCTCTTAAATTAGGTGTAAAATGAACCCACGCTGTTGGTCTTAGACTCTTCAAACCCCATGTTTGGTAAATTCCCGAGCAGTTTGTGTCGATGGCAGCACACGAATGCCCCTGCTCACCCTCCTGCACTGTGTCCCGCGTGTACCATACAAGCACGGGTGTCCGCTTGGCCAGGGCTGCCCCTCTGCAGAGCAGATCTTCCTGACCCTGTTGGAGCTCTGAGCAGGCAGGAGCACCAGGGTCCACTGGAGGGATTTCAGGCCCACAATAGAGGCACAAGAACCAGCTGCTGCCCCTGAGGGTGTGCTCACAAGATACCGTGAAAGACATGAAAAGAGCATCTGGTCCTCTAGTCCAGCACCGTACCTCCTCTTTGTCTCCCAACCTGCCATACAAACGGGTTCCAGTGATGTTGATGTTGACAGGAGCAGTCCTCGCTGAGTCCCACTGAGTCTGGGTCTGCTTCCAGGCCTGTGCCTCTGTGTTTTCTTGGTTGGAGGAATCAGGAATGTGAAGAACCGCAGTTTTTCAGCCTTCGCCCCACTTGCAGGCCAACAAGTGAGCCTGCCAGTCCTGAAGATGCTAACAAAGTCCCGGAACACCCCCCACCCCCACCCGCGGGAGAGACCACACAGCTGACAGTGTGAACCCCTTATGCTCAGCATCCCCGAGGGTCCTAAGCCTTATGGGGTGATGGAGACTAGCCAGGTGGACTTATGTCATAGCTAGGGATTCCTAGCTCAGGAAACATCAATCCTTCAAGAAGGGCTGTAAGCAAACCTACCCATAATTAACACCAAAGTGAGCCGTATCTGTAAAAACACTGGACTGGAGAGCTCACCTGCCCTTGCCTAGAGAGAGAGACAAGTCAATGCCCCACACTGTCCGCTCCACAGGTGGCCCTGGTGAGTTAGCCAAGAACCGAAATAGCTGTGGCGGCCAAGTGCAAGAGGCCCAGAGACTTGCCCCCCCCCCAACACACACACACACACACACACACACACACACACACACACACACACACACACAGCAAGCGGCTCTGGAAATCCCAAATGCTGAGTGTCCTCTGCGGATCTGTGAGCCTGGGAGAAGGACGTGGGGCGTGTGCTGGAATGTTACTGTATCTTGTGCTATTTTTGTCAAGACAACTGCCCTCCTGAGCTCAGCTGCATCTAAGCAGCATCTGTCTCCACAGGATCGCAAATGGCCCTCTGCACACTTGGCCCTGGAGATCATTTTTCTCAAAGGTCAGGCAATTGTCGGCCCTAAAAAGGGTCCACTGGGCACCATCAGCTCTGTTGGGAGTAAGTCTCAGAGTGGCCCACCTTACTCTGGGATTCATGAGTCACTTGAATACAGGAACAAGGGATTCTAGTAGTTAAGGCCATGACCTTCCAGGTAGGATGAATAAATCTCACCTGTAAATCAGACCCAACAACACTCAGCAGCCACAGCCAGAGACCGCACACCGGGAGAGAGGCTCTTCCAGGTCACATGATGTAAAAGTCACCTGACCTGAGAGCTCTGTCTGCTCTGTCATAAATGTGGTCCTAACTCTCAAGAAATAGGTGCCTGTCAGCCTGCAGAGGAAGGAATAACAGGTAAAATGCAGAGCGGGCCGAGGTGGCCAGCCTGCAGGGGTGGGTCGGAGACTGGAGGAGGATGCTGCTGGGTCCTGGGTAGCTCAGGATCCAGAGCACAAACCTGGTCCTGGCCCTGCTCTTCCAACAGTCAACTAACTCATCACCCTTATCCACTTATCTACTTGATACCTTCATGGCTAGAAACCAGGACCTAAGACAAAAATAAGTGAGCCAAACACAGCGGCACCCGCCTGTGGTCCCAGCAACTGTGAGCCTGAGGCAGGAGGATCACCTCAAGAGTTGGAGGCCAGCCTGGGCAACACAACAAGGCTTTACCTGAAGATAGAACTGCAAAATGTAGAACTAAAAAAAATACATATGACATCACTCTGCTCTGGTGGGAAAAGATGTCAGATAAACAGCCAGGCAGAAATCATCTTCCGTAAGTTCTTTTCATCCCACATGAGCTTAGGCGAGGGTCGCCTCATCACAGCACCAGGTTCAGCTCGGCCATACTGTCAGCACGGGCTGGGAATGGGTCGCATCTGCCAAACCACCTGGTCCTCCCGTGTTCTGCCCCAGAGTGTGGGGTTGCTGGTAGGATTGGAAACCCTGGCCTTGGCTGACTGGACAAATCCCACAGGCTGCCACACTCCATGTTAGTGTTTAAAACTCAGGACCTGAGCCGGGCAGTGGTGGAGCACGCCTTTAATCCCAGCACTCGGGAGGCAGAGCCAGGCGGATCTCTGTGAATTCGAGGCCAGCCTGGGCTACCAAGTGAGCTCCAGGAAAGGCGCAAAGCTACACAGAGAAACCCTGTCTCGAAAAACCAAAAAAAAAAAAAAAACCTCAGGACCTAGAAACCAGATCCCTCAGGATTTGCTGTTCAGTCCTGAATTTCAGCTGAAAAGGTGAGTGTGCCCTCAGAAGAAAAGAATGTTTACATTCACTCAGTTGAGATCAAAATTGGACTCCTCACCCAAATCTAAAATGTTTGAGCTGTACTGGCAATAGAACTCCAGCCCGGTTTGAGGACACTGCCTCTGAAATCTAGAAAACCTCTCAGGAATCCCAAAGCCAGAAAGTCCTGGGTACCAGACAGGAACACTCACCGGGTACTCACCAGGCTTGTTCCCTGACATCTCAGGAACCATGTCGGCAGTGCCGGGCTTGGTGATGTGGACCTGCCGAGGACCTTGCCTTTCAAGCCAGCCTGGGCTACACAGTGAGAGTTTGTCTCAAAAAAGAAGAAACGGCGATAAGACATTACATTTTGTTCTCAGAACAGACCCAGCCCCCAAACACAAATCGTCCGCAAACCATTTTCAAACAGGACTCCCCCTGGTTGCCACATGGGACAGGGACAAAGCTAACTGCACACGGTGGGTCTCCCCTGGCCAGCTGCTGCCGTCCACCATAGGTGTGGCTGGAGGTCAGGACAGGCTGCCCAAATGGCCGCTTGGCTTCTGAGAAATCAGCATCAGGAAGGCGCCTCCTACCCCACTCCATCCTCTAATTCAGGGCATGACTCACTCCATGTGCCCCTCCCTGTTCCAGGAGAATGGGGGACCTCATCCCCAAGGAGATCTCTTTCTGGGAACTCGGCAACCATGCCTTATGCAAGTTCTATCCGTGTGCAGTTGTTACAATCTGACACTAGAGGGCGGTAAGTCCACGACCTCAACACTTGCCTGCTCTGACCTGCAGGTAATTAGAGCCTTCCCAGCCTGTTCCCCTTTGATAGCTCTCTCAGAAGAAGGGCCCTGCACCAAACAGAGCCCCCAGAGGATACTGCAGGCTGCATTTGCCTCTGGTTCCTTCTATAGCCTGGACAGGCAACCGCTGGTCCTGGGTTCTGAGCCGAACACGAACACGGAGTCTGTGCTCTGATGCTCCACACTGGGAGAAGCTGAGAACCATAAATCCACCATAGACCTGCACAGGCGAAGGTGTTGAGATGATCATAGTGTGGTTGGCTTTGTAGAAACCCAGGATGTTAACACTGGCTATTCTTCATTAGGAGGTTTAGCTGCCTCCTTTAAAATGCCTGCTTCATAAGTACTTCAGGGGGGTTTGGGAGGAGGCTTGTTTCTTGGTTTTGTGGTTGTCTTTCACTGTACAGGCTGACCTTGAACTTCTGATTCTTGTGTCTCCATCTAAAGGTAGATGTTATTCTAGAAGTTAATACTTCTCTTTAATGAACTTTCAATGCTAACCTAAGGCTATTTGGTGATTGATTCTGTCTTTCAGGACTCTTTCAAACTATTCCACTTATTTTTGTATGGTGGGCTTTACATTTGCACCCCATTAAAAAAGAGACCAGAGGGGTTGCATCCAGACAACAGAAAGAGGCTTGAAGACACCTCAGGAATCAACAAGAATTCACCCATCAGATGCAAGGAGAAGAGGAGGGGTAATACATAGGGAGGTGGTAGAGGGCTGTTTGAATGGACCACCCAGGGGAATTGTCTCTCGGGGATTCATTTCTGCTGCGTTCATCTGTTCGAGAACCCAAAGCCGCAGTAGCTAAGACCTCCCAGGCTCAGGCAGCGCAGTTTGCATCCATGGCAGCAAACTGGCATCGTCCATGCATTGCTGGTTTGCAGCCAAAGACACTACAAGATTTTGGGGTGTGGTGGTTTGAATAAGAGCGTCCTCCATTGGCTCATATATTTGAATGCTTAGTCACGAGGGAGTGGGACTCTTTGACACGCTTAGAAGGATAGACAGGTGTTAGAGGAAGTGTGTCACTGGGGGTGGGCTTTGAGGTTTCAAAATCTCATGCCTGGTCCAATGTCTCTCTCTGCCTGCTGCCTGTGGATCAGGATGGAGTAGCTCTCAACTACTTCTCCTGTGCCATACCTGCCACCATACTCCACACCATGATGATACTGAGCTAAGCCTCTGAAACTGTAAGCCCGCACCCAACTAAATGTTTCTTCTACAATGGTTGCCTTGGTCGTGGTGTCTCCCCAGCAGTAGGACAGTGACTAAGACGTGGGGTCATGGGTGTGGAGATATAGCAGTGTCAACAAGGAACTTGTCACATAAGCGTGAGGCCCCGAGTTTGGATCCCCAGTACTCCTGTAAAAATGATAATCCAGGCATGGTGGTGTGTGCCTATAGTCACAGGGCGAGGGAGGGGAGGCAGGAAGATTCTGGAGCTCATTGTCTGGCTACTCTTGCCTCTTCAGTGAGCACAGGCTTAGCGAGAGATCCTTTATCAAAAACTAATGGAGGAGTGACCGAGGAAGACATCTGACTTAAAACTCTGACTACACACACACACACACACACACACACACACACTTGCATGCCTACCCCTACTCCCATATGCACACACGTGAATACTTACACACAACTAAATTTTCACAATAAGCAAGTCTTAAACTAAGAGTAAGAGGGATAGAAGACCCTTGAAATCAAACCCTGCCCTGCACACACATGCACACATGCATACGTGCCAACCTGAACACACACCAGATATCATGGGGGGGAGCCGGAATCCCTGCAAACAACTGCCAAAGGGGAGTGTGTGAGGCTGAGGCCCAGATGCAGTGGGGACCAGGAAGTCACAGGTGGCAGTTGTGGAACTTACCTGGAGGGAAGCCATGGGCAGTGAGCACAGTGAATCCGAGAGGATGGCCATGTGGGCTGCAGCTGTTCCAGACCACAGGCAGGGCTACCCAAGCTCACTGCGTATGAGTCACACCTCCAAGTGCCCTGGATGATGGGCATGGTGCTGCAGGACTCGGTGACTGGCTTTGGTTCTCCTTGCTGTCCTCTGGCCCTCGCTTTGGGAGCATGACATCTGCCCTGGCCCACTGTGTTGAGATCTTTGGCTAAGAGTTCGCACTGAGTCTCAGGGGAGCCTATGGACAAGGACTTTCAGGCAAAGCTGGTACTGTGCAGACCGCAGACCCCTTGGAGATGTACAAATCCCATTTGCATGTGAGATGGATGGGAGCCTGCGGCAGCTGGCAGAGGAGTGATAACTTGGATCCTCAGTATCCTCGGTCTCTTGTTGAAGGTTTGGTTGTTGAAGCAGCCATAGACAGAGGTAGGGCCTTCAAGGGGGTGATCAGGTCATAAGGTCTCTGACCGCACGGATGCATTCATTTGTTTATGGATTTGTATCTTGAATGGTCTCAGGAAAGCGACATTGCTATAAATGGCAACTGCCTCTTGGCTTCAGTGAGGGGAGCAGCTTTTTCCAACACGTGTTCCCAGCACAGAGTTCTGTTTGTCGTAGGCCTCTAAGCACAGGAAGCTGCCAAGCATGACACAAAGCCTCGACTGAGTTCAATGGATTTCACCGCGTTCTACATCCATGTGGTCAGTCTGTCCGTGGTCCAAGCTCACAGCATCTGTTTCCTTTATGCACTGGGCTTGCATGTGTAATGAAGGAACTGGTGTGAGGCCATGGACCCATGAAGGAACCAGACTGCTCAGATGCCCAAGGTCGCACAAGGCCTGGGCAGGGGTGCTGTAGATCTGGGGTTTCTACTCTGACTTGGATCTTCAGTCCCTGTGAGATGGGGGCTCCCCAATGCAGTGGCATAGGCAGGGTGGGGCTCTGTTCCGATGTGCAGAGGGGGTACGTGGGGTGCATGTGTCCTGGGAAGGCCTGTCTCAGCAGGACCTGTTCTCCCACATGGGGCTTCTGACCTCTCTCTTGCCCATCTCAGACATCAGGATCAGTGCCTACCGTCCCTCTGACAGTCCAGTCTTAAGGGCCTCTCTGATACTCCTCTGAAGGGGGCCTGAGAGACAGAGGCTGTAGCCCACTGAGAGCCAGATCAGTGGGCTAGGATGTGATGTGTATACTCTCAGTCGGACCCTGATTGGCTGGGCGTGTGGAATAGGAGCCAATCAGAAGAAGGCCTGTCAAACCCGGGGAGGGGAAGAACTGGGGAGAATTTTAGTCAGGGTCACTGCTCTGTTCCCTTCCCTCGGTGTTGTGAGGAAGCGGAAAAGGGCAGGGGACCCCACTGCCTAACTCAGGGCTTTTCACCCCGAGTTCCTGGCTGCTGGGGTCTTTTTTTCTGTTGCTGATGTGAGGTCCTCCTCTACCCTGCTCACCGGAGTTCCCTGTGACAGGTGTCCCCAATGACTACACTGCCCCCTGCTGGAAGCCTATCCCATTTTCTACCTGCCTCCTGGCTGAACCAGGCCTCTGGGCGGGGACCGAGGGGCACAAGGCATCTAAGGTTCTTTCGTGGTTCCATCCTACAGCTCTCGGTGTCCAGACAAAGACTGTCCGAACACCGTGGCTTTGGGATCACGGAGGTCTCCGTCCTCTGCCTGGCCATTCACGATGCAAGGATGCAGAGGAAAGGGCCTGGTGGACTTCAACCACACGGTGTTGATGGACATGACCTAACTATCCCACGGTGTCTCGATCCAGCCTTCCACACACTTTACCCTGTAAATGCTCATGATTAGGATCTGTCAATTGACGAGACACAACTGAACACGGGAATGGACCTGGGCCACACACCTGAATTCCCTATGCCGTTCACTTTGTCCCCTCATTTCTGGGGAGACACTCTGTTCTGCCACCCATGAGGTTTCTTCTGTGATGGCCAGCAGCAACAAAGCTGTAGTAGACATTTCCCAGCCCTCCTGTGGCCCTTCTGACGCACTGGACTGTCACGTCCTTGGGTTTCTGGTTTGAACGTCTGCTGTGCCTCCCACTCTACCGTCCTCACGTCTGCGCTCACCGCGGCACCTTTTTGACTTCTGACTGATGGGTCCAAGACGAGGCCACAGCTTAACATACTTAAAAAGTTCTGCTTATAAAATATAATACAGCAATTTATTACCACCCATGAAGCTGATTCTCATAATTTCCCAGACGGTAATTAGGTTCTCATAAAAAACCTGGGATGCCAGAAGGAAATCGATCAATGTATTCAGTGTTAAATGAAATAAACGTATACTCTGTCTTAGTGTTCTATTGCTGTGAAGAGACACCATGACAAGGCAACTCTTACACACACACACACACACACACACACACACACACACACACACACACTTAATTTAATTTAATTGGGGCTTGCTTATAGTTTCAGAGTTTAATCCATTACCATCATGGCGGCATACAGTCTTCATGGCGGCACGCAGGTAGACATGGTGCTGGAGAAGGAGCTGAGGGTCCTACATCTGGATCCCAAGGCAACAGGAAGAAAAAGTGGCAGTGGGCCTGACTGGGGCTTTTGAAACCTCAAACCTACCCTTGGTGACTAAGCATTTATATATAGGAACATATGGGGTCATTCTCATTAAACCATCCCAAATGCCTTGTCAACACGACCCAAGTGTGTTCCATGTGCGAGGCTCACTTTTGTGAGCAAAGGTCCAAAGGTGAACAGACATGCGTGAGGACCAGGTGCTCTGTGCACACTGTGACCAGGAGGAACAGGACAGCTGTGCTGACACAGATGAAATAGACTGTGAGCCACAGTCAGGTCACAGGACCCAGGGTACTGTGTCCTTCCTGAACACCCAGTGCAGCCGGACACTATCTATTAAGTACTGACAGGATCAAGCCCTGGAAGAGCCTCTGCTTTTCAGAAGTGCTGTACGCAGTGCTGTGTCTACTGCTCTCCTTCTGAGGACTCTCTTTTGGGGGTTTGAGTCGCTCTGTAGAGGAGCTACCTGTCGGCAGATACTAAACCTGGGAGGAAAGAGCCTCATCCTTGGGGTTCATTGCCAGGTCTGAGAGCAGAAAAGCAAAGAAACAAAAGCCTGCCAGCCCTGGCCATTGCGGCTCAGCCTCTGACTTTGCAGCTGAGTTCCAAGTGCCCTGGAGTCCACACTAGCCTGAGTCGGTGACCTCAAGTTCAAGGCCCTGCTTCCTGGTTTGTAGCATCCATCACAGGACAGTTTCAGGCCAGGGGAGCTGTGGACACCATCTAGGTCTTGCTGTCAGCATTTGAAGGGGACAGTTGAGCCTCAGAGAAAGCAAGGGCAGCAAGGTCATGGACAGTAGTGACAAGCAGTGGGCTGAGTCCTAAGTCACCTCCCCTCAGATCCACAGGGGACATGCAGCCTTAACCAACTCCCCCGATTCTCTGATCCTTCTAGCCTTGCAGGTTCTGCAACATGTCCCTGCCTCACCTCAGACAATTGTGTCACTGAAAGTGAAGATAAAATGCATCTCATCCGCTCCTTTGAAAGATGCCCTCTGAGATGCAAAGTGACATTGCAGAGTCTAGAACAGGAAGAGGCCACCCTTCACAGTGCTGGGACTCAGTCCATTCTCAGTCCCCAGTGTAGCTGCCTTTTAGTTATTTCTGAGACAAGACTCACTGAGTGTTGAGGAAGTGCTGTGATGGACTCTCGGGGCAGTGGGTGAGGGTAGGGGGAGAGGGGGTGGGGGACATGCAGGTGTTGAGAGCCAGACCACCCAAAGCTTTCTCAGAGACTCTGCTGCAAGGACAAAGGGAACACAGTTCTGTGTCCTTGCCCAGAGGCAGACTTGGCAAGGCCATTCTGGAGCTGGAGCTAGGGCCTCAAAGGAGCTAAGGTTTCAGTTCCTGGGAACTTGGCTTTTCTCCCTGAGGAGACTGGAGTTATCAGCCCCAAGGCGGCTCTGTGCTCAGTCTCTGACACCTTGAGATATCTTGTGTTCCCTTTGTGCAACATTGCGTGGTTAGCTTCCTGCTGGTGGCTCCCCATTGTGTGGTGGCTCTCCACCCGACACTGTCTCCTTTATCCCCAGGAAACAGTGTGTAAGATGCTGCACTTCTCAGTAAACCTGCTTGGCATAAAATAAGCTTATGCAAGATGCCCAGATCCCAAACTTTTCCAACTTACCTTCTAATCTCCTAGTCGTCCCATGTAGGACCCTGTCACTGAAGAAGGACCTGCTGGTCCAGGTCACTTGGGGAAAGAGGAAAATTCCCAAAGCTGTGTGAGATGCAAAATCACTGCACCTCTATAGAGCCATGAGGATCTATGCACTGCCAGCGGTGACGGGGTGGGCAAGAGCACCTCCCTTTCACAGGCTTGCTCTACCATCCCTATACTACACGGTCCCTTGGTCTATGGTGTGTACTGTTCACCCTACCCTCCATTATTCTACTGGGGAAGGGAGATCTCAGTCTCAGAATCACGGACAGTCAAACAGGGTCCCATGTGTCATCTTCTGGGTGTTCTTGCTTGGCGGCATCTCTGGCAGTGGAGCATGGGGTCCAGGACAATCACTCAGTGAGCTCACCCAAGGTCCCCGAGGACAAGCCCTGATGAATATCATCAATTTCACACATTAAGGGCTATAGAATCACTTAAAAAAAATCGTGGACAAAGGGCTTGTGGTATTGGGAACCTTATCTAGACTCTGGCACATCCTAGGCCAGCCCTTCTTTATTGAGCCATACCCCAGCCCTCCTACTGCTTTTGAGGACAGTATAACACTCTCTCTAGGGAAGACAGAGTGGAAGGCTGGCCTTTGGCTGCAGTCCAGAACACAGACTCCCAAGGACACATTGCTTTGGACCTTTAAGCCTCTTCAGCGGCTCTCAAAGACTCACACAAAGAGGTGGGACTTCAAAATATCCAGGAAGGATGTTTTCTATGGACTAAAATGAACTGGAAAAAAAAAAAACACCCCACACTGGTAACAGACCAACCCACCAGAACTACACTAGATCCTCAGGTAGAGATGGCTGGACTCCTCCCTACCCCATCCCTTGGCCAGGCAGGTCCTGTGTGGATCCTAGCTGGCTTGCTGGAGTTTCCTATCGTGCCTTAACACTTGTCGTAAAGGGCCCGTGAGTCCTAGCAGGACCATGGAGTCCAGAATCACTCCTATCACAGAGCTAACTAGGACTCAAGCCACAGATACCCACGGTCTGTCCTGGAGGGGGACACAAATGTCACCCTGTGGGATGTCAGCGTGAGACCCAGATGGTGGTTGTGAGTGGAGCCTCTGGTACTGTGAGAAAGGAGAGCAGATGGGGACCTGTTAACCAGCCCCAAGAGTTACATGAGATCAGCGCCTGCTCTAGTTTTACTTCTGATGCTATGGAGAACACTCTGGCAAAAAGCTGGTTAGGGAAGAAAGGTTTGATTTGACTGACAAGTCCAGGTTATGATCAGGTTCAGCGGGGAAGTCGAGGCAGTGATTTAAAGCATTACATCCACCGTCAAAAGCAAAGTGTGCTGTGGGATGTCTTTCTGTAGGCTGTGAATATGTGTTGCTCTGATTGGTTGATAAGTAAAGCTGCATTGGCCTATGGCAGGGCAGGATGGAGCCAGGTGGGAAAATCCAAGAGAGATAGAGGGAGGAGAGGAGAGGGAGGAGGCGCTGTGAGCTGCAGGCAGGAGAAACAAGAAGTGAAAATACTGGTAAGCCAAGGCCACGTGGCCACTCGTAGATTAATAGAAATGGGTTAATTTAAGACATAAGAGCTAGCTAGCAAGAAGCTTGAGCCATAGGCCATCCAGTCTGTAATTGATATAAGCCTCTGTGTGGTTACTTGGGCCTGAGTGGCTGCAGGACTGAGTGGGACACAGGAAAACTTCCAGCTACAAAAGTGAGACTAAATACATGGGTCTCACTTCCTTGCCAGCTCTCAGCTAGCTTTCTTTATTTTTATACCATTCAGACCCTCCTGCCCAGAGAATGGTGCTGCCCACAGTGGGCCCGGTCTTCCTACATCAATTAACAATCAAGATAATCCCCACAGGCATGTCCATAGGCCAATCTGATCCAGACAATTTTTCATTAAGAGTTTCTTCCCGGGTGATTCCAACTTGTATCAAGTTGAAAGTTAAAACTAACCAGGGCAATATGTAACGGGACATTTCTCATCCTGACCACTTGCTCCCAAATACCTGACAGCCGCTTCCCAAATAATTGACTCAGAGACTTAATATTACTTATAAATGCTTGGCCGATAGCTCAGGCTTGTTACTAGCTAACTCTTACATTTAAATTAACCCATATTTCTATTTATGCTTTGCCACATGGCTCATGGCTTGTTACCTCATTTTCTATATGTCCTGCTTGCCTGGTGCCTGGCTTATATCTCTCCTGACTCTGCCCTTCTTCTTCTCATCATTCCCCTAGTTTGGTTGTCCCACCTTTAATTCCTGCCTGCTACTGGCCAATCAGCATTTTATTAAACCAATTCAAGTGACAAATCTTTACAGTGTACAAGAAGATTCTTCCACAGCAACAAAACCCTTACACTCAAGGTTCATGGATGTTCCCAGGCTCCTTCAACCACAAGAACACACCACTTCAAGTTGCCATCTCTAGAGCAGAGAGCAGACTTCAGCAACCCTGGTCTGCCAGTGTCTCAATCTGGGTTTTCTCCAGAACTGTGAGCCATCAGGCTCTGCCTCCTCAGGCATGGGTGCTTTGCTCTATCAGCCCAGATTGACTAAGACAACAGGAAGGGAACCCAAGTAAAATGAGAAATTCACTGTTAACCACGAGTGCCAATGGCTGGCTCTGAGAGTTTCTGCTAAGACTTCATAGGAAGCATTTTCAGACTCCCAGGAAGAAAGCCCACCTCCTGTCTTCTGCTCTGTGACGGCTGGTGAGGGGGTGAGGAGTTGGACCCCCCACCCCCCGTACAGCTTTGCTGGGAATGTAAAAGTGAAGCAGCTCCTGGGGCAACAGAACAGCGTCCTCGAGACATTCAAAAAGGAATCACCACGGGACACAGAAATCCCACTCATACCTGTAAGCAGGGTCTCCAAGGGCATCTGCACACCTGTGTTCATACAAAAAGGCTCACCACAAACAAAAGGGGCAACCAAGAGGTGAGCTCTGTGGATACCACACCAAGTAAAATGTTCCCTTCATGACACACTGTGGTTCTCCATTTGTGGGAAGCACCTAGAGAGCTGGGTGAGGACACAGAGAGGAGAATGTGGTTTGGGGGCCAGTAAGGAAGGGTGGCCCTGTGTGTGTACAGAGCACGAGTTTCTGTTTACAGGAGGAAAAGGCTCAGGGGAAGAGAGGCGATGGTGGAAAGGCATGCGATGACAGGAACCTCAACAGATGAAGCCACATAATGTAGCCCCGGTCCTCATCCAAGCTCGAAGGCTCTACCATCCCTACATTTGGGTCCCTTCGTCTGCCCTGCATGGCTCGTCATCATTTGGCTTTGAAATGAATGACTCAGCACTCTTCAGCCCCCTGCCTAGGGGATAATGCCGCCCACAGTGGGCTGGATCTTCCACACCAATTATCAAGACAATCCCCACAGACACACCTATAGGTCAGTGTTAATGAGCTCTCCGGCACAAATGAGCGTGTGCATTCCGAGGGAAGCTTTCTTCTAACAGCATTATATCATTTCCATTTCTATCAACATCTTCCTAAAGGTGTTCAGAGATCATTTTCAGTTCGCCTCTGGAGTCAGACTTTCAAGATACATTTGAAAACAAACAAAACCCAACCTGCTGAGTAATTGAGCTTCTTTGTTACAGGGCTGATCTGTTCACTGCTGCTTCTTTTTTTTCCTGTTCATGAAGTGGCCTCTGTGTGCTCTGAGCAAAGCATTAGGGGTGAAGAACGAGTCAGACGCTCTGGCTGCAAGGGAAACGTGGGGTAAGAGCAGAGTCAATGTGGCGGGCGGGGTGAGACCCTGCTGCACCTGTTAGTAGATGGAGTCCAGGTGACTTTCCACGACAGTAATGTCCCTGACTGAGGCCAGAGGCCAGCAGGAACTGGGCATATTCTAAGAAGATGTCAAAATGTGCAGGTCTGGCTGAAGTCCAGGGAATCAGAGACTCGGTAAGATCAACAGAAGCCATAAACAGCTCTGGTGCTGACATCGTGCCCTTTCCCAGAAATTCAAGAATCCAGCAGAGTGGAAGCTGCTACCTGGAGGAGTGACTGTGGTCCTGCCCCGAGACCAAAAGCAGGCACCGCCACTGTCACCAGCCACAGCTAAGGCCCCGAGACCGAGTCTCTGACTGCCCCGCTTTCCTCTTGGGTCGTTCCTCACTCAGTTTGTGGGGAGGCTAGTCTGGAGGGGGCTAGCCTTCCACAGCAAGTGCATGTGTGACCCGGCAGGATGTCCTCAGAGACCGCTGTCCCGACCCTGGACAGGATCGTTATAGAGTATGATTACCCAGACAAAGGATATGGAGAGCCTTTGGTTTGAATGAACTTTACAAGGCTCCCATCACCGAGCACCAATGCTGCATGGGGACACGCAGTTGAAAACCAACGTCCCCAAGGCCCACAGACTGGATGGGGAAGTCATCAAGGAAAAGAGAAGTAAGTGAAGATCAAACTCATGTCTGCGGAATGATTGCGACATGACTGGCTGTGTATAACGAATTTTGAGTGCTGTTTAATCCCTACAAAGATTCCTTGTCGATGCTATTTTCCTTATTTTGAAGATGGGGACAGACAAAAGCAGTTAGGTATCTTGTCCCAGGTCACAGAGCTAAGAGATGGAGCAAGACACTGTCTCCAAGATCTCCCTTAGCTATCACACCAGCCGTTCTCAGCCTGGGCTACACGGGAATAGATTTAAGGTAGGGGCTTGCCAGTGTTGGGCCTTGCCCCATCTGGCCCAGCTGAGCTGGAGTGTCCTTACTTGGCTAAGGCACCAGAGTTTCCTCCTATGTGGCTGCTGTGGGGGCAGAAAATAGGACCCTGAGGGCAGGGATGCTGTATTGAGGATGTCCCAAAGACAGCCTAGCTTACTGACAGGCAAACCGGGCAGAGGCAACACCTTTGGAGCGAGAGCAGAGCCCAAGACAGGAAGTTGGAAGTCTTGGGCTTCCGGGACTGGGAGGGCTAGGGTCCCGGACCTCCCCACAGCAGACAGACAGACCTCCCCACAGCGGACAGACAGACCTCCCCACAGCTGATAGACAGACCTCCCCACAGCTGACAGACAGACCTCCCCACAGCGGACAGACAGACCTCCCCACAGCTGACCAGCAAAGCTTTCACAAGGAGTGGGGTGGTCTGTGTTACAGCCCCTGCCACCGTAGATAACAGTAGTGACTGTTCAGAGGACGCCATCACATTCGGTGTGCCTGTCCTAAGTGCAGGCACAGACTCAAAAGTTCAAGAGCAGGAGAGGGCTGGGACTCCTCTTGTGGCAGCGATAACGACATTTCAAAGAAAATGCTTGTGTTGAATGGAGGGTTTTCAAAGCACCCTTTAAACTGCTGGCGCACCAGGGTGCGGGGGAGAGAGCGGAGGTGCTTTTCCTCCGCTGAGAGGGAAGAAAGCACCCATCCAAATGCACCCATCCAGCAGACTTCAGGCTCGTCCTGGCCAGGCCACGGTTCTGTCTCAGACCTGCGACAGTCTGCTTTCTTAGGAGTAAACAAATCCTGGAAAACAGAAGTACTGCTGCACGGTCCTCGTTCCCCAGGAACACTGAGTCTGGTAGGCCACCCTGGTCTATAGGGCTTTTCTATCCTTCCGCACAATGTCTCAGGTGGGTCCTGACAAGGACTCTGCCAAGCAGGGAAGGAAACATATGAGTGGACATGGTGTTGCCAATGCCACCAGCTCTGACATCAAGGAGGGTACACCGTGGGATGCCTGTGTGAGGAGCCACAGCCGTTGTAAGAACATCCCAGGTAGGCGGTATGGTGCCCCACAAACATTGTGGGTACCCCTTTTTCTTAGCTGCCTTTCTAGATATGAGCATGGAAACAGAGATGAATCCTCCTGCTCACCGGCTGTCCCTGGCCTGTGTGTTTTAGCACTGAGGTGACACCAGCCCCATGCCAATGGTCTGCCAGCCCTTAGGTTCCCCCCCCCGCGGGGGGGGGGGAAGGTTCAAGCACCATTTAGAAAGCAAGTGCCTCTCCCCAGGACTAAGGTAAATGCAGACATTTCAAGTTAAGCTAGCACTTCCAGGTCAGTGTAGAGGCAATAACCAGGAGTCTCCTGCAGTGAAGGAGCTAGCTTGCCCAACTGTCTCTGACACTCGGTACAACCTATAAAAACAAAGGGGAATTTTATAAAAACAGAACGAGACCTGCAACCTCTTCAGAGCCACAGGGGTGGCTGGCTTCCAGTCTTCTGAGCTCCACGCTGGGTGAGAAGAAAGCAGCTTTTCACACCGGAGAACGGGAGCGTGGAAAGGGAGCATGACCCAAGAGACCAGACGGTGCTGGAGTAACAGAGCAGTCTCCTCTGCTGATCGAGCCTGTTGGAATCTTCCCGTGTGGATGTACAGAAGGGCTCAACCTCTCAGCTTGGCAACTCCATCAGGACGGTCACTGTGCAAAGGAGGCAGGAGCTGCCTGGGTGATCTGCCACTCGGCAGTGTGACAGAAGCAGGGGAAATCCAGGTGAACCAAGTGTGTCACGGCGTTGGCTGTGTCCGGATCCTTGTAGTGCACTTTCTGTCTTCTGACCCCGAGGTCATCGGGTTATCGTTCAGATTCAAGGTGGTTCCAGAAGAAAGGGGAGCTGAGGATTTCAGGAGTCATCAGGAATAGGAGTCCCTGAGGTTGGAGCTAGCCGGCTCTGCTGCCTTCCTCCAGCCTCGAAGGCTTCTGAGCACCTTGCGGTACGAGTGGGTGAAGGCCTGGTTGGAGAAGCAGTAAACGGCTGGGCTCAATGCACTGTGCAGGCAGGTGAGGCTGCCAGCGACATCGGAGGCCTGCACTATGGCTTGCTGGACGCTGCAGCTCTCAAATTCCCGAAAGACATGCACCAGGACCCGGGCCAGGACACTAGGCAGGAAGCAGAGTCCAAACAGCAACAGCACCAAGGCAACCAGCGCCCTGGCCCTCCGGAGCCTGGGCTGTTTGTCAGACTCCCGGAGTCTCTCCTGGAGGGTCCTGATGAGCCCAGTGTTACAGAAGAATATGAGGCCGAAGGGAAGCAGGAGCTGCAGGAAGAAGAGCACCTCCTGCCAGATGGCGCCGGCCTCAGTTTCTCCTATGGGGTAGAAGCTGGGGCACTCGGTGGAATTCTGGATAGCCTTGTGGATGATCATGTTTTGGGGAGTGAGGGCAACCATGAGAAGCCATACTAGGCTAGAGATGCCCCAGGCTGCCCTTGGAGATAGCAAGTTGACTCGGAGCCGAGGATGGACCACACGCAGATATCGGTCTAGAGCCACTGTCGTCAGGAAGGCGACCCCCACCCCACGGCTGAAGGCCAGCAGGAAGAGCAGGATTTGGCAGGGCACATGGCCGAGTCCCCAGGTCTTGCCCTTCAGGTAGAAGACAGCGAGGAACGGCAGACAGGCGATCAGTAGCAGATCGGCCACCACCAGGTTGAAGAGGTAGACCGCGTAAGGCTTCCACACTTTGAGACGGTAGAAGAAGGTCCAGAGGGCGACAGCATTACCTGTAAGGCCCAGAGCACACTCCAGGGTCAGCATTGTGCCCACAGTGGTCTCCACCACAGCGCCGGCAGCTGAGCAGTTGAGGCGCGCCATGGGCCAAGGCCACACTGAGCTGAAGCCGCTCAGAAAAGAAAATTCAAGGAGGTCTGGCTATGCTCTTTCCTCTGAGAGAAAGAGAAAATAACCCTTTCTTGCCACAAAGCAAACAAGTTCTGCATTCGGCGAGAAAATAATACTGAAACAGTACCAGGGTCTGGCCCAAGGAGACGCAAAATTTGTTTGGGGAAAGAGGATGGACAGAGACAGGGAAACCCCCCAAGTTTTGCCCTGTTTTGTTTGTTCCCGAGAAAGGGGAAATTGTGTTTCATTTCATGTCAGTAGCTCCGAAGCCAGGGCTGCAGCGTTCTGGGAACGTTCAGTGAGCAGGGCTAGTGTCCTAGTTCCTGAAGAAGGAACTAGCAACGATTCATAACACGAAGACCTCCGCACCTTTGGGCATTTAAAACAATGACTGAAACAGGCAGATTGTTCTGTAGTGTGACTGTGTGTCAGATGGTTCTGTAGGGTGACTGTTTTAAAAGGGAGGTTTACGGCTCCCCGTCTTAAATAATGACATTGGTTAAAAAAAAAAAAAAAAAAAAACCCTGAGTATGGCTAGATTTTATACATGAGGTCAGATGTGGTTGCCGCACTCACTTGAACATGTATTTCAGATTTCCTGGCTATTTAAAGTTGAAGTTTTTCATTTATTCTTCCAATCAGTCTAAAAAGTATGTGTGTGTGTGTGTGTGTGTGTGTGTGTGTGTGTGTGTGTGTTTCGGGGAGTGACAAGTTTTCTGCTAAGACTCTTACTTGACACTCACACTACCTGGATAGGACCTCGCACTCTGGGGTTTGGCCCTGCAAGCATGGTAAAGTCCTCCCATCCATTCGTTCTTCATTCTGTCCCTGGGCACAACACTTCGTGAAGCCACATTCCTTTGTCTGGAGCCGTGTGCCGGGAGTGACCAGAGCTCAAGAGCTGTGTTAATGCACCATGGTCAAGAGTGTGGAGACAGGAGAGAGGGTGACAGAGAATGCCAGTCTGAACAGCTGGACCACCCTCTTGATGGGGAAACTGCGCATTTGAAGGATGCAAGACAATGTGGAGAGAGGGAGGTCTGTTGAGAGGTGAAATAGAAGACGTGGGGCCTTCTCTTGGGTTATGAGATTCCTCCATTTGTTCTCTGGGGAGGATGAACAGCAGCATTTTTAAACAAGATACACCAATGTGAAAACTCCTATCTAGAGGCCTGGTTTCAGAGGTCCTCATTACCTCCATCCAGGAAGGATAACAACCATCCTCCCTCCCTCCCTCCTTTACTCTCAGGGACCTATGGCCAACCCAGGAAATTATGCTCTCTCAAATTCCCAAATGAACCCCGAGAGCCCCCGTTGTCACGTACGGTGACCCGTTCATAAGTCCTAGGACTTATGGACATCGTGGGAGCCGTTGTATTTCTTACCACGTTGGCATCTCCAAACATGATCTCTGTGATGTGAGAGAAGGGGCATCTTGAAGTCTCACGGATCTTAGATCCTTTGTCTCCCTAGGGCTGCGGCTGAGTGGAACTGACCAGGGGTCACCTGCAGACCCGAGTCTGTGCTTCGGCTCTATCCTGCCTGCACAGCTCGTCACAAAGAAAAGTATTATTCTGGATGCTGAAACTCACCGTCTAGCTTTAGTATTTATCGTTACTTTTTTTATTATGACACCAATATGCTCAGTTATAGGAAATATGGAGCGAAGTAAAGTAACAGAAAACTTTGTGTGTGTGGTCTGTCTCGGGGTGCTGCTTGCTCAGTCCGGCCGCTTCTTCCCCCGGTATCGTTACAGGAAACGCATGGGCGTTGCTGTACACGGTTTGCTCTACAGCTTCGTTTGCCCATTTGACCCGGAGCCCCACAGGTTTCTCATCGTTGCGGTTTTGTTAAATACTGAGAGCATTGAAAAGCAGCATTCCCAGCAGGCTGCAGTGGGTGTCGCTCTGTCTGCCATGATGCAGCAGGAAGAACTGCAGAAACTGCACATGTATCAAAGGCTGGGGGGGGAGGGGCTTTGCACACGCGTGCACAGTTAATGTTTGTGTTTATAGGCCTTATCTTTAAGTCAGTGTAAAGTTGACCGTGATAATCATATATATATATGTAAATTATTTTATATTATTATTTATATATATATTTATATATATATATATATAAATTATTTTTCTTGGCAGACTTACTAATCCAGGGAATTGAAGGAAGCAAGAATTTGTCAAGGAACACATTAGTGTGGATTCTTAGATCCCAGAACGTCACATCCACCCGTACAAGCACCAGGCACTGGCCTTTCATCCAGCCTTGCACTAGTGTGCCCTAGTCCAGGGAGTAGTCAGGTTCCGTATAAGGTGTGCCTGCCACTTTGTCAGCAGCCTCGAGAGTTGAGACATGACAGGGTTGTCTTCAACTCTACTTAATTTACCCTGTAGGAAGCCCATCTCTCTCATACTCTGCCCACACGCTCTCCACCTCAAGGCCCTTATGTCAAGGGGTTCAGGGATCACCCCCATTTTCCTGCTTCTCGGGCTCGTGACCATGCATGCCCGTGGGTACCCTGAGCTGCACTTCTGGGTAGTCAGTCCCATGCGGCTGAGGAGCCTGTTCCCATTGCGGACGGGAGGAAACCACAGGCTGGAGAAAGAGGGCAGTTTCCAAAGGGAACTGCATTTTATCAGCACAGTATTCATCTCAATTTAATCCCTTTTAATCATGCGAAGGCTGAAGCCAATCTCATTTAAGTCATGTGTTTGGAGCCAGGGAGAGAGACACTCTGAGCGATGCTCAGGAGGGAGACAAGCCCACATTTCTCAAAGTCTTCTGCATTCGGCATCTGTTCGACAGCTGTGGAACCAGTGTGTCTGAGAGGGTAATCACCATCACCTTGGTATCTCCAGTTCTCAGCACCCATCGTTAGGAAGGCATTCTTCTGTTCCATCCAACTGGAATGTGACAGTCATCAGCCCCATGGCTCCTTCACTGTCAGACACACCCACCTCAGGACAAGGAGGAGCGCCCACCTCAGGACAACAAGGAGGAGCACCCACCTCAGGACAAGGAGGAGCACCCACCTCAGGACAAGGAGGAGCACCCACCTCAGGACAAGGAGGAGCACCCACCTCAGGACAAGGAGGAGCACCCACCTCAGGACAAGGAGGAGCACCCTCCTCAGGACAAGGAGGAGCACCCACCTCAGGACAAGGAGGAGCACCCACCTCAGGACAAGGAGGAGGAGCACCCACCTCAGGACAAGGAGGAGCACCCACCTCAGGACAAGGAGGAGGAGCACCCACCTCAGGACAAGGAGGAGGAGCACCCACCTCAGGACAAGGAGGAGCACCCTCCTGTCTCTAGCTCTTCCTCCAGGCACACTTTCCTGAAGTGCTGTCTGGTACCAAGACTGGATAACTCAGAGTTCTCATGAAAACCCTCAGTCTCCATCCAGAACCGTAAGGACTGGAAAGGCAGACTCAGAAAGTTCCTGCGACTGGACACAGTGCTACTCTAGAGGAAGAGCCAGGAGGATCCTGAATTCAAGGCCAGCCTTTGCAACACAGTGAGTCTGAGGCCAGCCTGAGCTATGAGAATCCATTTCAACAAAGCAAAGCAGAAAACAAAAGGAAAGGGGAGGGGGCGGGAACTGAGGAGGAAGTCGAAGAAAAGGAGAAAGGAAAACAAGTTGCCGCAATATAGGGGCTCCAGACAGCACACACTGTCCTCCTGTTCTGCCTGTCAGAGTGTGGCGTGAGTGACACCCGCTGAGTCCAGGGGTCACTAGGACCGTGTGCACACAGTGACACCGCTGAGTCCAGGGGTCATCGGGGCCTTGTGCACACAGTGACACCACTGAGTCCAGGGTCAGCAGGGCCGTGTGCACACAGTGACACCGCTGAGTCCAGGGGTCATTGGGGCCGTGTGCACACAGTGACACCGCTGAGCCCAGGGTCAGCAGGGCCGTGTGCACACAGTGACACCACTGAGTCCAGGGGTCATCGGGGCCGTGTGCACACAGTGACACCACTGAGTCCAGGGGTCATCGGGGCCATGTGCACACAGTGACACCCACTGAGTCCAGGGGTAAGCAGAGCTGTGTGCACACAGTGACACCCACTGAGTCCAGGGTCCGCAAGGCCGTGTGCACACAGTGACACCCGCAGAGTCCAGGGTCAGCTAGGCCGTGTGCACACAGTGACACCGCTGAGTCCAGGGGTCATTGGGGCCGTGTGCACACAGTGACACCACTGAGTCCAGGGGTCATTGGGGCTGTGTGCACACAGTGACACCGCTGAGTCCAGGGGTCATTGGGGCTGTGTGCACACAGTGACACCGCTGAGTCCAGGGTCAGCAGGGTCATGTGCACACAGTGACACCACTGAGTCCAGGGGTCATTGGGGTCATGTGCACACAGTGACACTGCTGAGTCCAGGGTCAGCGGGACCTTGTGCTTCTGAAGCCTCAGGGGCAAATCGCTTCTTTCCCTTCCGTTGGAGACACCTCGTTCCTTGCATTGCGATCCCTCCCCACCATCCAGCTCGTTGGCTCCTTGTTCCCATCATTCCATCTTCCCTCTGTCCCAAGCACTCCAGTGCCTGTTGGCTTTAATTTAAGCCTCCTCCATCCTGAGATCCAGGGCCTGCCCACATGGAAAGTCCTCTTTTCAAGGCGATGTAGGCCAGGGATCAGGGTGCGGGCATCTCAGGAGACTACTATTCTTCCTACTGCAAATGCTACTCATACACTACATAAAAACGGTGGCATGGAGCCAAGCACGGTGACCTGTATGACGTTTGGGAGGCTGAATCAGGAAAACGGCCACAAGTTTCGGTTGTGTGGTGAGTCTCAGGCCAGCCCAGAGTACAGTGTCCCTTTTATCTAAACAAAGAAGTACAAAACAGGCAAGAAAACCAACAAATGGTATCTGATACCTTCTTCTCCCATGACAGGCTGCTGACCTATAGCTAGGCTTCCCGCCTTCCTCTTTCATTTATTCAGATGCTTCTTCCGGAATCATCTTTCACAATCCACTGGTTCCATGATGATGAAATTGCAGCAGGTCCATTGCTTCCTCTGTCCAGTCTAAGATCAAGGGTCTCAATGTAACAGGAGTAGCGTCAAAGGCCACTGTTGTGTGTGGTCTGGAGAATGAGCTACAGCAGCCGAGCTTTTGAATGAGTTTGTTAGGTGTGTATCAAGCAGGAGTAAAACAATAAATAGTGAGTAGCAGATAGAGAAAGAGGTAGCAAAGCATCATCAAAGCAGGTTGCTCACAACATCCAGCAGAAATGACTGGCGTAGC
Source organism: Peromyscus maniculatus bairdii (assembly GCF_049852395.1). Taxonomy (NCBI): domain Eukaryota; kingdom Metazoa; phylum Chordata; class Mammalia; order Rodentia; family Cricetidae; genus Peromyscus; species Peromyscus maniculatus. The sequence goes on from NC_134867.1 coordinate 64,632,332, forward strand.
CTAATAGATAGATCAATCAAAAGCTGACATCATCAAAGCGGGTCTCATGACACCCGACAGAAACCAAGTCAGGAAGTCGAAGGAGTCAGAAGTTCCTGATGGACTCTGTGTCCTCTGTGCCCATGGCTGAACTTCTGGCTTGCCCACTGCAGACGTTTCATACCGTGGGATAAACAACAGCAGCCCCCGTTGGAAGTGGTTGCCTTCATCGGTGTTTTCAGGAACATTGTTTCCTTCCTACCCTGCTGTAGAGTTACAGAAGCCGTCTCACCCCCAGACAAGAGGGTTTGGAGGACCCTTAAAGACAAACATGCTCGGGTCAGAAACGGGGGTGGAATGTGCAATCTCAATCCCGGGGTCCACTTTTAACAAGCCTAATCACATGTCATCAGATCAAATTGTCATCACACAATTTACCAATAAAATTACAACACCCTACAGTTTAGTCTTAGAACTCCTCTTCCCCAAGGGTGGTCTGCTGGGACAGCTGTTGATTAACCCCTGGCCTTTTGGCCTCTCTGTACCCCTCAGTTCTCTGATAGTGCAGGTGCTTCCTCCTTCAAGCCCTCCCTGCTGATACATGCTTCTTTGCATGAGTGTCTAGGTCTGGGCTCAGTGCAGCTCAGACTCTGCCCTCTGGCTGCACCTCATGTTCCCTGAGGCCAGAACTGAGTCTCACATGAAATTTTCTCCCATCATGAGCTAAGCCAGTGACCAGTGTCTATTTTAAGAATTTTTTTAAAAAATGACAAAAAGCAGAACAAAAGCCCATGACACAGAGTTCCTTCCATCCCAGTGACTCACAGGCTCATAATTTTGTGGAGTTTCGGGACCAGTGTCAAAACCTCATCTTTGAGTCTGTTTCTCACACAGAATAGGAACAGAGTTCACCTGCAGCTGGATCGCCGCTGACCCTTTCCTTGCGTAAGCTTAAACCTACAGTGCTCTGTACCTGATACTTTGCATCAAAAAAAGGGACCAGATCTATTGCCAAGTGTTCAGGGCTCCCATCGCCCTTTGCGTATGACGTTCCCTTAGCCGCATCCTGGCCTTCAGCACATACAGCTCCTCCCTGGCTCCTGGTTACCCTCCCCGCTCCAGGCAATCTTGGTGCTATTGTGTGGTGGTTCTGTTCAGTGGACGCCTTCATCCTGTACTGCTCACATGACCGCAAGCATCTGAGGAAATACACTTTGGGAGATTTACTAATTTTCAGCTTTGATTAAATGGGTTATTCGTCAAATAACAAAGTGCTTTTCGAACAACCAGAGAAGCCAGGCAAAATGAAAATGTGCACCAATCACTTGGCGCTGGAGTCCAGGGAACAGGTCTACAGAAGAGCTGGAAGGGAACAGAGCCCCCATGTCCACAGTGTCACTCTGCTGTCAAGTACGTTCACCTTGGTGTTTGGATTCTCATCAGGAAGCTGTACCGATCCTACAGCCAACACTGTGTGGTGTCTGGAGCCTTTCGGGGTTCGCCCTTTGTGGCCTTCCCAGCATTGAGGCCCGAGGTCAAGGTTGATTTGAAGTAGCTCTCTGGGTCGTATGGGAAAGAAATTGCTTATTGCCAAGTCTATGTAAGTCTGTGTCTCCTCACTAGGACCCAACCCTATCCCCAGGTCACTTGGATCCTCTTACAAAAACACGCAGAGCATGATTCACCATGCCATCAGCTCTGGACAGCTCTCTGCTCAGAGAACAGTCACCATGAAGAGTTACCATGCACTCTCGCCTTACCAGAGAAGGAGCAGACACAGTGCTGCAAACCGATAGCTTCTCCAGTCCAGCAGCTCTCAACCTTCCTAACGCTGCGGCCCTTGAATACATCTCCTCACGTGGTGCTGACCCCCAACCATAACATTGCTTTTGTTGTTGGTACTTCATAACTGTAACTTTGCTACTGTTATGAGTCATAATGTAAAATCTGATCGCACGACCCCTGGAGGGGTCCTGACCCACAGGTTGAGGACTGCTGTTCTAAGCTGCCTCACCACCGAGCTTAAGGACAAGGTTAAAGCCTTTGCACAGTTCTAAGGATGCTGTGTTTAAAGCATGCATCATGATAATGATAGTCACACTCAAATGGAAAATCGCAAAGAAATAGGGAGTTTTGTGTGAACTGAAGTGTCCCCCATCAGCCTCACATTCACAGGGGTAGGAGGGACCCCTGGGATGATTGACGGTTCAAGCCAGGGATAGCCAGCTGCTTTTGCCCAGATAGCAGAGACTCTGGCCCAAAGCAGATGTGAGATTCCTGAGGAGCTGAGTCCAGGGCTGAAAACTGTTGTGTCTTGCCCTTCTGACCCAAGAGTGCCTGCTTCCCTACGACAACTATGTCTGAAAATGAAATGGTGCCCCTGGCTTGGCTGGGAACCCTCTCAGGGGGTTTGTGCTTGCTGGGTTAACAGGCTTCCCCTTGATTGGTTCTTAGTCTTCGCCTCATTTGCATACGCCCAGTCAATCAGAGTCTGCCTGGGTCTGTATAACTAGGTTCCTGGCCTCTGTATTGTCACATTCATTAGACAGCTCCTGCCTTTGAGCCTCCCTAGACACACTCCTGCAATGCCTGCAGCTGCTGGCAGGGGAGCTCACCCCTGCCTCAGACTCTCAGGCCCCTTTCCTTCCCCCACTCTCTTTGATGGTGTGTCTTCTGGGACAGCCATTCTTGGCTGCCAACTTGATTACATCTGGAACTAACTAAAACCCAAATGGCTGGACGCACCTGTAGCTAGAGTTTTCCTGCCTTGCCCACAGTCAGGACAAATCTTTGTCACCCGCCAGTCCCACAGCCGCTCAGACCCAACCAAGTAAACACAGAGACTTATATTGCTTACAAACTGTATGGCCATGGCAGGCTTCTTGCTAACTGTTCTTATATCTTAAATTAATCCATTTTTTATAAATCTATACCTTGCCACATGGCTTGTGGCTTACCGGAGTCTTCACATGCTGCTTGTCATGGCGGTGGCTGGCAGTGTCTCTCTGCCTCAGCCTTCCACTTCGCAGAATTCTTCTCTCTCCTTGTCCCACCTACTTCCTGCCTGGCCACTGGCCAATCAGTGTTTTATTTATTGACCACATACAGACCATCCCACAGCACACACCAGTGAGGGACTGTTTTTAATTCAATCTCTTGAAACGGGAAGACCCACTTCTAATCCTGATCTTTGAGGTGGGAAGCTCCACCTTTAACCTGGGCCGCACCTTCTGCTGGCAGCCTACATAAAGGACATGGAAGAAGGAAGCTTGCTCTCTTCTCCTGCTCACCCTCACTCTTGCTAGCAAGTCCATTCCTTCACTGGCATTAGAGCCTACTTCTTCAGGACTTTAGTGTACACTGAAAACCGGCTGAGGCATCTGTGGGGGCGGTTACCCACCAACCCCACATCTCCCCAGAGTTTTCTTGAGTGGGAGCAGCAGGAAATATTAGATAGAAGGATTTATTGCGGAGAATCTTGTGGAGATAAACAGATAGAAAATAAAGGATAGCCTCGAGAGGGCCTGGAACCTTTTCCAACAGCCCCCGACTGTCTCTGCCCCAGGGTTTTTATAGAGACACCAAGGGGTGGAGCAAAAGACCTCCTCCCCCAGCACAGCTAAGTGCAGACCATCTCAGACACCTTCACTCAGGCCCGTGGTCCTAATCATCCTCTATGTGGAACTGCTGGGTAAAGCCACGAGGAACCTGAAAACAGGCTCCCACAGGCATCCAGCCTCATGGTCTGAACAACTACTGGATTCTTGGAACTTCCATTGGTAGACAGCCATTGTTGAACTAGCTGGACCACAGCCTATAAGCCATTCTAATGAATCCCCTTCGTAGTTCTGTCCCTCTAGAGAACCCTGGCTAACACACCTTCTGAAGACTTCTTCTTCTTCAGAGGACTGCTCTCTTGGCATCGTGAGAGCAGAGAGCTGAGACACTTCCCGGCAGCTTTTGGTTGGAGCCCTAGTTCAAAGGTTCTCCCGGCCTGCTCAGCTTGTTGCTCCCACACGATGACCTTCTGTTTTCCCATCTGAATTATTAATACCATCTGAATAAAGCCCTCTTCGTTTCTTCAGCCTTAGTCATCTACCCACTTCTCAGAGTGGGCAAGACAATTATTCAACAGAATTCATGAGGATTGACTGTCTCAACATGACAGATCGTAAAGAGGAGGAGACTGGAACAGGCAAACACATTTATCTCATGTGTTATCATCGGGCAGTGCAGATTATTAAGAAGGCTTTGACCTCTGGGTCTGGGTTTTATTTAGGGCTTGTGTTCTTTCTTAGCCATAGATTACAGTTCTGCCTTCATTACTCTATGACAGACTATCAGGGAATCTGCAGTCAGTCCCTGGAGTCTACTGTCACCTGAATTCACAGAGGAGTGGGAGGTCAGAACATGCACCTTAACACAAATCTCAAAGACACACAGGTAAGTATTCACACTCAGATGTCGTGTATGGGCCGGACTACTAGAAGGTAATATCCCAAATCACCTTGCCAGTCTGCAAGGAATCACATGTAGAGAGACCTTTCAGTCTTTAGGACCTTCCTTCATATATTTCCTGGAAACTGTGTCTGCTGCGCCTTAACAGTCGAGTCTGGACTTCTGCTCACAGGTAGATGAGAGTTACGCTGTCACCTCCTCTGTGAATGTAAGAACACGAGCAACCAGAGGATGAGTCTGGAATTCAGCAAAGGCCCTCGCAGTGTTCCCTCACTCGAGATGTCATTCTTCTCTACCATCCAACCGAACAGTGTCCCGAGCAGGTTCATCGACGGACACCAGCACAGGCACTTCTGGGGGGCTCTCCCGGATGTTTGCCTGCCAGAGCAGACAGAGGGCAGTACTCGTGGACACCCTCCACCCAGCCTGCTCCCAAGTCGGAAGCAGCGGCAGCTGTGTGGCATCTGCTGGAGGTGGCTCTCCTCGGGCCTCGGAAGCTCTCTCTATTCTCTCCCCAGCTGAGGGCCCGAGGGTTCTGCAGACACACTCACAAGGACCCAGGTTAGCTTTTCCTTACCAGGCAGGAGCACCTCTGACCAGGGCCAGGCAGTGGGTGTCTTACCATCCAGTGGATACAATCAAAGTCCTGGGCACCTGGCCTCTCCTGCCTCACAAGGACTGGTCCTTGGTTATGGAACAAGAAAGAGAAGCAATTTAAGATCTCCCAGGTTTAGGACTGTCAATCAATCCCGACACAGTTAGAACTCTATATGTCTCCAGGATCAGTGTGACCAAGGGTCCCCAGATAGGAAATGACACATTCTTATAAAAAAAAATGTTCCTTCTATTTGCCTTTAAATATTTAACCCCTCCGAATACTGTGCTGTGGATAAGAAGTGAGGGCCAAGGCTCGAGGCTGTACACCAACTCTTTCACTGTTTCTCATCCTCGCCCTTAACCACAAAACCCAGAGGGACAATTTGGTAGAAGAAGCATTTTGTGGAATGATGAAATTTTGCCTTGCGTCTCCTGTTTAGCCTCGTAGAGATCATATCCTCTTTGTGAACATCTCTAAGCAGTTTGTTTTTATTTTAAAGAAGTTTTTATCATTTTTTCAAGAATGTGCACTGAGAGAATTGAGTTTTTAACTCTGTTGTGTGTGGAAAGTTTGCTATATCCTCATTGTCAATTGTAGACAATCTGGCTCCCATCATTCCTCTGTGTGGATGGACATGAGCTTACTCTAGCTGAATCATGGGTGTGTTGGTAGTTATTGTTTAAAATCCCAGGGTGTGGCCCTTTAAGACAGAGAGTCAGTTTAGAACGGACAGGTTTCCTGGAATTCTAAAGCTAGCTGTGTGGAGGACACAGAGAGCTGTTGGGATATGGCCTAGATGAGCAATGTCCTTGCAGAAGCCACCATCTTAGGCTAGGTGAAGTGACCCAGGATGCCCTTGGGGTGGGTGGGGAGGCACAGAGGGAGGGTACTCCCTGGAGAGAGGGGCTTAGGAGCCCATGTTGGGGAGTGTAGAGTCCCCCTTCTGAGAAGTCATGGATGCCAAGTCCTCTGCAGAAAACTATGGGACCCCGGGCCAACGTGGGCAAGGTGGGCTGTGGCCAACCCTGCTATGGATGCCTTTGTCTGCCTCTCACTAGGAGACGCCTTGTCTCCAGCCAGTTCCCTGTCACTGCGGCTCAGCCTCTCATCCTTGTTTATATACAGCCTAGGTTTATAAACACAAGTATTTATGTGTAGAAACAGGAAATACGTGGTTATATTTGTGATTTTGGATCAAGACATTCCCAAAGGCTCTGCCTGAGAAGCTTTGCCACTCACCAGTCCTCAATTTCTTTCCCAAACCTGCTAGTGGCCACCATTCCCTGCACCAGAGAGGGGGTGGGAATTAGCTGTAGTGGGACTTGGTGGCGGGGTGGGAGGGGAGTTGATTTGGTTGCTGGTGCCTGTGTCGGGGCCTCTGCTGTCCTATGGAAGGCTGCTCCTCCCTTTTCCTCTCCACTCAGCTGTCTTCTGCTGGACTCCTCCCCCACGGCTGGCTCCAAGTCTCAGGTTCCATAAACCCCTGCTTCTGTCATCGATTTAGGTTATGGAGCTGTAGGTTGGGGACAAGATGGTTTGTCCTGATGACAGGCAGTCAAGGCATTCCCAGCAGAGGTCTGATGAAGAACTAAGATGTCCCAGGTCCCCTCTCAAAGGCCCTGCTCACCTCTAGGTGATCAGGCACCATGCTGACTCTCCGAATCAAAGCATTTTCCACCCACCTTTGGGGACACACCACTTGTAAGTGGCCGGGTCCTTTCCATTCTGTGGTTTCCAGACATGGAAACTTTTTCCTGGTCAGCTCCAGGTGGAGACTCTCCAGGCAGTAGGGTGGGGAATTCAATGAAGCGTGCGTGGCTGGGCACTCTCCATTCTAAGTGGGAGGACTGGAAGACTCAGCTGATCATTGAGGGGCAGGGGTGGGATGCAGCAAGAAGCCCCCATGACCCTTCTCCTTTACAACTAGAATGCTTATTGGTCATCTCGAGGCTAAGGAGTCAGTGGAGGCAAACCATGTTGGAGGACCCGAGTCAGGGAGCAGGGGCCAACCATGAGCAGGATGTGGAGGCTACAGCCCTGGTCCTTGGAGAGGACAGCAGCAAGCCTGAGGAGATCGTGGTAAGTCAGGCCAAGAAGCTGTGTGTCCTTCGAATGGGGAATGGACTGGGGCGAACTCTCCGTCTTGTCTTGAGAACTGCCATTCCTTTCTACGACCCTGGTTGCCCCTTGGGACCATCTCAGTGTGCGCTCGCTCTGAGCTGGTGTGCCACGTTCTCTTGAGACAAACTCCAGCTCTGTCTCTGTGCTGACTTTGAGGGGCAGGTGCAGAGCTGAGACGGTAGAGCAGGTCGGCTCCCTTCTCCTACTCCAGGAAAAGGCTTCGGGTTTCTGAAAATGGGTCAAACTCTTCAGGACATTTGCATTCCTTAAATCATGCCGGCAAATGCGCTGATCCTTACACACACACACACACACACACACACACACACACACACACACACACCACACACACACACACACACACACACACACACACACACACACACACACACACACACACACGCTGTAGCCTCCCTGAGGATCTGACCCTCTTTATTCTCAGAACAAGGCTACAGCTTCCCCCGGGGTCAACTGAAGAGGTCCACCTGGAATGTGAAGTTCAAACCTCTCTGGCTCCAGTAGCTGTTAGAGAGCCAGGAATACACACGTCACAGCGTGTCCGAGGGCTCCCTGTAGATGCTGGGGGCATGGTGACACACCCACCGTGACCTGGATGCTGACAGTGTTTATTTAGCACTAGGTCCTTGCCTAAACAAGGTTTTATACAAAGTGGGGTGTTCTTAGGTTCCTTACTTTCTAGAGGGTGGCCCGCTAATGTCACAGAGCTTATACTTGGTGGCTACAGTGGGAAACGTGGGGCGTTCTGGCTGAATATGTGAGGATCCCCTTGCAGCAAGGGGGTCAGAGACCATACGGGAAGTCACCAAGCAGCCAACAGCAGCCTGGGCATGCAGAGGTGGGGGCCTTGGTGCATGGCCCTCACAGAGCACACGAGGAGCCAAGGGAGTGTCTTTTCTCTGAGGTGTGGGATGATTCCTCAATGTTTCAAGGATTCTTTTCATGGGAGATTCATGTTCTAGCTCTCTTGTCAGAAAGCAAAGGTGTGGAGAGGTTCAAGGATGGAGGGGTGGGTTACATCCACAGGGCATGGAGGGTTCAAGGATGGAGGGGGGGTTACATCCACAGGGCATGGAGGGGTCAAGGATGGAGGGGTGGGTTACATCCACAAGGGTTCAAGGATGGAGGGGGTTACATCCACAGGGCATGGAGGGTTCAAGGATGGAGGGGGATTTACATCCACAAGCATAAGAGGCTGAAGTGTGTTGGCCCGGTCGGGAACAGCATCCCACCACTGGGTGCCTCACACTGTGTTAGCTCCTAATGTATGTGGAGGACAGGATGTGAGCCCCTGGTCACAGAGGTCACACTGCTGAGGAAAGGCAGAGGGATATGGGCATCACTAGAACAAAGTATCCCCGAGAGGACACCACAGGGCCACAGGGCTGCTAGTGTGGTGCCCAGGTCGCAAGTCCCCCAAGCAAGACCACCACAGAGCCAATGTCCGGTGCAAGCACACAGAGGTTGTTAACAACAAAACAAGCAAGCTTGGTCCACCATCCACCATCCGACACAGCGGGTGGAGGAGAACGCCCCGGGCACTCACTTTCAGGGGTTAATACAGGAAAAGTTTACATGCAGATTGGGATTGGACAAGGGGGCTAGGGGTGAGGTGAGCATAAGGTTACTAATTGCTAACTGCATTCAGGGTATCTATAGAGACATACATTTTTACTCCCTATGTCCCGTTTTTGTTGACACATTCAGATTTATTGTTGCATTCCTACACTCCTCTAAGGTCAACTTCTGGTCAGTTGAGACCATTACTCCCCATATCTTGTTTTGCCAAGTCCAGGATACATAGATTTATTATCCCAGCCTTATAAGTTCAATGTCTGATCACATCTAAAACGGCTGGTCAGCAAATACCTTAGGAGGAGGGAAGGGGGAAGAGTCTCTCAAGATGGCTACTGATTTTTCCCTTTCACTATGAAGAAATGTTAAGAGAACGGTGTTTGTACGACGCGGAAGGAGAAACGAGAGTCCTGAGTTTTCAGGCATCCCTGAATCTTGCTTTTCTAAGGAGTTTGACCCCTGGTCACTGGCATGCTGTCCATCCCTCTTCCAGGGTGGGTGGCTTGTTGGCGTCAGGGTTTTCTAGGGTCTGAGAACTACTGGGAGTCGGAGTTAGTTTGGATCTGAGATGGTCCCCCAAAGACCACATGTGTAACACTGATGTCTACCTGGCGCTGCCGTTGGTAGGTGGAGAAGGCTAAGGCGAAGACAAGTTAGGTCCTTAGGCATATGCCTTTGGAGGAGCTGGTGAAGTCCTAGGCCCTTCTGCATGCTCCTCCCCTCCCTCTTCCCCTCCCCCCTCTCCCTCCCTTTCCCCTCTCCCCTCCCCCCTCTTCCCCTCCCTCTCTGCTTCCTGGTTGTCATAAAGTGAGCAGTTTTACCGTGGTTCAGTCTCACCACAGGCCCAAAGGGATGGAGTCCAGCAGCTGTGAACTGAAAGCTTTGAAACCAGAAACCTAAACAAAACTTTCTTCCTTCTAAGTTGGTTCTCTTGGGTATTTTCTGACAGGAATGGGGAGCTGACTACCACAGTTGATCCCCTGCTAAGAGTTTCTTACAGTACCTATGTTCTGGATCTGGAAGCTTAACACTGTCCTTCACTGGAGAGTCAAGCCCCCCCCCCCCCACCAAGCCCTGCCTCCTCCAGGAAGATCTGAATTATAGGTTGCATTTGTGATCCTTTATGTGCTGGAGGAATATCACAGCAACCCCTCATCAAAATGTGCAATTAACATATGTTAATAAAAAAAAAACAACACATTTACCGGGCCGTGGTGGTGCATGCCTTTAATCCCAGCACTTGGGAGGTAGAGCCAGGTGGATCTCTGTGAGTTCAAGGCCAGCTTGGACTACAGAGTGAGATCCAGGAAAGGCACAAAACTACACAGAAAAACCCTGTCTCAAAAAACAAAACAAAACAAAACAAAAAACCCCAACACATTTGAAGAACTATCCAATGGGGAAAAGTGTCCAGGGATTTGGTTGGCAGAGACGTGCTTCTGGTCCCTGGGGGCACTGCCACCATAGTCCCTGCACCAAATCCTCCAAATTTTGTGTTAGCAGCAACGCTTCCAGAAAGGGAGAAGAATGTTAAAACTCAAATGCAATCGCTTCCCCATCATCTCCAGAGCTGGGGGAATGAAATGGTCAGAAACGTCTTCTCCAGTATCTTCCGTTCTCTCTTGAAGATTCAGTCCATCTGATTTGCGGTCTTACTCCTAGAGATAATCCCTCTGGAAGGAAGGAGAAGTCTGCCCCTCACCATTAGAGGAGGAAAATAACAGGCCTCTGAACACAGCCGTCACACACACACACACACACACACACAGACACACACACACCCCTCAGGGCCAGTGTTTCCCACAAAAATGTCTGCTGGGACACCTTCTTCAACACTAAGCAAGAGAGTCTTGGCAAAGTGACAGGACAAAGGCCAGGCCCTGGCGGGTCCAGGGCAGCAACTGATGGGAAAGTAATCGCTATGGGAAGGTGTTCTAGGCCAGGCCTTGTCAGCCCCAGTAGCATCTTCAGGGGACAGAGATAACTGTTCTGTGATGGGGACAGGTGCTCCTGCCTCCCTGGGTCTGTCCTCTGGGCAGAGAGACAGAAGAGTACTTCCCTCCCTCCCTCCCTCTCTTCTTCTCATCGGTCCATTTGCCACCAGCTCCTCAGTCCTCCAACCCAGGAAGCATGGTGTCTCGTGGTACCTACTGGGTTTATACATTAATATGAACAGATGTGTGACATGAAAATTGGCATCATGTCATCAAGTACCAAACCGCCTCACAAGTCAGCAGACACAAGACCGAGTGGCCTTTTCTAAGTAAAATCCTCCAGGCTAGACAGTTCCCCTTCTTAGATAATAGTCCAAGGCCATTTTGTTTCAACTCTCTTGGGAGGAAAGAGGCAGGCCCCAGAGAGGTTAGGTGGCCTCTCTCTGAGGTCGCCCAGCAAGGAATTAGTGAAGCCAGGACCAGAGGCTGGGTCTCAGTCATTCTCGGACTCATGGTGGCAGCTCCATTCCAACTGCCTCCAAGGAGAAGGCTGAGGAAGAGATGTGAATTTATTTCACAGAAATGTCTTAGCAATGACCATACCTCACCAGCCATTAGATCTAGTCGGGGTGTGTGGACTGAGTCCCAGTGAACACACTTGGTAATGGCGGCTGAAACTGTGGACATCTGACTTTCTCTTTGGAGGTGAAGGACATGCCAGAAGTCCGCAATCTCTTATGGGGAGGACTCCAGTTTTGGGGGGCAGTGGGGCTGGTAATCCCTCAGAGTGCCTGAGAAGTGCCTGTCATTCTCTTTCCACCCCAGGGACTGCAGAAGCAGATCTGTGAACTTGCCTCAGAGCTCACGAGACAGGCATCTTGGTGGTGCGCAGCTCACAAAGACCTCCAAAACCAGATCAACGTTCTGATGAAGGAGAACCAGGAGCTCCGGAAGGAACTGAAGGCTTTGAAGCGGCGGGGTGTGGAGGCCACAATAGCCTCGCCACCCCTGGCAAGAGCAACCAACACTATGGTACAACAGATTTCCTGCGTTACAGAGATAATGACGCACATGTTCCCTCCCTTGCAGCCATGCTGTCCCCACCGGGCGCTCTGTGAGGGCCCCACTGCCTTTCCCTCAGTCATAAACCACACAGGAGACAGTAAGTCCCGGCTGCGCCTTCCTGGGAGCTCTGGGAGCAGAGCATGCCCTTACCCTGTCTCCAGGATTCTCACAGGCTCTCATGGAACAGCTGGACGCCAGGCCATGCCACCCCAGGATTCCAGGTTCCTACTTTACCTTAAGTGATGGACTGGATCCAGTCATTAAGTCCACTGAGGCTCAGGGGGAGGTAGGACTTAGCTATATCTCTGCAACTTAGTGAGTGAGGGCTGACTGCTGTCACTGCTAGAAGCTGAGAGGGATCCTATGGGAGATTTTGGGGGTGTTTGTTTGGTTTGGTTTGGTTTGGTTTTGGTTTCTCTGTGTAGACCTGGCTGTCCTGGAACTCGCTCTGTAGAGCAGGCTGGCCTCGAACTCACAGAGATCCGCCTGCCTCTGCCTTCTGAGTGCTGGGATTAAAGGCGTGCGCCACCACCGCCCGGCCCTATGGGAGATTTTTTACAGCCTTTGCTACCATGTTGCCTCAATTACCCCTTGCTCATGGTATGTGGGTAAGACGTATCCACGAGTCAGCAGGGCATCACTCCATCATCACTCCATCATCACTCCATCATCACTCCTCGCTATGAGATGGCTCTGACTGCGCACAGTTCTGCTCCTCATGTGACTGTGGAGAAGAATAGCATCTGCCCCGCAAACACTCACCTTTGAACAGCAACAAAGAACAAGGCTGGGAATGCCACACTTTCAAGTTTGCCCAGGGTTGTCTGTATTCAGACACAACTTTAGGGATGACGTCAAAAGGTCTGCCATGTGTACACACGTACGTGAAGTGCACAGCTGTAAGTTAGCACTGGAGAACTGGTGCTGAAGGTTCACACTGCCCCTTCTTCCTCAGAGGAGAGTCTGCAACTTAAAGCACCACGTCCACACTTGTAGACAGCCTTCAGAGAAGGAGGACCTGTGCCGTAGGTCTTCGGCCAGCTATGTGAGGATTGTGTAACTAAAGACCTTCTGAAAAGTCATATGGGATCCCATTGCTGCAGAAGCTTCCAATATTCATATACATACACACACACACACACACATACACACACATATACATATGTGTGTGTGTGTGTGTGTGTGTGTGTGTGTGTGTGTGTGTGAAAGGAATTTAAACGGAGTCAACATATAACGGGGAAGACAATACCCCAACTAGACATCTTATCTCACCAAATAAATCCTCCGGTGCCAGGAATGGATTGCATCTTGTTGAGTCATTGGCCAAAGGGGTCCCATGGAACTCCCCAAGCATAATAGGCCATTGCTTAGGCTGTTTTTTGTTCTCCACAAACTGATTGTGTGGCCCTATTGCTAAAGACACAACTTGCTCACTGAAATGGAGAAATCAAGCTGGTACCCAGCTAGAAGCTTCACCCCTACTGACTAGTATTTATGGCTGTAAGGTTCTCTGCATGCTGCCAGAGGAGAAAGGTAAACATCACTGTCACCCACTACAAACGTGTTACCTAAACCCGAGACCCGCCTGCAAGATAATTAGTGCAATCATGGCACAAATGTTATGGGAGAAACCAGCCCCTTCCTTATTGAATTTAAGGCCCAACCCATGAGATGGACCCCGTACCTGGCACTGCTAAACTGGCCAAGGAACTGAGACTAGATAGGTCATGGTCCTAGTAAAAAACCAAATACAATTATTCTGCTAAAGGAACATATCAATAAAATGAGCCCCGATAACACATTTCTATACCCATAGATCATTGCCTATCTTAACCATCACCACAGACATTTCTTCTTGCAGTAGATGGCACTTAACATAGTCAAGCACAAATGGACTTTGGGGCACTTGGTCCTAAATGGGGTGTCTTCATCAAAACTGTCCCCTCTTGGCCCAGGGATCTATGTGGAAGAGGAGGCGGAAAGATTGTAAAAGCCAGAGGTGATGGATGACGCCACAGAAAGAGCGTCATCCAGACAGAAAAGGACGGATGCTCTATGAACTTAGAGACTGTGACGGCACCCTGAGGCCTGCACAGGCTCAAACTGCTCGAAACCCCAGCACCCAGAGGGGGAAGTGCACACAAGGTCCCGCCCTTGACCAAGAAGCTATTTAAAAATGATACCTGCTGGGAAAGGGACAATTTGTGTTCTCCAGTGGAGTGTTCCTGGGTGTACCAACCACATCCCAAGGCGGGCCTGTGCCCAGGAGTAACTGGCCAACACAACACAGAGTCTGTGGTTTTGGTTGTGGTGTCTGGTTGGTTGTTTTTGTGTGTCTGTATTTTGATTCTTACTGCCCTATTGGGTTTTTTTTTTCTAGTTTGTTTTGATTTCATTTGTTCATTTGGGTTTTTTTTTTAGAGAGAGACAAAGAGACAGAACATGAACTTGGTTAGGTAAGGAGGTGGGAAGGATCTAGGAAGAGTTGAGGCAGGGGAAAGAATATAATCAAAAGATACTGCATGAAAAAACTTTAAATAAATATTGTTAATATTTGTTTATAAATAGTGTTACGTATTTCCTACTTCCCTACATGCCCAGCTGAAGTTACATAATGCAAGGACACAAGGGTTGGAGTTGCTTAGTCTTTGGACCCCAACCTTTGTTGGTTTGGAACTGGTGTCACCAAGAAGCGGGTCACGGGTTTCTCCGAGCAGCAGTCTGGTCTCTCCAACGTGTGGGGAATCCAGTCCAAGTCTCCTGGCTCAAACCACCATTAAGATGTCCGGTATCAGTGAGCAGATTCGAACGTGCTTTGCCCCGCTGTGCCTCGGGTGGCCTTGCCTGTCTGTGGTGGTTTGCGGTTGCTGCTTTTCTGTTTGAGGCTCCTGATGCAGCCGCTTTGCTGCTAGTTTAGAGCCACAGCAGAAGAGATGAAGTGTTATCGGTTATCTGAATGTAATAAGGCTTCTTAGCAGATGTGCGCATGAAAGGAAGTAATAACTGGGCGAATAGCTAAGCCACACTTCAAAACCATTGATTTTTAAAATAACACAAAGGGCCAGAAACTCGTTTTACTTAAAACTTGTTAAATTTGGTTTTATGCACATCATTCACTGTGGTATCAAACCCTTTCTAGACTATGGAGTGCGATGGTTCTGGACTAAGACTGTGTGGGAATGGTGTGCAAAGAGCAGCCCCCTTCTGCTCCCCTGGGGAACTGAAAACACAGGATTGTCAGAGTCCAGGCTGTGGGCGTCACAAATATCTCGCATTGATTGGTACTTTGGGACAGTATTGTTTGATGCTGATACAAATACCCCTCATTTGTTTCTAGCCAGTGTACATAAAGATAGAGGGGATTGATTCAGAGAAAACAACGTCGGAAGACGCTCCTTCCGGAAGTCCTCAAAACGGAAGTACAATGGCCATTGGGAGAACAGATTCCTTAGACGAAGGACTGTCTTACATGTCTCTTGACGAAAAGGTACAGTAGTCTCTCCCTCCCTCCCTCTCCCTCCCTCCCTCTCGTTTCTCTCTCTCTCCTCTCTCCCCTCCTCTGTTTGTGTATGTGTGTTGTCTTCCTGCATTTGCCTCCACATCATTTTTAAAAATGATCTTCACGTGCGGCGCACATACGCCATCTGTGTGCCCATGGAGGCCAGAAGAGGGTGTGCTAGACCCCTTGAGCTGGAGTTGCGGGTGACGGGGAGCCAAACTGGGGTCCCCTGGAACAGTGGCAGAGCTCTCAACCGTGGGGGCCATCCTCAGGCCCCCCCACCTCATTTTTAGAGACGTGTTTCTCTGACTGAGCCAGGACGACACTGGTTGACCCCCACTCTCTGGTTAGCAAGCTTCAGGGACCCGCCGGTCTCTCTGCTTTCTGGGTGCTTGGGGTCACAGCCCTGCTGGCCTCACCGGGCCTTTGGTGGTTCTCCCTAGACCTTCGGCCATGTTGCAAGAGCAGAATGAAACTTTTGCCAAAGCTTCCCTCTCTCCTCACCTCCTCCTCACCTCCTCACCTCCCCACCTCCTCACCTCCTCACCTCCTCACCTCCCCACCTCCCCACCTCCTCACCTCCTCACCTCCTCACCTCCTCACCTCCTCACCTCCCACCTCCCACCTCCCCACCTCCTCACCTCCTCACCTCCTCACCTCCTCACCTCCTCACCTCCCCACCTCCTCACCTCCTCTCCTCCTCACCTCCTCACCTCCCCACCTCCTCACCTCCCCACCTCCTCACCTCCTCTCCTCCTCACCTCCCCACCTCCCCCACCTCCTCTCCTCCTCACCTCCCCACCTCCTCACCTCCCCACCTCCTCACCTCCTCACCTCCTCACCTCCTCACCTCCCCACCTCCCCACTTCCTCACCTCCCCACCTCCTCACCTCCCCACCTCCCCACCTCCTCACCTCCCCACCTCCTCACCTCCCCACCTCCCCACCTCCTCACCTCCCCACCTCCCCGCCTCCCCACCTCCTCACCTCCCCACCTCCCCGCCTCCCCGCCTCCTCACCTCCTCACCTCCTCACCTCCTCACCTCCTCACCTCCCCACCTCCCCACTTCCTCACCTCCTCACCTCCTCACCTCCCCACCTCCCCACCTCCCCACCTCCTCACCTCCCCACCTCCCCACCTCCTCACCTCCTCTCCTCCTCACCTCCTCACCTCCTCACCTCCTCACCTCCTCACCTCCTCACCTCCCCACCTCCTCACCTCCCCACCTCCCACCTCCTCACCTCCTCTCCTCCTCACCTCCTCACCTCCTCACCTCCTCACCTCCCCACCTCCTCACCTCCCCACCTCCCCACCTCCCCACCTCCTCACCTCCTCACCTCCTCACCTCCTCACCTCCTCACCTCCTCACCTCCTCACCTCCTCACCTCCTCACCTCCTCACCTCCTCACCTCCTCACCTCCTCACCTCCCCACCTCCTCACCTCCCCACCTCCCCACCTCCCCACCTCCTCACCTCCTCACCTCCTCACCTCCCCACCTCCCCACCTCCCCACCTCCTCACCTCCTCACCTCCCCACCTCCTCACCTCCCACCTCCTCACCTCCTCACCTCCTCACCTCCCCACCTCCCCACTTCCTCACCTCCCCACCTCCTCACCTCCCCACCTCCCCACCTCCTCACCTCCCCACCTCCTCACCTCCTCACCTCCCCACCTCCCCACCTCCTCACCTCCTCACCTCCCCACCTCCCCACCTCCTCACCTCCCCACCTCCTCACCTCCCCACCTCCTCCCCTCCTCACCTCCTCACCTCCTCGCCTCCCCACCTCCTCGCCTCCTCACCTCCCCACCTCCTCCCCTCCTCACCTCCCCACCTCCTCACCTCCCCACCTCCTCATCTCCCCACCTCCCCACTTCCTCACCTCCTCACCTCCTCACCTCCCCACCTCCTCTCCTCCTCACCTCCTCACCTCCTCACCTCCCCACCTCCCCACCTCCCCACCTCCCCACCTCCCCACCTCCTCACCTCCTCACCTCCTCACCTCCCCACCTCCCCACCTCCTCACCTCCCCACCTCCCCACCTCCTCACCTCCTCACCTCCTCACCTCCTCACCTCCTCACCTCCCCACCTCCCCACCTCCTCACCTCCCCACCTCCTCACCTCCCCACCTCCCCACCTCCCCACCTCCTCACCTCCTCACCTCCTCACCTCCTCACCTCCTCACCTCCTCACCTCCTCACCTCCTCACCTCCCCACCTCCCCACCTCCCCACCTCCCCACCTCCCCACCTCCTCACCTCCTCACCTCCTCACCTCCTCACCTCCCCACCTCCCCACCTCCCCACCTCCCCACCTCCTCCCCTCCCCACCTCCCCACCTCCTCACCTCCTCACCTCCTCACCTCCTCACCTCCCCACCTCCCCACCTCCTCACCTCCCCACCTCCCCACCTCCCCACCTCCTCCCCTCCCCACCTCCCCACCTCCTCACCTCCTCACCTCCTCACCTCCTCACCTCCCCACCTCCCCACCTCCTCACCTCCCCACCTCCCCACCTCCTCACCTCCCCACCTCCTCACCTCCTCACCTCCCCACCTCCCCACCTCCTCACCTCCTCACCTCCTCACCTCCTCACCTCCTCACCTCCCCACCTCCCCACCTCCTCACCTCCTCACCTCCTCCCCTCCTCACCTCCCCACCTCCCCACCTCCTCACCTCCTCACCTCCCCACCTCCCCACCTCCCCACCTCCTCACCTCCTCACCTCCTCACCTCCCCACCTCCCCACCTCCTCACCTCCTCACCTCCTCACCTCCTCACCTCCTCACCTCCTCACCTCCTCACCTCCTCACCTCCTCACCTCCCCACCTCCCCACCTCCCCACCTCCTCACCTCCTCACCTCCCCACCTCCTCACCTCCCCACCTCCCCACCTCCTCACCTCCCCACCTCCTCACCTCCTCACCTCCTCACCTCCCCACCTCCTCACCTCCTCACCTCCTCACCTCCTCACCTCCTCACCTCCTCACCTCCCCACCTCCTCACCTCCTCACCTCCTCACCTCCCCACCTCCTCACCTCCTCACCTCCCCACCTCCTCACCTCCTCACCTCCTCACCTCCTCACCTCCTCACCTCCTCACCTCCCCACCTCCCCGCCTCCCCGCCTCCCCGCCTCCCCGCCTCCCCACCTCCTCACCTCCTCACCTCCTCACCTCCTCACCTCCCCACCTCCTCACCTCCTCACCTCCTCCCCTCCCCACCTCCTCACCTCCCCACCTCCCCACCTCCCCACCTCCTCACCTCCTCACCTCCTCACCTCCTCACCTCCTCGCCTCCCCACCTCCTCGCCTCCCCACCTCCTCGCCTCCTCACCTCCTCATCTCCCCACCTCCTCGCCTCCCCGCCTCCTCGCCTCCTCACCTCCCCACCTCCTCCCCTCCTCACCTCCCCACCTCCTCACCTCCCCACCTCCTCATCTCCCCACCTCCTCACCTCCTCACCTCCACACCTCCCCACCTCCCCACCTCCCCACCTCCTCACCTCCCCACCTCCCCACCTCCTCACCTCCTCACCTCCTCCCCTCCCCACCTCCCCACCTCCTCACCTCCTCACCTCCTCACCTCCCCACCTCCCCACCTCCCCACCTCCTCACCTCCTCACCTCCTCCCCTCCCCACCTCCCCACCTCCTCACCTCCTCACCTCCTCCCCTCCCCACCTCCCCACCTCCTCACCTCCTCCCCTCCCCACCTCCCCACCTCCCCACCTCCCCACTTCCTCACCTCCTCACCTCCCCACCTCCCCACCTCCCCACCTCCCCACCTCCACACCTCCCCACCTCCCCACCTCCTCACCTCCACAGCTCCCCACCTCCTCACCTCCCCACCTCCACACCTCCCCACCTCCCCACCTCCTCACCTCCCCACCTCCCCACCTCCTCACCTCCCCACCTCCTCACCTCCTCACCTCCACACCTCCCCACCTCCCCACCTCCCCACCTCCTCACCTCCCCACCTCCTCACCTCCTCACCTCCACACCTCCCCACCTCCCCACCTCCCCACCTCCTCACCTCCCCACCTCCTCACCTCCTCACCTCCACACCTCCCCACCTCCCCACCTCCTCACCTCCCCACCTCCCCACCTCCCCACCTCCTCACCTTCCCTACCTCCTCACCTCCTCACCTCCTCCCCTCCTCACCTCCCCACCTCCTCACCTCCTTACCTCCTCACCTCCTCACCTCCTCACCTCCTCACCTCCCCACCTCCTTACCTCCCCACCTCCCCACCTCCTCACCTCCTCACCTCCTCACCTCCCCACCTCCTCACCTCCTCACCCCAGGAGCACATCCTGCTTCATCCCAGCCACATGAAGTCCAACAAGAGCTCTCACTTTGTTGCTCAAGATGGACTCGGGAATTTGTGAAACATAACTATGCTTCTATAAATCAGAAAACCGAGTGTCTCCATACACACCTTCAGTACTAAAACAAGACGCTAGAACTGAAGTGATTGTATGGGTGGGAATCTTCTCTATCGGGTCAATTGCCTGAGTTCAGGGAACAGAGCTTGATGCTCTTGGTAGAGTCTGAAAAGTGTGGGAGGCATCTGAAAGCTGACCCAGCTGTGCACAGCATCCGGTCACTGGCCTGGTGGCATCGCTGTTTCTGTGACTCTCTCTGTACCCAGGTTATGCACCTGTCTTCCAAGTTTATGCAAAGACACTTTGGCAGGGCGTCACCAGAACCTCTGTCGGACACCACGTTCCTGGACACAGAGTCAGCACCTGGTGAGAGAATATGGCGGCAGGGGACAAGTTCCTGCGGGATGCTCGGGGAGGGGCGTGACATGTGGGTAAGGTCCCTAGAGCTCCCTGGGTTCCGGCCACTTTCTGATTCCCCCTTGAGCTCCTTTGTCTGTCTTGGTAACCTCTCCCAACACCGTTTAGAGCCCCCGGGCTGGCTTTCCCCGGCCATCCTCACCCCTTCCCTTTCTGCTTGCCGGCTGGTGATACTACCTGCCTGTTCTATCTGCTCCTGCCCAGCACTTGCTTGACCTCACTCTGAGCTCAAGCTGTCCATCCAGGTACACAGCCTCTCCTGTCCCTGTGGGTCCCACCTGTTCCAGCTGCTGTCGGTGGTGACCTTCACACTCTGTAGGCTCCCTGGACTCGCCTGTGGGTGTGCGTGAACTCTGCTTTGCACAGTGCCATGGCTGCCAGGCTCAGTTGCACCCCTCGTGGGCAGAGAGAGGACTCTCACCCACCCGTAGCCTGACTCTTAACCCACCCTCTTTGCTGTCCATGTGGGTCCCCTTTGACATATGGAACCGTGGACCCTTGTGCAAGGGGAAGCACAGCACTGTTGCTCCCTGAGTCCAAGTGACATTTCTGGACCTCTGCGCTTTAGCTACTTTTCCGTTGCTGTGATAAAGCACCATGACCACGGCAGCTTCTAGAAGGAAGAATCTATTTGGGCTTACGGTTCCAAAGGGCTAGTTCATAAGGGCAGTTACTGTAAGCACAAAACAGAGCAAACTGAAAATGGGCCCAAGTAATGTACTTCCTCTGTCAAGGTCACACCAATCAAACCTTCTTCAACAGCGCCACCAAATGGAGACCAAGGGTTCCAAAGTCCACGCCTACCACATTCTGTGTGCTGGTTAGCTTTAACGGTCAACTTGGCACAGC
The DNA here is from genome assembly GCF_049852395.1 of Peromyscus maniculatus bairdii. Classification (NCBI taxonomy): domain Eukaryota; kingdom Metazoa; phylum Chordata; class Mammalia; order Rodentia; family Cricetidae; genus Peromyscus; species Peromyscus maniculatus. Next base: position 64,653,220 of record NC_134867.1, read on the forward strand.
CTAGAGTCACCTTGGCAGAGAGTCATAATGAGGAATTACTTAGATCAGGTTGGACCATGGGCATGTCTGTGAAGAACTGTCTTGATTGTGAGTTGATACAGGAAGACTCAGCCCCTTGTAGGCCGCATTATTCCCTAGTTTAGGGATCCTGAATGATACGAGAAAGCCAGGGGAGAGCCAGCAAGCGAGTATCCAGGCATCGTTCTCTCTGCTCCTGGCTGTGGGAAAGCTGCTCTCAGTTCCTCAGCGATGGTGACCTTTCAGCCCGCTCCCACCTGCCCTGAACGCACACTACTCCTTCCCCAGTACCTCTGCTTCCGTCCACAGGTGTAGTGGGCAGGCTGGCCCTGGGTCTGTAATTTTTTTCTTCCTGTGTCCGCCCCCTACTGGGGCAAAGGCAGCTTCAGGACTACTCCTTCCCTGCTATCTGTTTTGTAGTGAGGAGAGCGAGCGTGAGCGTGGGTGCATCCCAGGTCTTAAGGGTCCCCCAGTGGCCACACCCCAGGGGCAGGTACCTCAAGGTCACAGGCAGGTGTAAACAGCTACCTCCCTAGGGGTGGTGCTTCAGGGCCTGGCTCAAACCACCATCCCATTACACAAGGGTTGACCGTTTCCACTCAGCACTTCGTGATTTGCACACAGTCAGTCCGTGGCATTTGCACAGTGACCTCAGGAAAAAAGAGAATGTGTTAGAAGCGTAACTTGGACTTGGAACTGGTACTGGGTATACAGCATTTTCGCTATCTGTACATAGTCTCTTAGAAAGCACTTCTCTGCTGTTTCAGATATGTGGTCCTCCAATCCAGAGAGTTCTGAAGGTGAGCTGCTCATTCATGCTCAAGAAAGCAGGCACCTCCCTAGTTTTCTCCAGAATGCACGGTGGATGCAGGTAGGTAGCGTTTCACCCGCTGGGGAGGCTGGGGTAGGAAGACCCGGAGGTGGCGCAGAAACTGCTTTTCCATCCCCTTTTCCACAAGCACAGAAAGCTATGATGGCTGCAAATACCCCTCAGTCTCTGAGCACATTCAGCCTTTCAAATCAGAGAAACATGGCATCCCTTCAGTCATTGGAGGGCCGTATTAGACCAGTGGCCAAAGGCAGGTCAAGCTTCTGTGACCTTAAGGATATAGAAACCAAAGTTTGACTCTGTTCTTTTTATTTGCAATAAAAAACAAATGTAGCCAGGCGGTGGTGGCGCACGCCTTTAATCCCAGCACTCGGGAGACAGAGGCAGGCAGATCTTTGTGAGTTTGAGGCCAGCCTGGTCTACAGAATGAGATCCAGGAAAGGCACAAAGCTACACAGAGAAATCCTGTCTCGAAAAACTGAAACCAAATAAACAAACAAACAAACAAACAAACAAATGTAGCAGAAATACCCTAGATCCATAGCCAGAGTCACTACATAGCCACACAATGTCTGATAAGAATGGCAGCAGAATTAAGCCATTTTCTCCACAGGAGGGAAAGTGGGCTGTAAAGTTTTTCACCATGTAAAGGTGGGCAATGGCGCGGGGTGGGGGTGGGGGGCGGGGGTTGTTCCCCTAAAAGCAGTCAGTAACTCTTCCCAACATTATCAGCAATGTGAGATGGGCTTAGTTATCTATTAAAGTCCTGCTATCGATTCCTCTCAAGGCCTCAGTGATGTGCACTCAGAATCAGAACGTGGTGACTGTCACCCTGCTCACCCTGGTGTGGATCGAGCATACCAAGAGAGCAGAACACCTGTACAAACACAAACTTGGTCCCAAGAGCCCCAGCATGGATGGCCCTGTAGTTCTCACAGGCGGCCACAGGAGGCGATGGTTATGATCTCTCCACAGGAACTTCTGGCAGGGTCGGGACCTCCCAGAGAAGAACCGCACCCCATGGACACGGAGAAGGACAATGAGACGCAGGAAAAGCGACACCCAAATGGCAAGGCAGGTGTCTGCAGTACACAGTCTTTTTCCCTGATTTCACCATTGTGTGAACATCGTAGCAACTCACGCAAACCCAGATATCCTCAGTCACTCGACATGGCCCTTCTGATGCAAGCAAGAGACGTGGGAAGTGTGATGAGCAAGGCTGCACACTGGCTTAGCAGTGCACAGTACTGCGTAGGACGTCTTCATACAGTGAGGAAGGCACTGGAATACGGATAAAATGTCTGGGAGAGTAAATGCACAAGCCACTGTCACGGTTGTCTATCGTCGGTTTCCGATGTAGACCGGACAGTGGTGTGCTGCATACCACACGCGGTGCATTGACCCAGCATCACCACAGATGGTTAGGGATGCCCAGTGCTACATGGCGTGAGGTGACAGGAAGCTAGCAGCTCCATTACTGCCTTATACAAAGACCATCGTCTATGCCGCGGTTATCTACTGGAGCACTGCTCCGGAATCGGTGCGTGCAACTGTGGTTGACTTTATGACTCCCCAGTGTGCAGCATTTTAAGAACACGTGCGCTTTGTTGTTTTGAGGGCCAGCTGATCACTGAAGCCTCTTTGGAGCTTTTCTGGCTGCCTGAGAACATGAACTCATCTTCTGGTTCTGACCTGCACACAACTTGTGCATTCCCCTGGTGGATTTGTGAGCAAGGGCGTGAGTGTGTAGATTAGTTCAAACCTCCGCTGTGCTGGCTGTCAGCTGGGTTTGGTTGGCTAGCTCTCTGATTTGTTCAGAAGTATTAGCTTTTAACTCTGACGACTCAGCTCCTACATTTCTAGCTGTATTAAGAATAGTTACAATATGTGGCATAACTAATAAATGCTACACAGAGTTTCTAAAATACATGTATATTAACTTCCCAAGTTAAGGTTATTTCTGCCAATGTCTTTTTTACACTAATCTTCACAGGGTAATGTCTTCTACTGAGAGCCTAGCAATGTGCATTTGAAGATATTTATTTGCTGATTATTAATCAAAGCCACTAATGGAGTGTCTGAGTCGAAAGGATACGATAGGAAAGACAAAAAGTGCACACAAGTTAATTTTTACCTAGTAATCATGCAATTTCATCTGTCCCAGGATTCCAGGTTTATCAGTCCTGGGACCGCAGATCATACAGACCTATGGCAAACGCACAGCATCAACACAAAGAAGGCAGACGTTGAGGAACAAATCATAACACTTACTGTCGATAACCAAGTGCAGGGTGGAGATTGGGAGCTCATCAGTGCAGGGTGTGCGTGTGCATGTGTGTGTGTGCGTGTGTGTGTGTGTGTGTGTGTGTGTGTGTGTGCGCGCGCGCGCGCGCGTGTGTGTGTGTGTGTGTGTGTGTGTGTGTGTGTGTGTGTGTGCGCGCGTGCGTGCAGCAGTTAGTATCCACCATGCCAGGCAGACAGTGGGCAGTGATTTTGAACACAGGGGGAAACAGTGGAACCGTGGTAATCACGCTCGTTACAGCTCTTCACCGGGAGCTTTTGTGTGTCCATCAAGGTGGAGCAGGTACTCAGTGACGGGCGAACTATCATCACCTTCCCCAACGGAACCAGGAAGGAGATCAGTGCAGACAAGAAGACGACCCTCATCAAGTTCTTTAATGGTGACATGAAGAAGGTCAAGCCTGATAAGAGAGTGGTACGTGCAATGGGCATACTTGTATTATGTTAGACTCGGACCCACACAGGCGCTAGCAAGCCCTTCCCAGATGTGTGTCCCTCAGGAGATGAGAGAAGGTGGAAGGTCAGAACCTTCCTGCTAATGAAGATTTTGTCCTTGGTGTATGACGCAAGATTCTCCATGGTCTCGGCCCGCAGGTTTGCACAGTGGTGTCCCGCCAGCACCCCACCCTCCACTATGCCCTCCCACTGGCCTGAGCTAACCTCCATGCCCAGGGAAGTGGAGCAGGAGACCCTGGGAGACCTATTTAAATGGTGACTTTCCGGAAGACGCAGCCCAGTGGGGCAAAGAGATGTGTTGCCTCACCTTGGGGGTCACAAACATGTTTCTTGGGTAGGAAGGGTGGACAGACGCAGGGAGTGACAGATGGTAAGCAACAAGGGGGAGTTAGGAGGGAGAACAGTGCTCAGTGCAGGCTGGGAGGGCGATCCTCCTGCTCTGACTTTGACTCAGTGCTAATGAGAGCAAGACGTCACAGAGGCAGGTGAGCACACCCCTCTCCAGGGCTCCGTCCAGGAGCTGCTGTCTTCTTCCTGTGTCTCCTGATCTGCTGAGGGGGAAAATGGTGTTTATGTGATAATGGAGACAGGAGCACTCCCTACATCCACCTGGCTTTTGGACATGTTACCAATATAAAGAGAATGCTTTAAAATCACAGAGCACAGAGCTCTCTTTCCTTGTTGACTTTCTGTTGCTGCAATAAACACCATGACCAAAAACATGGGAAGGAAAGGGCCTACATGTCACAATCACTCATTGAGGGAAGTCACCACAGGAAGCTGAAAGCAGGAATTTAAGCCACCATGGAGGAACACTGCTTACTGGCTTGCATCCTGTGGCTTGCTCAGAACTACCTGCTCAGGTGTGGCATCACCTACACAGTGGTCTAGATCCTCCTGCATTAATTGCTAATCAAGAAAATGCCCCCACAGACTTGCCTATAGGGCAATCTGATGGAGAGATCTTTTCAACTAATGTTCCCTCTTCCAAATGACTCTAACATATGCCAAGTTGACAGAAGCTACCCAAAATACATCCCAATCTCAGAGTCATAGACTTCCCAATAATATGACTCCAATGAAAGACACTCCCCTTCCTCTTCGGTGGATGGAGAGACATGACTCCATCTCAGAGGACTCACATGGTGTGACCAGGCAGGGGTTTGAATTAGGAGTAGAGCAGTGTCTTCCTTATGCATTCTTACTTTTCAAACAAGTGCCCCGTTCGATCCCGTTCTACCTGTGGCTGTGGTTTTTAAATGTGACTGGGCCTCAGCATCAGGAGCACCTGTCCCCGACCCCATCACCTTCCCCCTTTGAAAATGTTCCCACTCCCTCTCTCTTCCTCCTTGGAAACCACGGAAGACATGAGTATTAGAAACACCCAAGTCAATGGCAACTCAGGAGGCGGATGTCCGAGGCATTTGTGCGGTCTACTCTCTCAAGCTGCACCCGACCATTAGTCTGAAAACTGTGGGGTTCATGGAACACTGGGGCTCATGGTCCACCATGTCCACCTCTCAGACCTCACCAGCTGCAGGTCCCATGAGGCATGAAGGCCCAGAAAGTCATACATTAGAGGATGCTCAGGAACAAAAGTGAGAACTAAGCTGCATCCCACAATTTCCCAATAACCAAGTCTATCATTTCTGGGGTGTCGGCGACTAGCTCCACTTCCTGTGTTCCTCAGTGGTGGAAGCTCCCATGGAACTCACCTGCTGAGCCTGTACCTTTAGCCACCTATGGGAAGTAACTAATCAGATTCACTTGAGGCTAATGTAACAACATTGCCTGCCTCCCAACATGGGTTCCCTGGTCTTCACAGATTTATTATTATGCAGATGCTCAGACTACACACACAACCTACCCGGATGGTGTTGAAGTCGTGCAGTTTCCCAACAAGTGGACTGGTGAGTGGCATCACCCTGTACCTGCTGGCTCAGTGCCTTGTGTGCCTGTGTTGGGGAGGGCAGGGTGTATGAGCATCATGGGAAGGGGCAGCAGACACCCAGCCTTTAGATTCACCAAAGGAAACAGCCTGCCCAGCTAGACTTTAATGTTTTTTTTTTTTAATTAGAAATCATTCTATGAAGTACATTGGGTAAAATTATACCCAAACAGTCACTTTTAGTTTTCCTGAAATTTGTTGAACTGAGTGTCCTAGATTTTGTCTGGCACTCCTATATTATTAAACTCAAGGATGTTCTCACTTATTTCTGCAAGCATTGCCTGACTTCCATCCCTTGTCTTCCTAGCCCTCCAATCATAGGCACAGCATGCCACCAATGGCCCTCTCATCTCTGAACATGTTGTATCTCCTTTTATATTCATTACATTCGGATAAATTCTTTAGAACCGTCCTCTTGTTCACCATTTTTCTCTTTAACTAAATCTCACATGGTCTTTATTGTCCTTCTTGGTTTGATGATGCTCTTCACGTCCTTCTGGTCCTTCTCAGGTCTATCTAGTGTGCCAGCCAATACCACCCTTCTCTTGTTTTCTTTTCCTTCCCCTTGTATTCTCAAGTTACTTTACACACATTGGCCTCACCGTCTTGTTCTGGTGACAGCCTGACCCAGACATGGAGCCCAGTGTGGGGCTAGTCACGGCTAAGTCCTAGGGGTGCCACGTCCCCTCACATTTCCAGTTTGTCCTGTGGGGACAGATTTGGTGGCATTCCTAGGGAGCCCACGCTGGAGCTGCCCTTCCAGAAAGTCTGCCAGGTGTGTGGAGCCCGGGCCTGCCACAGTGCCACTGAATCTGGCCGGCACTTCTTTCTTTGTCTTAATATTTCAGCCAGTGCTATTGTAGTCTTAGCACCATCACTGAGGTGTTTACAGGCTGGTGGGCACAGAAGTGGGCAGGACAGCAATGACTTCTTCAGTAACTTTTGGCATACACTTGGCATTGAAAAATTACACTTGCTTGTATACAAATGCTCTGTGGGGTGGTTGATGGATGTTAGCCAGGTCTGGTGACAAAAGACAAGGGTCTGATAGACATATTTGTTCTTCAAATCTTGGCTGCTCTGTGTGGAATGTCTCTAAGGTATTACATAACTGTATAGCAGGAGTTCTGAGTTCCATCACTGTCCATACCTATAGTTCCTGTCTCCAGAACACCCTCCTGTGACAATTCAAAAACAAGGTGAAATGAGCATCACAGTCTCCCCTCTTGCCATTTTTCAGGTGAACTCACGTGTCTGTGTGTTCGATGAAGTTCAGCAAAGACCCCTTTGCATTGATTCTGCACCAGTCAGCCAGGGGATTCTGAGATTCTCAAGCTATTGAATCAGAGAGAATCTCTACTTCTCCAGGGCATTCACCAGCACTTCACTTAGCATTTTAGATTTTTATGCTAACAAGTATTTACTGCACTGAGTTCTTCTTTGGGTGTCAGATTCCACACCACAGTCTTTTCCCTAAGTATACTTAATGTCCCCCTTTCATCTGGCAACAACAGCCAACCATTGACCAACACACATGCACGAAGCACAGGGACATGAGAAGAACACATGGAAACCAATCAATGACACTTCACTTGTGAGCTTTTCTGTTTTCTACAATGCACACAGAAAAGCACAACTCTGCACTGTGCTCAGGCACGGTTGCCAGCCCTGGTTTGTGTACAAGCTCAGATGCAGCCACGCTGCAGCATGCGGCACAGTGAGGAGCTGTCTCTGCGTGAGGCCGATGTCATTGTGATTGCTGATGTGCTAGTTGCCTTTGGAAGCCGATATGGAACAGCAAAAGCATTTCCAAGACTGTCTTGGTTACTTTTTCACTGCTGCAGCCAGATATTTGACCAAAAGCAACGAGGGGCGGGGAGAACTTATTTTGGTTCACGGTTCAGAGAAATATAGTCTAATATATTGGGAAAGGTGTGCCGGCATTGTGTGAGGTGGCTGGTCACTTTATAGTCTGGAAGAGAAATGTGCCTCTAGCATCTCCTTTTTCCCTTTTTAATTCTGTCTGGGACTGCAGTGCATGGTGCTGCCTGGCACCAGTGAAGGATTTTACACAAGCCTGGCACCAGTGAAGGGTTTTTACCACAAATTCACAGCCAGAAAAATGTCAGACTTTGAAACTTGAATTCAATTTCTGTCAAAGGTGCATATTTTTTCACCATCACCAAGTCAGAAAATCCACCAACTGTTATGCACTAAAGACTGTCTACACTGGCCAGGCGGTGGTGGCACATGCCTTTAATCCCAGCACTCGGGAGGCAGAGGCAGGCGGATCTCTGTGAGTTTGAGGCCAGCCTGGGCTACAGAGCAAGATCCAGGACAGGCTCCAAAGCTACACAGAGAAACTCTATCTCAAAAAAAACAAAACAAAACAAAACAAAACAAACAAACAAACAAAAGACTGTCTACACTATGGCCAAACCTTCCTTAGCTAAAACTGGATCAACAGGGCCATCGGGTGCTATGTCTGCCAATCCTGACTACAAATTCCTCTGATGAGAAAATGATCTTTCTCGTTAATGTTTTGATATAGGTCACTTAGAAACAACATGGTTTCCAAATGCATTCAGTATAACCCATCCTTTAAACAAATGTATTCTGCAGAAAAATTCTACCCGGATGGCTCCAAGGAAACCGTGTTTCCTGATGGGACCGTGAAGCAGCTTAGGGATGGATGTGAGCAGACTGTGTTTCCTGATGGGACATATGTGACGGTGAAAAGGTCAGCACCCCACCACACCGTGGGAACAAGACTCCAGCCCTGGGCTTTGTGTTCTGTCATG